>NC_040905.2:129138875-129447340 GCF_004126475.2 Phyllostomus discolor
TTTCCATTTCACTGGGTTAGCAATTCAGGAAGACAATCTTGGTAGACAAGCTGGGTCATCATGACTTCTTATTGCTCCTGTAGTAACACACTGGTGGTGTGTGCTTATTGAAGTGCTTGAAGGCTCTGGAGTTGTCAGAGCCAGATCACAAGGGGCTTCAGTTTGTAGCCTGTGACACTGCCCCCAGGCAAGACAGTTACTCTGTCCTTAAAAGCCTTAAATCATGGTATTGACTTGGCCTCCTTATAGATGCAAGTTCTTCCAGGCATTCATTTCCAAAATACAGAGTTTCATCCATATTGAATATTTTCTCTGGCAAGTAATTTTCCTCCACAATTAGCTTCTAGAGTTTCCAAAAATTCTTCAGCTGCCTTCACATCAGCACCCACAGATACCACTCATTTTCACATTATGTAATGAATAACTATTCTTGAATTATTTAAACCACCCAGAGCTAGCAGTAAATTCAAAAGCATAGTTCGTCCAGCCTTATCTTTCAACATCACAACTTTTACCTTTGGCTGTGGTCATCATGGGTATGGACAGGGACAGGCTTCTGTGTCTGGTCTTCAATCTGGTCATTAGAAGTTTCTCCACATCTGATATGGGCTCTTCTTGAACTTCTGTTAGTCTCATTTCCTTCAGCGAAGTAGATCCTGTAACAGCTTCTGTCACTTTTTTCTTGTTGGTAAAGATTATGGCTGTGGTGGAATGGGACATGCCTGACTGGTGAACAGTAACCATTGCTGACTTGCCATGTTCCTAGTTGTTATCACTTCTGATTTTGTTTTCAGGTCAGTCACTGAACGTGGCCTCTTACTGGCAACATTAACAGTGGATTGTGTGTGCTTAGTGGCCATGATGAACAAAACAACACAAGATTAAATCAAGCATGAGAGAAAGTGATACAACCAAGAGACTTAGTAAACATGAGATGTATGAGGCATAACAAGGCATACTATTTTATGTATAGCAAACTTATTTTCTTATATAAATAGAAAAATACACTTTAAAAAAGAATAAAAGGGATAATATAGCAAATACATAAGCTGGTACCACAGTCATTTATTATCATTATTAAGTGTTCTGTACTGTATATAATTGTATGTGCTATTTTATACAGCTGGCAGCACAGTAGGTTTGTTTATACCAGCATGACCACAAACACATGAGTAATGTATTGTGTTATGATGGCTGTAATATAACTAGGTAATAGGAATGTTTTAGCTCCATGGTAATGTTATGGGACCACCATTGTATGCATTATGTCATTAATAGAAATGGAAATGTTCTGATATAGCACCTGACTGTAATAAACACACACACACACACACACACACACACACACACATCTTATTGGTTCTATCTCTAAAGAAACATGACTGATACAGTAAGATTTTTTAAAAAATGTATAGGCACATGCAGCCTATTCTGTCATGTTGAATTGAAAGGAGCCTTATATTTTATATCTTTCAAAAACTCTACATTTGTATAGGTTTCAAGTGTATAATTCTATTGTCATCCCAATAAATTTAATTAAAATTCTTTTTTAGAAAGAATTGGGATGAGTTCATGGTGACCTCAGGGTAGAATGTCACATCTTATAGATGAGGCTAAGCCAGAGAAAGAAGTAAATGCTCAAGGAAAGGCTATTTTACCAACACTACACAATCTGCCTTGATATTTTATGCTCACATAATTTGTTCTCCTTTCACTTAAAGAAATCCATTGTTCTGGGAAAAAAACCCTTAAATT
Organism: Phyllostomus discolor; assembly: GCF_004126475.2. Taxonomy (NCBI): domain Eukaryota; kingdom Metazoa; phylum Chordata; class Mammalia; order Chiroptera; family Phyllostomidae; genus Phyllostomus; species Phyllostomus discolor. The sequence goes on from NC_040905.2 coordinate 129,140,631, forward strand.
TGCAACTAAAAGAGAACATAGAAATCATGTAGTATAACCATTCAGGAAACTAAGCTCTAGAGAACACCAATGACAGGTCCAACTGGCAAAGGAAAATATGTCTGATGTCATTTGCTTTTGAAAGTTGGCATATCCTCTGTACCACAGGGTTTCTCCAAATACCTGTGACTCCTTTCCCTGGCTTCCAACAAATCTGGGAGGATGCTGCAAATCTGAAGGAAAATTATTACCAATTTTAATCCCAAGAATTCTCTCTCCAGCAATATTTTCCTAAGGGGAATATTTGAAAGCAAGCCTGTGATCCTGCTGGTGGGAAGCTTCTCTTTGCTGAATCTGAGGGGTCCACCTCTTTTGCTGTTTTTCAGCCAGCCAGATCTTGCTGGGACCGCTGGCTGTGTATCTCCCACCATCCTAATGGTGGGAGAGCAGGAGACCTACTTTGCCCACATATAGTCCATGTGCTTAGAGGAATCTGTTGACAAGCACTGACACTCAAATTCAGAGTTCTTGATTTAAACTACAGTTTGTTTCTTATTTAAGAAGGTACTTGTGAATGTAGTATGCAGCCTGTTTCCTATTTAAACAGCTAAGGATAAATGTGGCTTGTGAAAATGAAGCTGAAGAAGTCATTGTCCTTGAATAATTAATTACTTTATCTTCTCTTGCAAAAATTGGTTTATTATCTCAAATGGAACTCCTTCAATTTTCATTACACAGTGTACAAGTGACATTTAGATAAATGGCTTCTGGCATCCTAGGTCGATTCTTTGCTCTTTAGGAACCTTTCCTGCGTGCAAGATTGAGAGACTGGTGGAAACTATCCTTTTGAAAGAGCACAACTCATCAGTAACAGTTGTTTTTCATTCCTTTGAAAAACAACTGTTACCACGGAATTGTGCTCTGTCAAAAGGAGGGGATTATAGGGGAAAAGGGTGAAAGGTTCACAGGAACAATTATAAAGGACACATGGACAATAAAAAAGGGAGGACAGGGGAGGGAGGTGGGGTAAACTGGGGTGGTGGGGAGTGGTGGAGGGAATAGGCAAAAAACTGTACTTGAGCAACAAAAAAATAAAAAGAAGGAAAAAATTATTTTATTGTTGTTCAAGTACAGTTGTCTTCATTTACCCCCCACCACAACCATCTCCATGTGTCCTTTGGTTTTGTCCATGTGTCCTTGATAGTTGTTCCTGAAAACCCTTCCCCCCATTATCCCCTCCCAGCTCCCCTCTGGTTACTGTCAGATTGTTCTTTATTTCAATGTCTCTGGTTATATTTTCCTTGCTTGTTTGTTTTGTTGATTAGTTTCCACTTAAAGGTGAGATCATATGGTATTTGTCCCTCATTGCCTGGCTTATTTCACTTATTCCTGTGTTAGTAGCAGCCCGAACTTAGTTATTGCAGCAAAAATGATTGGAGAACTGAGATTTCTTTTCCTATTTTTTTTTTTGCTGTAACAAGTTAAGTTAGAGTTTTTTATGGTTAGGTGAAAGAGTAAAGCTATAATGAACAAAGACAGAGCATTTATTCTCCCTGTGTCTCTCCCGATGTTTTCTCGATGCTCATAATTTTTAATACAGCTGCTTACTGTAAGTCATATATTATAGAGCATTAAATATCATACAATGTTAATTATCATCAATACCTATTCTTAAAGTTATATAGGGTATTGGAATTGGAAGCATATCTCTCTTAAAGTATAGATGATGAGGTAGAAAAACTACAGAATTAACCTTACAAAGCAAAAAAAAAAAATGCTTGGGGGAAAAGAAAGTAAAATAAGTTTACTCAGAGGTATTTTGAAAAAAAGAAGAAAGGAATTTTCTGACAGGCTCACTTGAGTAAAATAGGTGGCAATTGCCAAGGTATGCAAATATAAATATATAGAAAATTTAACAGCTAATCTCTAGTATTTTCTGGAAGGCTTTTGTTGGGCCTGCCATCATGGTGATCTCTGTGGACTGCCAAGTGTTTTTTCAAATGATTTGCATAAGTTTATAAGAGGAGGCTTGAATGTGAAATTGTCTAAGCTTAGAAAATTCTAATTCAAGGCAAATGGATGTGTCCCTTAAATGCAGGGACCAAAACACACATCAAGGTCCCACAGGTTCTGTTGATTCCTTGGAGTCTGTACCTGGAAAGTGGGATCCTCTTTCTGTGAATGTTTCTTATGACACACAGCAGGAATTTCTAAACTGGGATCCATGGTCCTATAAGAGATTGAGGTCCCACAAATAATCAGAAAGCAATAAAAGGAGAAAATTTTACAATAAAACCCATACAAACTGTATGGCTACTTAACAAATACAAACTGGAAACTAATTGTGGTACAGACTATGAAGAGAGCAGAATCAGGGGCTGGGTGATAGAAGGTACATTAGTTTCCTGGGGCTGCTGTGATGAAGTCCTACAAACTAGGGAGCTTAAAGTAAGAGAAATTTGTTGTCTCACTGTCTGGATCTGGACTTCTGGAAGCTAGAATTTAGAGTTATGGAGGCTTCAATCTGTTATCAGGGCTAGGCTATCTCTGAAAGCTTGGGGACAATCCTTTTTTCCTTCTAACTTTTGGTGTTTGCTGGTAATACTTGGCATTCCTTGTGTCTGTCACTCCATTCACTGCCCCTGTGATCATATAGCTAGTGGTCTTCTTCCATACATCTCTTCTCCTCTTCTTAAAACAATACCAGTCATTTTGAAACAAGGGTCCACTACTTCAATATGACCTGAATTTCTCCAATTATTTTTGCAATAGTCCTATGTTCAAATAAGGTCACATGTCTGAGTTACTGGGAGATAGTTTTCATATATCTTTTTGTAGAAGCACAATTCAACAAATTTAGTAGGGTGTGATAAAACTTTAAGCAGACTGATCAGGAAGGCCTCTCTGTGGACAGTGCATTTGGGAGTAGATTTGAAGTAGAGAATGTGATAGGATGACCATGGCTGGATGAGCTCACAGAGCTGAAGACAAACATGTGCAGCAGCTATGTTGGTAGGAAGACCGGGGTGCATTTAGGCAACTGAAAAAGGCTAGTTTGGTTGGCACCTATAAGCCTAGTGAAGTAGGCAAGAGATGAAATTGGAGAGGTAGCAGGCTGCCAGATCATGTGAGCCTTGTGAGCCAACACAAGGGTTGGGCTGGATTCTAAAGATCAGGGATGCCCCTCCAGGGCATCCCAGCTCTGCTCCTCCTGGCTGCATTGGGGCACAGACTGGAGGTCACCAGTACGGATGAGGGGAGACTGCTGTTTAGAAGCTCAGTATCAACCAATGATACCTTCATTTTCTTTTTATTCTTCAGAAAGGACAAGAGAGAGAGGGACAAAAACTTGTGTTTGCTACCTACTATGCAGATAGAAAAGGGAGAAGTGATGTTGTGGAAGATATAGATGCTTGCAAGGAAGGTAATTCTGACTACATGGGAGAAAATGGCTTGCTAGTGGGGAGATGTGGCTGTGCCAATGGCTAGAGATGTCCTGATGCTCTGTGATTTGTCATGATGGAAGGGGGAAGGATGTGGTCTTCAGTGGGGATAGATGGGATGTGGTAGAGGGAAAGAGTCACTGGGGCAAGGAAGGGAGACCATGGGAATGAAAGAGCAGAAAGTAGGGTGAGTATTTCAGGTGGTACTCTATGTGGGTGGAAAGGAAGGCCACCGAAGGATGAAAATGGCAGATGACTCAAAAGATAGCAAGATGAAAGGAAGAGGGGGGTACAATCCAGAAGGAGGCAAGGATTTTGCCACCAGAGCGGAAGTTATGTCTCCAAAGGGACAATGCATGGAGATCAAGGAGTTGATAGGGCTTGAAAAGCAAGTCTCTGCATGATGTGCTATAGGAGAAGTGAGGACAGCAGAAAAGTCAGCTCTTCATTAGGGCATAAAAGTGGCAGAGTCTTCCCAAAGCAGAGTAGGATTTAGAGGAACTTGATGAATAAGGCACAGTGTTCCATAGCATTCAGTGGAAGTTTTGGGAAGGAGGAAAGGCAGGGCTGGATCCAGGAATGTACAGAGCAGTTAGAGCTTCCAAAGTTGCATTTTATGGATATAAACATCTATCTGTGTTTGTTAATATTTTATTAGAACAAGAGAACTAGGTCAACCTTAGATAAAATAGGGATTAAAAAACTCTCAGATTACAGAAAGCAGATGTCAGTTTTAACATCTGTGTAGCCCTGGTAAGCTGAAAAGACTAAAAACAAATAGAAAGCATGATGCCCTGTCCTTATTGTGGTGCATATGGCATCAAGGGAGAAGAGGAAGAAAGGCAAAACCTCCTTAGACTTAAAGGCACATAGTACATTTGGGTAGACCTGAAGGGATGATTAAAAATGCAGAATCAGGAGCAACACTAATGGAATGACACATACCTTTATTCTCTGCAAAAAGGCTTGTCTCTGAGATTCTTATTCACATCAAATGGATGTCATACTTTCCAAATTGTTTTTGGCTATTGAAGTGGCCCTAGCACAGCAACACACAAAGTACTCACACAGGTCTGAAGCCTCAGAGCCCTAGTATTATGAGATACTACATGCTGTTTTCAGTGGCTGGAGTGTGACTGCTAAAGGCTCTCAGAGAACTTGTGTCCTGGGAATTGTCCTCAGAGCAGCATACGTGCATTGGCTGACCCAGTGCTGGCTCCCCATGTGGGACATCTCTGAAGAGCTCACCAAACTTCAGAGCTCTTACTTTTGGGGCCAGTGAACTCATGGACAAAAAACAAAGAAAAAATGAGTTTTCTTCTTCCCATTTGTGGGAAGCCATTATATTCTTGGGTCTGGGCTTTCTTTTCTCCAAGTAGATGTAAAAAAGCTTCTTCCATTTCAGAGTCGACATCTTAGTTTGGAAGTTGTGGCCCATCCAGGGATTAGATTAAGGTGACTCCACAGGGGAGAAGATACAGGCAGGAAGAAGAGAGTCATGTCTATTTCCAGAGGTGGACATCCTGACTGCTGATAAGATTGCTGGGAAAGGGGGTGTCCTCTAGGCACTGGAGTCCTGTACCCCCCCATGTGATAAAATATTAGAAGGGATGACTGAATAGGCAAGTACTATGGTGCGGGACTAGAAGCATCTGGGGTTGGGGTTCACCACTCCCTCAAACACATTCCATCAAGATGGTACAGCCTTGCACTAATTTCTAAGGAGATATGTTAACATGACATTTGTTAAAATATATATTTAAAAAAACAAACTTGAGTGCAGCGAGTTTTAAGCTGTACTGTGCATCATCAGCATTGCCTAAATTGTTTGCTGAAACACAAATTGATGGGTCCCATCTTGAGTTTCTAGGTCACTAAGTCCAGGGTGGAGCTGAAATCACCATTTCTAACAACTTTGTAGGTGACAGGATAAAAGGGAGACAGTGAAACTTAAGGAACAGTGTCCAGAGATGTGTCTTTTATTACATGTCTGCTTGCTCAGCAGCCAACTAGGGAATCTCTGCCTCATCTCTCAGCTCCTACCCTTGAGTTTGGAAGTTGGCTCTGCCTCTCCCTTGGTGGTGTCTATAACTCTCTGGACCTGTGTACCCAGGTCCCAAATGGAACTTCTAGCTCTCAAATGGACCATGTGGGACTGTGAGAGAAGAGGGTTGAAATGATGGGTTGTGCAGTTTGATAATATGCAAAAGTGGCCAGCAGAGGGCAAGAATAGGGCTGGGGTTCAGCAGGTGCCCACTCACCCAGTTGGGAGCCTGAAGTGAGCTGCACTTTTTCCAAGAAAGTTCTTTGCACCATGGGTCCTCTGACCCTCAGGTCATGCACTGCCTTGAGGAGGCAAGAAGAGAGTGATTGTGTCCACCTGAGAGGGTCTCCCCCCCAATTTGCACAGAGGCAAAGTGTAAGCTTGCAGAATCCTAGGTCACTAGAGAAAAGTTGAATGCAGCTGAAGAGGATACTTTATGGCCTCTCAAAAAGACCATGGGGTACATGTGTGAGTCAGTGAGAAAAACACGACTTCCTCAAAATGGGGAACACTGGATCAGCTGAGCCAGTTTCAACTTGCTTTAGAAAGTAGAAGAATGTTACTTTTTTTTTTTTCCTCTGAGCATATTACTACTAGTTACCAGTCTGTGCTCCAAGTAGTTGGCTGTGCTCAGGACATGCTTGCTCTAAGCAGCCTCAACATGACCAGGAAACTTGGTAGTATTACACCAAGCCCCAGCCCTGCTAAATTAGAAAATGTGGGCTGTTTCCCACCTGGCTGTGTATAGCAAGCCCCTGGGGTGATTCTGATGCACGATGAAATTTGAAAGACACTGGCCTAGAACTTCTCACCTCCAACAGGCCTAGATGCCTCTTGGGGATATTATTAAATCTGATCCTGACACTCAGTTTCTGGGAGCAATCTGTTTCTTCTGGCCCATGAAAAGTCAGGGCTTGTGGGGAAGTGACAGGGAGATCATTTTAAGTGTGTTGCTCCTATTTAAATGGGGCCTCTGGGACCCATGCTTACTTTTTTAGAACAAATAGTAATTATATGTGGCAAAATGCAGGATTCTTCCACAATGCATAATTTGTAGAATAGAACTGGTGCGCTTCCAGCTGCAGAATCTTGCTTCCTAGTAGCTCTGGGCTAAAACTGACTTTTTGTCTTCAATATTTTTTAGTTTTATGAATCTTTTTACCTTTCTCTGTTTAGTCCGCAACCTCTGTCTTATCATTTAACTTAACCCAATAGCCTACATTTTGAATTGTCACAGAAAACAACTATCTGACTTGTTAGTCTGGATGGTCCTTTCAGATTTCAGCAATGGCGGCAGGTGGTGCCCAGAACCTTACACAATGTATCCGGACTCTCCTAGGACAGCTTTCCCCATGGCCACCCATTCCCTGGAAATGGAGAGAAAACTGGGAATGCAGTGACTACCCTGCTTTCTGGCATTGGTGAAATAGAGATGGATTTGCCGATGGTAAGCCTTAACTAATGGACAAAAATGGTTTATTCTTTTTATATTCCAATGGCCATATCTTTAAGGTCAGAATTAGGATGAACTAATGAGCAAAATAAGTTTTCTTCATCATCATTATATATTTCTTGAGTAAGATTTTAAAGACACATTTCCTGTGAATAACAGGGTAGAAATTTAGTTTGGAAATGAACATCAAAGGATAATGCTGTTTGAAATCATGCAGAAATTCAGAAACAGTTTTAAGACAGGTTAACGAGCTTCTGTCAGCTAAATCAAATTGAAAATCAGGAAAATATTAATATTGCTCAACTCTTAGAAAATTTAGCAGTGTTTATAAAAAGAGGTAAAATAGGGAGAACAAATTATCCTCAAACCCATAGTTTAAATTTATAGATCAGTGTTACAGGCAAGCATTTTTAAAATGTCAGCACAGAATTGTTAGTCATAATAAGATATTTCTTGCCGATTCACTGGTTTTTGACCAATACTTCTTTGACAAAATTGTTTATCAATGTCAGAAAATAAACGTGGTTATTTCCTTTAGACAGTACTGTGAAACTAGTCAGTGAAAAGGTAGTTCTAGCCTCAGGTTGCCAATGATGTTTTTGTCATTAGGAGTTCCTCAAATTAAATGTATTAACCTGCACTGTGTGGTTGGCTACTGGCACGGCCCCATTTTGTCTGTCTTCTAAATTGGTAGGTTTTTGATTTAGTGTCTGGACACGGAAAGAAAGGCTTGTGTGGTTACTAGTAACTATAGCTGGTAATGTGAACGATCTAAAGCGAAAGAATCTGGTACATTTTCAATGAAATTACTTTAATTCATTGAAATCTCAGAAAATTCCAGTCCTGGCCATCTATTCCAGAAGCATGCAGTAGGTGGCACCTCAAAGCTCTTTGGTGGAGAGCAGTCGCCATTTAAGCGGGAGCAGCCGCTGCTGCAGCAGGCATTTGGCAAGCGTGGAAGTCAGGGATAGAAGAGGGAAGAGGAAAGCCGAGGACAGCGGGGCGGCTTTGACAGCGCCAGGCCGCACTGGTAGGGTGCTCAGGTGCGCGGGGGCCTCAGGTGCGCTGGGTTGGGGGATGTGAGGCGCAAGAGGGCGCAGGTGCGCGGGCGGCGCGGGGAGCATGGGGGCTCCAGGGGCGCGGGGCGCATGGGCGCAGGTGTGCGGATGGGGTGGGCGCGTTTGGGGCACCGGCTAGCTAGCTGGCTCGGTGGGCGACTGGCTGACAGCATCACCACGGCGGCGGGAGGGAGTGCGCGCCCCGCCTGTCTCCGGGAGGAGCCTGCATCCGCACCCTCTGTGCTGCCTGGTCCTTTGCGAGGAGAGCTGGGAAGAGGCGATGAGCAGTTGTGTTCTTTCTCAGGTAACCGATTTCCCCTCCTTTGCTAGGGCTCCGCTGCGCCCGCATTAGGGCTCTGAGCACTTTGGCATTCTTGTTTGTGAGTCTCTGAAAAGGGATCACCCTTTCTGGGAGAGCGAGCCAGCAATACGAATACTGGAATCCACGAGGGGGGAAATGTTGCATTTCTGTATCCTTGGCTGGGAGGGGTGAGCATTTTGCTACCCTTGTCTAAAACAAGTTATTAAAAATACTCACACACACGCATTATTTGGAATTTCTTCCAAAATAGAAGTTAGTGTTTTAGAAAATTCTATGGTTCAAGGGTTTCTACTAATGTGGAGGATGATTTAATGGATTTATGAAAGTTTTAAAAAGATGTAGTCCAAAGTGAGAAAAATGCAAAGCACCTTAGAGGCTGCCGTTTTGTTCAGCATGTTTTCCTACTAGACACAAGCCCTTCATGGACTTGGCTAAATATTTTATTTTTCTTTTGAAGAATGCATTTGATATCTACATGTATTCCTTCATGCCCTGTTGTTGTAAGAGCAGAATGCAGGAAAGGTGCTGCATCCCATCTGTAGTTGTCAGTTAGACTGTGGTTCCCATAAGATGACAATGACTGCTCACAGCTCCCAGTCTGGCTTGCAAAGCATAGCTGGCTTCTCACCGTGTGGGAACTGGCCGGAATCCTCTGTAGAGAAATGCTAGTTTTCCCCTTTAAAACTCCAACTCACGTTCTGTGGATTTGGGAGACTTTTAAATGGGAAGCTCCGTGATTCATGGGTTCCTTCCTTTGAATGGTGAAATAAAGCATAGTGTTGGGATTCCGTTTCTCCCGACTATGCAGTCACACAGCTTGCCTTCCTTAGGAATTCATGTTTTATGTTTGTCCCTGTTATCTTTTCAACAACTGTCTTCCATGTGAGAAGCAGGCATTAGCACATGAAGTCCTTTCCACTTTGAACTAAAAACTTTAAAAATATTCTTTTCAGGAAGATTTTCTAGATAACAATAAAGGACTGGAACATTTTACATTCCAGATCAGTCCGAATGCGCTTCTTTTCCTGTGGCATTTGGATTCAAAGAGGTGGAGTGGGAGGAAGAGAAAAGGGGAGAATAAAATTAGAACAAATTCAACAAATTTGTGGGGGAATAATACTATTCTTTTTTTCTGCTTGAAATTGCAAACTGTCAACAATTCTCTCTCTGGAAATGCAGGAGGTCCTATGGGCTATGGCACAGGAAGATCCACAGTTCATTTTGTAGAGAAGATAGAAAGCAAGGAGACATTTTCATCTCATCTAATGCACACCATTTAATTTGGTAGTAAGAACGGTGGACCTGGGTGGACAGAGAAGGAAAGGGAGAAAGGAGTGACTTGCGGTTTGTACGGGGCAGAACATCGCTGCTCATTCCTAGGTTTTCTCTCCAGATGGAAATTGTATGTGCATGGTTATTGTGGAAGCTTCCAAGCTTCCAGAATCTTTTCTTCTTAGTGCTTTGGTATAGAATTATTCCTAAGAAAAGATGCATAAAGCACCTAAATTGAGTGCCAATTGGTGGCATTCCTTTCCAGCTTGTGTCCAGCAGTCTACCTTTCTTAGCAATCAGTAATGCCTTCACCATGACAAGAGAGTGATTAACTTCATGCTGTATATACCCTATAAATCACACATGACTTCAGCCTACGAGAAATGGCTTTTGCAGGGTGGATACTACCTCTACTCTGATACCTACATATTACTAAAAAATTAAATTGAAAAATAATGGGGATTCTTTTATTAAAAAGAGATGCATCTATGATAAAAACATACTGTTTATTCTTCTAATATACTAATATTAATATAGTTTCAAAACACATGGTGAGATACTTATGTTTAAGGCTGTTCACTGAGCAAAAAAAAAAAAAGCAGTGAAAAACTCGTTGATAAATGATAGACCATCTCTTAGGGAGTCCTGTGCAGCTGTTACAAAGAACAAGATGGCTCTGTATATGGTAAGGGGGCAGATTTGCATGAAACACTGGGAGACTATACTCCCTTGTGTCTTTCTCTCCACAAATTAGCTATCTATTGAGAGCTCTCCCTCATTGACTAAGCATTAACAACTGATTCCACTCACCTGTAACTCACATGCTACATGTTTCGTTTCCCACTTTCCTTTCCCATCTGATCTGTGTTCTTAACTATTTCTGGCAAGTGAAACAGAAATCACCTTTCTTGCTGCCGTGAATTAATGTGAAAAAATGAGCTCAATCAAGTTAATGCATTGGAAAAGTATAGGGAATATTATTGATTTTTGCATTGGTAACTGTTTTGTATTATTTTCATTCTTACGTGGACATTCTGAGATTTTTCTCTTAAAAGATTATCCATCTCTATCCTTTAGTCAATTCCAGATTCCACTGAAGTCTTTCCACTTCCATTATGGAAACACAAGCTATGTTTGGGGCCTGGGATCTTGCCCTATAACCTTGAGACAGCCAATGCCTCCTACACTTTAGTTATAGGATTTGTACTAATTAGGGAATTGTACTAATTAGAAATTTGTACTCTAATGAGGAACTGTGAGTCTTTATTTTACCTGAATATTGAAAGATATGTGAATCCTAAACATTTTCATATCCTCTCATTGCCTTCTAACACTTGGCAAAGACCAGCAAAATCAGAGTTCCTACACTGACTCTGATCTCTGGCCTAAGCCTCTATTGCTCAGCCTTATCAGGTCACTTTTATCCCTGGCTTTAGGGCTAAGTTAAAATGCTGATTTAACTATCCCATAGTATAAGTATAACCCATATTTTCTCACAAGCATGTGTTATATTAACCACTTGTTGTGATTATTTAGAGTTCAGCTTCTGATGTGGACCTTTTTTAAGGCATCTATCACTTTTTGATGTGTCAAGAAATATACACAGTCATGTATTATTAGCTGCCTAATATCATTATATTTTAAAATAGATACGAGACTGCTCTAAAAGTTGCTTGGCAATATTACATATTAGTGAAAAAAATCCCTAAAATTTTGGAGTCTAGAGCTCTTTGTTGAATTGTTGCTAATTTGGATTGGCTTGAATTCCTTACTGGATTTGCTAAACCTGAGTTGAAATGCAGCTTCTGCCTCTTATTAGCTGTGCCATGTGTTACTTTAACATGCACATAGGTGGCACACACAAGGCCCACGGGCCGAATCTGGCCCTCCACGTTGTTTAGTCTGGCCTGGCACCTTGTTTCTCTCTGGCAGCAGTGCCGAGTTCCTTGGTCCTAGTTAAGGAGTAGTTATATTTATACAGTCCTAAATTTACATTTGACCCTTTGAAGGCAACCCCAAGGCTGATGTGGCCCCGGTGAAAATGAGTTTGACACCCTGACATCTCAGTACCCTTATCTGTTAAATGGGGCTACTAATAGCAAAATCGAAGGTGTTTTGAAGGTCAAGCTTGTGAAGGTCAACACTTGCTAGATGGTCAAGATTCCTGGGCTGTTTTTGCAATTGCTATCTAATCAGCATCAACAGTTCCTCTATCTCACTGTCTCAGATTTATCCTTCCTCTTTACAACCTGGCAGACAAGCCCACTGTCTCATAGTTGCACTTTGCTTCTGGATGGAATGCTTCATCAGTCTTTCCTAATTTACCTGGTATACAACTCTCCAATTAATTTTAAAATACTAATTCTTTCTCTCACATCTCTCTGAGCCAGGCTTACTTATAGGACTCCCTATTTTTTATCTGGTTAAATCCCTCTTCCTTCTTTCATCAACATTCTTTCCTCTGTTCCTTCACTGAGCTCATCTCCCCACAGGCAGTCCTAACTCTATAATTGAATTCATACTGTTCCGAGGATGTAAGACTGTCCCCTGCTTCATGTTTATGTCATTCTAGTCTTGAGCTATTCATCTTGTGATGATGCTGTGGGTCCTGGCCTTGACTGGAAGCCTGCTGAGGACAGGTGGTGCTAGGACTGTCTGATGTTATGTGTGACTCGATTCCAGACACACCAGTAGATATAGCTTTCTATAGCTTGTTTTGCTGATCTGCCTAGTGACTGTAGAGCAGACACAAATAAATATTCATTGACTAATGGTTCACAGCTTCTGATTGTATGCACCCGTCGTTTCTCACTCCATCAGCTTCTGACCTCCTAAATATTCTTTTTTTCTCTCATCCCGGGCCTTGGGCCCTGGTTCAATCTTTCTTCTCATGCTAATTTCAAATGTCATTCTTTTGAATGTTTTTCTCTACTCCTCTTAAGCTCCACACCCATAGTCACAGAGCATCTTTTCAGTGCTGGAAACTGGCCCACTTCCAGAGGAGCTATAGAACATGCCTTGTCTGACCATAGCACCTGGTCTTTGCAACATGCTTACTCAACATCTCTTTGGATCTCTCCCAGAACTTGCATTTTGTCTTGCTAATATATTCATTTGTTATCTTCTCCTTAACATTTATGCATGTTCATGTCCCTATATTTTAACATTAATTAAAAAGCACCCTTTAAAAATTCAAAACTGGGTACCACTCAGCCACTAATTCATAACCTTCCTCCAATTCACAAAGTCTCAGAAACTATGTCTTCACTGCCTGTATCAAATTACGCATCTCATGCTCACTCCTCAACATATTGCAAAGTAGCTTCTCCTTGTGCTGCCATCAAAATGTCTCTTGCTAGGTTCTTATTAGTGACTTTCACTGCCTTCTTACTGAGGGTGCTTACCAGTTCTCTCTATACTTCACTTCTTGGCATCTGTTCACCCTGGCGAGCCCTTTTTTCTTTGAGAAGTAATCACTCTCCTTGGCTTTGATAACATGGCCCTTTAGTACAGTTACTTATACCATTTTAATTCTTTGTACTCAACTCCCTGTCCAGACATGACAGTTGGAGTCTCCTGAGGCTATGTCCAAGTCCTCTCTCTTTCGTTTTCAGAAGCCTGGGCTTCTGAGCCTGCGCTTCAAGGCCTACCACAACACTGGTGACTCCCACCTGTGCATCCTGATCTCAGACACTACAGGTGGCCCAGGATGTGTTATCCCCCTGCCCACATGATATGAGCCCTCTACTGTCCAAGACACTTGGAACTCCAAACTGCTGAAAATTAAACCCGTGCTCTTCCCTGAAAACCTGGCTTTTGTCCAGTACTCTCTCAGTAATGATCTCATCCCAACTCTTCAGTTCTACCAATTGGAAACCTTAAGTTTTTCTTGACACTTTACTCTCTCTCACTGTACATCTTAACACCTATTCTCACCGACCATCCCCAATTGATGTTCCACTGTCTCTGTTATTATTCTAGTCCAAACTTCCCATTTTGGGCTTGATTTGGTATAATAGGCTTCTTGTCCACTTTCTGTGTTGAAGCCAGACCCTTTCAGTGATTGTGTGGTGCTCCCTGGAGGCTCGTGTGGTCTTGGCCATGACTCCCTTTCCAGCCTCACCTCACTGCTTTCTCTCTCACTGACTGTGATAGCCATGCTTCCTCCTTCTGATACTTGGAGGCTCTCCCTCCACAGGGCCTGCATGTGGTCTTGGTCTGGCTTTGTCACTACTCTAACAGAGCAGAGGATGTGGATGAGGCTTCACCAGCAGCAGCGCTGCCCCATTATTGAAATAGTGGCATGGTCCACACTGGTCCTGTTTCTGCAGCATAGAATTCCCATCTGAGATCCCACTCAACCCACTGACGTATAGGTAAGGACCACTGCTGCATGGCCAGGTGGAGATGATGCCCAGTGCCTCTGTTCATGCAAGTCCCTTAGCCTGGACTTGCCAGTCTGTTCATCAGAAGTAACATGCAGACTCAGTCGAACACTGAGCAGATTCTTACTGCACACTGCCTAGCCTCTAGGAAGGCTAGGCAGTGTGCAGTAAGGGGCTAGGCAGTGTTCAAGTATTAGGGAGACACTGGTGAACAAAACAGATAAAAAGCTGTTCATAGAGTTTATAATATAGTGGAATTGAACACAAATTTTTAAAATGTAAAATGCATAGTATGTCAGAAAGGAATTTGTGCTATGGAAAAAAATAAAGCAAGAAGAGGTGACAAACTGCCAGGATTGAGGATGGGACTGTAAACTGAGATGAGGTGGTCAGGGAAGTTCTCACTGAGAAGGCCATGTTGGAACATAGGCCTTTGAAAGGTGGGAGGAAGAATGGCACAGTCAGAGGAAACATCCAGTGCAGAGGCTTTGAGGCAAGGAGAGCATGCTAGGTGTGTACAAGTGGTAATGAGGAGACAAATATGACTGGAATGTAGTAGGAAAGGGGAAGAAATAATAGGAAGTGAGAGCGCAGGTGTGGTTGGGGGAAGAGCCCTTGTGTTGTTTTCTTAGGGAGATGGGGTGGCAGATTGAGGGTTTTGAGCATAGGAATGATGTGATCCAGTGCCTGGGTGGGGAGTTCATTGGAGTGGCTCAAGCCCTGAAGCCAACTGACCACTTAGGAGTCTACTGCAGTGACCCAGGTAAGAGGTGACAGTCATTTGGAGAGTATGGGGACAGTGGGGAAGGTGATTCCTGGTTAGGTCTGGATGCATTTTGAAGATATCACACTTGGCTGATGGGTTGGATGTGAGGTACAAGAAAACAAGAGGGATTCAGGAGGACTCCGACAGTTTAGGCCTGGATTACTGGAAAGAAAAGTTTGACATGGACTGAGATAAAAGGGGGAGCAGTTTTGGGTCATATGGGGAATTCAGTTTTGCACATGTTGCCTCCAGAACATGCAAGTGGCAATGTCCAGGAGAGGGTAGTTCATGAGAGTCTGTAGTTTAAGAGAAAGGCTTGGCTGTGGTCATGCATTGGGAGGTATTGACATACAGTTGATATCCAAAGTTGTGGAACCAGATGACATCACTGGGAGTGTGAGTTTAGCAGAGAGGGGAAGCATAACAAGGATGGAGGTAGGAGGCTGTGTTACTGGTGAGCTAATAGGAACAATGGCATCCACCTACCTCTCCTGCCACCACC
Source organism: Phyllostomus discolor (assembly GCF_004126475.2). Classification (NCBI taxonomy): domain Eukaryota; kingdom Metazoa; phylum Chordata; class Mammalia; order Chiroptera; family Phyllostomidae; genus Phyllostomus; species Phyllostomus discolor. Next base: position 129,155,855 of record NC_040905.2, read on the forward strand.
CTCACCCACCACCACCCTTGCCCAAGCTGGGCCCTCCAGAGTGGTCTCTTGCTTCCATTCTTTTTACCAGAGTCCTTAGGAGGTCCCAGTACAGCAGGAGCCAAATTTGTCACTTCTCTTTTCAAAACCCTCAGTGGTCTCTCATCCTTTTCACAATAAAAGCTGCATCTACACCTACCCATTACTTTTCTGGCTTCATCTACTTTTCTTCCCCCCTGCATTCAGCATCTTCCATATTCCTAGGACATGTCACATTAGCAGTCTGTGTTTGCACCTGCCATTCTCCTGGCTGGGTTTTCCCTACCCAGGTGTCACCATCACCTCTCTCAAATCTTTGTTCAAATGGCAACTTTCCAGGAAGTACTTCTCTGGCCACTTATTACCTGTGATACCTACTATACATTTTACAAATGTAACTGAAAGATAATGCATTGATGTGTTTTTATCCAATGCACTAACGCCCATGGAAATCCTTCATTTGGCAGACCTTTTAAATGATTTTAAAAATTGATTTTCAAGTTTTTAATTGTGCAGATAGGAAAACTATTTGGGGACCCATTTGCATTGATTTTTGGCAAAATTATGTATTGGTGGAAGCCTTTTTGTACATCTTTTCTCAAAATGCTCTCTCCATAGGACAGTTGTTTTCCCAAAGCAGGTCCTGGGCCCCAAAAACATATTTAAATGTCACCTTTATATTATAGAAATGGAGGAAGGTGCTTATTTTTGAAAAAATACCTGTTATGTGGCACACTACTAAAAGCCACCTGCCACACAGAAAATGGCAATGAATTTAGATTGGTTGCTTTTATTATTACAGGAAAAACATACAACTTGAGCCCTTTAGTTCTGCAACACTTATATTTTTATTGTTGAAAGGTAACTAGTGAACCAGCATGCAGTAGAAAATACTTTTGTGGTTGCTCCTTATCTCCATATAAAATATTATTAAAATCACCTATATTATAAAGGTCTTGTATGTATATTAAAATAAATAAAATACCCCAAAGCATGAGTCTAGTAGTTCCTACCTACTTCTGGCTACAACTTCTTTGCTGTAACAACAGACTGATAAAATGACGCAATAAACTGGTTCTCCTCTGGTTCTGTATCTGTAATGTTACTACATATCCTTTTGTAATTTTTATTTCCTATGAGGGGTTATTCATATGTAGATTTTTCAAAAGTTTATTTTGTTTTTTTAAAGAGCTCATTTATCTTCCTTGGTACAAAAATGTGTTTCAGCAGCAGAGATAATTGGTCAGTGTGTGTTTGGTATTTCTGATGTGTCCAGTGTTGGGTTGGAGGCTTTGATGGGCTGGTGAATGAATTTCTTCTTTCTGAGAGCTGATATTTGAGTGGAGTGGAGGGAGAAAACACAAGTAAATAAATACTGAGAGTCAATGTGCCAAAACATCTTATTATTCAAAGAGAATTTTTCCAGCAAATAACAGAACAGAGGTCCTGAAGTGTGTTTGACACATTTGTAGTTGTGCTTGACTGTTCAGCCGATCTCTCCCCTGTGAAACTTCTAATACTGGTTTATTCAAACCTTCAACATTGTTTTCTTTTTTTTCTTTCTTTTTTTTTAAATATTTGCCAAATGTCTGAAATGATCTTTTTTTTTAAGATTTTATTTATTTATTTATTTATTTTTAGAGAGGGAAGGGAGGGAGAAAGAGAGAGAGAGAGAGAAACATCAATGTGCAGTTGCTGGGGACTGTGGCCTGCAACCCAGGCATGTTCCCTGACGGGGAATCAAACCTGCGACACTTTGGTTCGCAGCCCGCGCTCAATCCACTGAGATAAGCCAGCAAGGGCTTCAGCATTGTTTTCTATTTATTTTTGTATGGGATTGTAAGAAAGGTATGCATTTTAGCTTGTCACCATACATTTGGTGTATTGTTTTATATATTTTACCACAGGTTTTCAAAACTCTTCTGGTGTTGTTTTTTTTGCCTTCCACCATTTATAAAAAGAGGATTCTAAGCACTGAAAATGAAGTTTAGTTAAATTTTGTTATAGAATAAGTGTGCTGTGTTGTTAAACTTTGTTAAAAAATGGAGGTTTGTTTTTATTTTTTAGAGCAGTGAAAACCAATAAATACACAGTGTTAGCCACATGTGTGATTTTGCATTTTCCAGTAACTGCATTTAAAAAAACAGATGAAGTTAATTTAAATATTTTCTTTTACCCAGTGTGTATGTATATTATCATTTCAACTTGTAATCAGTATCAACATTGTAAGTGAGAAATTTAACATTCTTTTTCATACTGAGCATTCAGCATTTGGTGCAGGAGACCTCCGTGCAGTCTGGCTGCATTTTCTGGTGGTGAGTGTCTACACAGCACAGGCTACTGGTTTAGTTTAAATGCTGTGGCTAATAGTTAAGCTTCATGTTGCCGTGAGTACCACATACAATTAGGTCCAGAAAGTAGGTGCAATTATAATTGATCTTCTCAGAAAATTAGATAACTTTTGGCCTTGTGAGACCACATCACACCCTTATTGCTTTTACTGTGTAATGTGGAGGCTAATTCTGTGCACATCATGAGTGTGGTCTCTGATTCATGGCTTTGTTACTGCTGAAAATGTTTTCACTCACAATTATATTTTTATTGGAGTGAAATATATATAGCTTAAAGAGTGCCATCTTAATCATTTTTAAGTGTACAGGTATGTGGTTTTTAAGCACATTGTACAACCTTCATGGTAGTTGCACAATCCATCTCCAGGACTCTTCATCTTGCAAAACTAAAACTCTCTTCCCTTTCCGAAAACACTGTCTCCACATTCCCCTTCCCCCAGCCCCTGTCAACCTTTGCTTTCTGCCTCTATTATTTTTTTATTTTTATTTTTATTGTTGTTCAAGTACAGTTTTCTGCCTTTTACTGTCATCCCAGGCCACCCTCCTAACCCTCCCCACCTCCCTCCCATTTCTGCCCCTTCCCTTGTTTTTGTCCATGTGTCCTTTATACTTGTTCCTGGAAACCCTTCCCATTTTCACCTGAAGTTCCCTCCCCTCTCCTCTCTGGTCAATGTCAGCCTGTTCTCTGTTTCAGTGTCTTTGGTTATATTTTGCTTCTTTGCTTGTTTTGTTGATTAGGTTCCTGTTAAAGGTGAGATCATATGGTATTTGTCTTTCACCCCCTGGCTTATTTCACTTAGCATGATGCTTTCCAGCTCCATCCAGGTTGTCCAAAAGGGTAGGAGCTCCTTCTTTCTTTCTGTTGCATAGAATTCCACCATGTAAGTATACCATAGTTTTTTGATCCATTCATTTACTGATGGGCAGCTAGGTTGCTTCCAGCACTTGGCTATTGTAAATTGTGCTGCTATGAACATTGGGGTGCATAGGTTCTTTTGGATTGGTGTTTCAGGGATCTTAGGATATACTCCTAGCAGTGGGATTGCTGGATCAAAAGGCAGATCCATTTTGAGTTTCCTGAGAAAATTCCACACTGTTTTCCATAGTGGTTGTACCAGTCTGCAATCCCGCCAAGAATGCACTAGGGTCCCTTTTTCTCCACAACCTCTCCAACACTTGTTGTTTGTCGCTTTGTTTATGATGTCCTTCTGACTGGTGCAAAGTGGTATCTCATTGTGGTTTGAATTTCCATCTCTCTGATAGCTAGTGATACTGAGCATCTTTTCATGTGTCTCTGGTTCCTCTGTATGTCTTCCTTGGAGAAGTGTCTGTTCAAGTCCTTTGCCAATTTTTTAATTGGGTTGCTTGTCTTCTTGGAGTGCAGTCATGTAAGTTCTTTATATATTTTGGAGATTAAACCCTTGTCTGAGGTATCATTGGCAAATATGTTTTCTCATACAGTTGGTTCTCTTTTTATTTTAATACTGTTTTCTTTAGCTGTGCAGAAACTTTTTATTTTGATAAGATCGCATTTGTTTATTCTTTCTCTTATGTCCCAGGCTCTAGGGGACATGTCAGTAAAAATGTTGCTGCATGAAATATCTGAGATTTTCCTGCCTATGTTCTCTTCTAGGACTTTAATGGTGTCACAGCTTATATTTAAATCTTTTATCCACCCTGAATTTACTTTTGTGTATGGTGTAAGTTGGTGCTCAAGTTTCATTTGTTTGCACATAGATGTCCAGTTCTCCCAACACCATTTCTTGAACAGGTTATTTTTACTCCATTTTATGGAGTAAAAATGTTGCTGCCCCCTTGATCAAATATTAATTGACTGTAGAGACTTGGTTTTATTTTTGGGCTCTCTGTTCTGTTCCATTGATCCATGTGCCTGTTTTTATGCCAGTACCAGGCTGTTTTGATTACAGTGGCCTCATTATACAGTTTGATATCAGGTATTGTGATCCCTCCTACTTTGTTGTTCTTTCTCAAAATTACAACAGCTATTTGGGGTTGTTTCTGGTTCCATATAAAGTTTTGAATTGTTTGTTCTATGAACAAACTATGGCATATGTCTGAAATATGCCACTGGTACTTTAATAGGTTTTGCACTGAATCTGTAAATTGGTTTGGGTGGTATGGACATTTTGATGATATTAATTCTTCCAATCCATGAATACGGTATATGTTTCCATTTGTTTGTGTCTTGATTTCTTTCTTCAGTGTTGTGTAGTTTTCTGAGTACAGGTCTTTTACCTCCTTGGTTAGGTTTACTCCTAGGTATTTTATTTTTCTTTTTGCTATATCAAATGGGATTTTTTTTCTTGATTTCTGCTTCTGCTGTTTCATTGTTGGTGTACAAAATTGCCTTTGATTTCTGAATATTGACTTTGTATCCCATTGTTTTGTTAAATTCAGTTATTAGATTGAGCAGTTATTTGTGGAGTCTATAGGATTTTCTATGTACAGTTTCATGTCTTCTGCAAACAATGACAGTTTTGTTTTCTCCTTTCCAATTTGGATGCCTTCTATTTCCTTTTTTTGTCTGATCCCTGTGGCTGAAACTTCTAGTACTATGTTGAATAGAAGTGGTGAAATTGGGCAACCTCATCTTGTTCCTGATCTTAGTGGAAAAGATTTTAGTTTTTGCCCATTGAGTATGATGTTGGCTGTAGGTTTCTCATATATGGCCTTTATTATGTTGAGGAATGCTCCCTCTATTCCCACTTTGCAGAGTGTTTTTATTATAAATGGGTGCTGTACCTTATCAAATGCTTTTTCTGTATCTATTGATATGATCATGTGGTTTTTGTCTTTGCTTTTGTTTATGTGATGTATTACATTTACTGATTTGAGAATATTGTACCATCCTTGCATCCCTGGGATGAAGCCCACTTAGTCATGGTGTATGATGTTTTTAATATATTGTTGGATGCAGTTTGCCAATATTTTGTTGAAGATTTTAGCATCTATGTTCATCAGCGATATTGGCCTTAAGTTCTCTTTCTTTGTTGTGTCTTTTTTTGTCTTTTCTTTTTTTAAAAGATTTTATTTATTTATTTTCTAGAGTGAGGGAAGGGAGGGAGAAAGAGAGAGAGAGAAACATCAATGTGCGGTTGCTGGGGGTCTTGGCCTGCAGCCCAGGCATGTACCCTAACTGGGAATCAAACCTGCGACACTTTGGTTCGCAGCCTGAGCCCAATCCACTGAGCTACGCCAGCCAGGGCTCTTTGGTGTGTCTTTATCTGGTTTCGGGATTAGGATGATGCTGGCTTCATGAAAAGAGTTTGGGAGTCTTCCATAATTTTGGATTTTTTGGAGTAGTCTGTGAAGGATAGGGGTTAGCTCTTCCTTAAATGCTTTGTAGAATTCTCCTGTGAAACCACCTGGTCCAGGGCTTTTGTGTGTTGGGAGTTTTTTGATTACTGCTTTAATTTCTTTTGATATTATTGGTCTGCTCAGGCTTTCTGCTTTGAGTTTTGGGGGATTATATTTTTCTAGAAATTTGTCCATTTCACCTAGGTTTTCAAATTTCTTGGCATACAGTCTTTTGTAGTAATTTCTCACAATCCTTTATATTTCTGTGGTATCAGTTGTAATCTCTCCTCTTTCATTTCTGATTGTGTGTATTTGGGTCTTCTCCCTTTTTTTCTTGATAAGCCTGCTTAAAGGCTTGTCAATTTTTTTTATCTTTTCAAAGAACTAGCTCCTGGATTCACTGATCCTTAGAATTGTGCTTTTAGTGTCTATGTCATTTAATTCTGCTCTGATCTTGGTTATTTCCTTCCTTCTACTTACTCTGGGCTGTCTTTGTTGTTATTCCTCGAGTTCTTGTAGACATAGGGTTAGGTTGTTTGTTTGAAATGTTTCTATCTTTTCTAGGTAGGCCTGTATCACTATGAACTTTTCTCTCTGAACTGCCTTCACTGTGTCCCATAAGTTTTGGGTTGCTGTGAGTTCATTTTCATTTGTTTCCAGAAAGTTTTTGATTTCTTCCCTAATATCATTCTTGACCCATTCATTGTTTAATAGCATGCTATTTAATCTCCATGATTTTGAGTGTTTTGGGTTTTTTTCCTTGGCGTTGGTTTTTACTTTCAGTCCCTTGTGATCTGAGAAAATGCTTGTTATGATTTCAGTTTTCTTGAATTTATTGAGGCTTGTTTTGTGTCCTATCTTGTGTTCTGTCTTTGAAAATGTTCCATGTGCATTTGAAAAGAATGTGTATCTCTACATATCAGTTAAATCCATTTTATTTAGGGCATTGTTCAATGCCACAATATCTTTGTTGATATTTTTTTGTTTGGAACATCTGTCCATTTTTGACAATGAGATGTTAAAATCCCCTACTATAATTGTGTTGCGGTCAGTATCTTTGTTGAAGTCCTCTAAGATTTTCTTTATGTATTTGGGTGCTCCTATGTTGGCTGTATATATATTTACAATATTTATGTCTTCTTGGTGGATTCTTCCTTTGAGTATTATGTAGTGACCTTCTGGGTCTCTCTTTATGGCCCTTTTTTGGAAGTCTATTTTTGTTAAGAGTATTACTACCCCAGCTTTTTTTCCTGTCCTTTTGCTTGGAATATTCATTTCCAGCCCTTCACTTTCAGCCTGTGTAGGTCTTTCATCCTGAGGCGGGTCTCTTGTAGGCAGCATATGTGTGGTTCTTACTTTCTTATCCATTCAGCTATTCTATGTCTTTTCATTGGAGCATTTAATCTACTTACATTTAAGGTTATTATTGATAGGTAGTTATTCATTGCCATTTTTGTACCTGTGTTCCCCTCTCTCTCTCTTTTCCTTTCTTTCCTTAAAACAGTTCCTTTAGCATCTCTTGCAGAGCTCATTTCATGGAGGTGTATTCTTTTAGGCTCCTTTTGCCTGGGAAGCTCCTTATTTGGCCTTCTATCTTGATTGAGAGCCTTTCTGGGTAAAGTAGCCTTGGTTGCAGACCTCTGGTTCTCATTACTTGGAATATTTCTTGCCATTCTCTTCTGACATGGATTGTTTCCATTGAGAAGTCAGCTGCTAACCTTATTGGGGCTCCCTTGTGTGTTACTTCCTTTTTCTCCCTTGCTGCTTTTAAGATTCTCTCTTTGTCTTGGTATTTTGCCATTTTAATTATAATGTGTCTTGAAGTGGGCCTGTTTGGGTTCCTTGTGATTGGGACTCTCTGTGTTTCCTGTATTTTTGTGACTTTCTCTCATCAAATTAGGGAAGTTTTCCATCATTACTTTTTTAAACAGGTTTTCTATCCCTTGCTCTTCTTGCTCTCCTTTTGGTATCCCTATTAAATGGATATTATTATGTTTCATATTGTCCTGCATTTCTTTTAATCTCTGTTCATTGTTTCTGAGCCTCTTTTCCTTTTCTTGCTCTTTCTGTTTTTTTTTTTTTTTTTTCCTACTTTGTCCTCCAGGTCATTGCTCCGATCTGCTTCATGGATCCTGCTTTTGATCCTTCCTCTGTGTTCTTCAGTTCAGAATTTGTATTCTTCATTTCCTTTTGGCTCTTGTTGATAGTTTCTATTTCCTTTTTTATGTTGATATAATTTGCAGTGAGTTCACTGTAGTTTCCCTGTAGTTTCTGGTAATTCATTGTGAGCTCATTGAGCTTCCTGATAACCATTTCTTTGAACTCAGTATCTGATAGTTGAGTTGCCTCTGTTTCATTTAACCTTCTTTCTGAGGTTTTTCTCCTTTCCTTTCATTTGGGGATTGTTTCTTTGTCTTCTCATTGTTTGTGCAACTCTTCTTGTTAGCCTCAGTTTCTTAAATTGATCTGTTCTGGCAATTAGAATATTGCCATGTTCCAATACATGGGCAATGAAGGAAGGACCCTGTCTGCACAAGGCAGCACATGAAGCTGTCACACCTGGCACTGCACACTTTCTTTCCCTTGTGCATCGAGCTTCTGTGACAGTTGCCTTCATCCTTTGGTGTTTACTTCCCTGCAGGGTTAGCATGCTGCATTGGGCATATAGGGTAAAACTTGGTAAATTGCTCTTTGACTGAGACTGTGGCATTGTTTATCACTCACATGATTTTCCTTTTCATTTCCCTTACCCATGTGGAAATAACAAGCATAAGCAGAAATGGCCAAATGCAGTCACATTCTCAGAAGTCTAAAAAGTGTCACTAAGTGCATTTTACTTGGCTCTTTGAATACCTGTCTTTCATGCTTTCTCCAAATGGAGTGGTTTCAGACAAATATTAGTGAATCTTATTTCTAAGCTGTGGATTTATTTTTTTTTTGTAATGAAACTCTTAAAGAATAATTTATTCTACCCCTTTTACCTCCAGAAATGCCTTGTCTCTCTCCATGTATTTCATTTGTGCAGATATTGAGTCTTGCAGTGAGTCCCTGAGACCTTCTCCTGCCCCAATGTGGAATGGTGATTCCTTTACCTGGGTGTAAATGTGGCACTTGCTTCAGCACCTGCACCAACAGTGCCTATGTGGGTGTCTCCATAATGCTGTGAAGCAAGATTCCTAAGAAAGGATTCTACTTCTTTAGAGAAACACAAGTCATGAAGTTTTACTTCTTCCTTATGATCAGGCAGATGTTTCCCACTGAGAAACATATCTAATTTTTTAGGTTGAGCTAAGAAGATGCATAAAATGAATTTTTAATTCATTTAAGATTCTAAAATTATATAAAAGTAGAGTTTCCTACCTAGGGAATTTAAACTGTGTTGAAAACTGTTTCTTAATTTCCTTGTAGGATATTCTTATTTATGTTTTAATATCAGTAATAGTCCTTATTTCTACTTAAATAACCCATTAACCTTTTATTAGTAGTAATTTTAAATATAGGGTCTCACGTACCAACCTTAAATATGGAGTTTCTTTCAAGTTAGTAAAGTTTAAATGTTGTAGTAAAGGCATCATGGGAAACCAAGACAAACACTGATCAGAGACCAGCCATGTGAACTTCAGGCAGCCACGTGCCTGTGACTCAGACTGGCTGGGGGCACGTGGGGCAGGGCAGTGCACCAAACTGTCAAGCTTTCTCAAATCTTTCAATGAGTTGAAGTCTTCCAATCTATACCTGTTTTAAGTATTTGTTTTTGGAAGCAAGCTTAATTCAGGTATAATACAGAGAAAGCTTCTGTTAACTGAGAAGCTTCTTTCATCTCCTTCATCAGAATCTAATGTTTCTTCCAAATGACAAGTTCTATGACTCAGGAAATGAAACTCATTTTCCCTAGAACTCAGGCCATTTAGATCTAGGATAGCCTCTAAGCTGATTTTTAGTATTTGAAAAGTCTCATTTTGAACTCTTTATTATATAAGACACACATTTTTAAAAATAATTTCTTTATTTATTTTTAGAGTGGGAATGGGGGGAGAAAGAAAGAGAGAGAGAACATCAATGTGCGGTTGCTGGGGGTCATGACCTGCAACCTAGGCATGTGCCCTCACTGGGAATCGAACCTGCGATGCCTGGTTCACAGCCCATGCTCAATCCACTGAGCTATGCCAGCCAGGGCAACACACATTTTTATATTTCAGAACATTTAGGTATGCCCATGCCCTTTCCTCAATCCTCTCCCTCATGCATCTGTCTGTGTATATGCTGTTTAGAAGTACAAGCAACTACAGAGGCAGTTTAACCCAAACAAATTCAGGAAAAGGATTCCTGAAGTCATTCTAGACAGCCTTCCTATTTAGGGGAACAGATCTGTGCATTTTCAGAGAAACCAGTCCAGCTGCCCCTCCTAGACAATGTAATGGTTCTTTTATAAATTAGTGGAAAAACAGAGACAAGCAGACATTTATTTGGTGAAACCAATTAACATGGAAGAGAAAAACCACAATAAACAAACAGAACCAGAAATTTCTAAGACAAATAAGAACAGAAACAACAAATCTCAATTAGCATTCTTGTTGCAATTCAGTGTTATATCACCTTTTGTAAGACAAAAAAAGTTTTTGGACAAAATGGAAAAATCGGAGTCCAAAAAAGGCTATTGAGAATATAAGGAAAAAAAAAATTCTAGAGAAGTCAAAAACAGGTATAGTGGGTTCATTATCTAATACAAGTTCCAGGAAGAGAGAAAAGATACAGGGGTTGGGATGATATACTTTTTAAAAGTAGGAGAAAATTTCTCTAAGCTGCAGAAAGGATGAGGTTTTTAACCCTTTCTCCCCAAACCCCTGCCCCTAAAAAAAACCCTACAGTTAAATAGCAGTTCTAAATATATCCTGCTGAAATGTCATCATTTCCAGAATAAAGAGAATCTTCTATCTCTGCCAAAGAGAAAGGAAAAACCTAACTGTCCTACAAAGGAAAGAGAATCACACTGTCTTTGGATTTCACATTAACAACCCTGGATGGTAAAGTTAAAATTAAAAAAATACTTAAAATAGGAAGGGAAAAATTCGAATTTAGTGTGATCCAGCATTCTTTCAATCAAGTGAGAGGGTGTGAACTCAGAGATTTTAATGCCATCTAAAATCAGTAATGTTTACATACAAATATAAAATGGATCCAAGGAAGCTGTTATATTTTATATTTTTCTTTTTTTAAAACAATAGTCACTATGAAATTCTTTTTTAATAATTATTTGATTGTTGTTCAATTACAGTTGTCTGCATTTTCCCCCAACTACTCCCCCCACACCCCAGCCAAACCCACCTTCCATACTTTCTTCCATCTTTCTCCCTGGTTTTGTCCTTGTGTCCTTCATAGTAGTTCCTGAAAACCCTTCCCATCATTATCGCTTCCCACATCCCCTCTGGTTACTGTCAAAATGTTCTTAATTTCTATGTCTCTGGTTATATTTTGCTTGCTTTTTTTGTTGTTGTTGATTATGTTCCAGTTAAAGATGAGTTCATATGGTATTTGTTCCTCCCTCCTGGCTTATTTCACTTAGCATAATGCTCTCCAATTCCATCCATGCTGTCACAAAGGGTAGGAGCTCCTTCTTTCTTTCTGTTGCATACTATTCCATTGTGTAAATGTACCCTAGTTTTGTGACCCACTTATGTGCTGATGGGCACTTCAGTTGCTTCCAGCACTTGGCTATTGTAAATTGTGCTGCTATGAACATTGGGGTACATAGGTTCTTTTGAATTGGTTCTTGGGATATAATCCCAGCAATGGAATTGCTGGGTCAAAAGACAGTTTCATTTTTAGTTTTCTGAGGAAATTCCATACTGTTTTTCCCAGTGGCTGTACTAGTCTGCATTCCCACCAACAGTGCAGTAGGGTTTCTTTTTCTCCACATCCTCTCCAAACAGGTCAACTTGTTTGTTGATCTGTTTATGTCTATCTGACTGGTGTGAAATGGTGTCTCATTGTGGTTTTAATTTGCATCTCTCTAATGACTAGTGATGCTGAACAACTTTTCATATGTATCTGGGCCCTCTATATGTCTTCCTTGGAGAAGTGCCTGTTCAAGTCTTTTGCCCATTTTTAATTGGGTTGCTTGTCTTTTTAGAGTGGAGTCATGTGAGTTGTTTATATATTTTAGAAATCAAGCCCTTTCTGAGGTATCATTGGCAAATATATTTTCCCATACAGTTGGTTCTTTTTTCATTTTAATACTGTTTTCTTCGGCAATGCAGAAGCTTTTTAATTTGATGAGGTCTCATTTGTTTATTCTTTCCTTTATGTTCCTTCCTCTAGGGTACTTATCAGTGAAGATGTCGCTGCATGGAATGTCTGAGATTTTCCTGCCTATGTTCTCCTCTAGGACTTTATGGTGTCATGACTTATATTTAAGTCTTTTATCCACCTTGAATTTATTTTTGTGTATGGTGTAAGTTGGTGATCAAGTTTCATTTTTATGTATGTAGCTGTCCAGATCTCCCAACACTATTTGTTGAAGAGGCTATTTTTACTCCATCTTATGCTCCAGTCCCCTTTGTCAAATATTAATTGACCATAGAGACTTGGGTTTATTCCTGGGCTCTCTATTCTGTTCCATTGATCTATGTGCTTGTTTTTATGCCAGTACCAGACTGTTTTGATTATAGTGGCCTTGTAATACAATTTGATGTCAGGTATTGTGATCCCTCCTACTTTGTTCTTCTTTCTCAAAATTGCTGAAGCTATTGGGGGTCATTTATGGTTCCATACAAATTTTGAACTATTTGTTCTATATCTGTGAAATATGCCATAGGCACTTTAATAGGAATTGCATTGAATCTGTAAATCGCTTTGGGTAGCGATGGGTAGTTAGGCCATTTTGATGAGGTTAATTCTTCTGATTCATGAGCATGGTACATACTTCCATTTGTTTGTGTCTTCCTTAATTTCTTTCTTCAGTGTTGTGTAGTTTTCTGAGTATAGGTCTTTTACCTCCTTGGTTAGGTTTATTCCAAGGTACTTTATTTTTCTTGTTGCTATATCAAATGGGATTTTTTTCCTGATTTCCGTTTCTGATATTTCATTGTTGGTGTACAAAAATGCCTTTGATTTCTGAATATTGACTTTGTATCCCATTGTTTTGCCAAATTCAGTTATTAAGTCGAGTAATTTTTTGGTGCAATCTATAGGATTTTCTATGTACACTACCTTCTCATCTGCAAACAATGATAGTTTTGGAAAGGTAATATATTGAAATATAAAAATTGGCAACTGAGAATTACCTAGGCAAAAAAAAAAGCTAACAAAGAAATGTAAGACCAAATGTTGCTGACACAGAAAATTATGTTTTGTTTGTTTTGTTTACACAGTGAACTCTGATGAAAGATGGCCTTTTCTTCTCAGTAGGTCCAGTCCTACTATACCCAGAAGTCTATACCCAGAAGTAGATAGTACAAGTAACAGAAATTAGGCAGCAGAGGAAGATAATTGTGCTAATTTTGTAAATAGTATGACCCAAAGTCAGTAAGTCAAGACATTAAGTATTGGGGCAATAACTTCAAAAGTTATATAAATGTCTAATCACTGTGCTGTACATCTAAAACTAATGTTAAATATAACATTTTTTGTCAATTGTATTAAAAAATAAAAAGACATTAAGATCTATTATTTCAGCAATGAATGTGTTAATTGAAATTACACTGGTGAACACTAGGAAATGACAACTGAGTTTCCATTCTTTCTAACTGGTTATTTTTGGAAAGAGAGACTGGAACTGTGTAAGGAAGTGGCCTGGTTGTGAATAAAAGAAGATTTTATGATCTCCCTTTACTTTTTAAACAAATACATGCATTATGAAATTTTTCATTTGTTTTACAGTTTTTAAGCTGAGACAGTGGGTGTGGTTTGGGGGCCATCACCTGCCCTTCTCAAGTATCACCCTGCCGTGTGCATCCTGGCTCTTCGTGGCTCCTGCTTTCTTCCAGATTTGCTTCATTGCATATCCATCACCATACCTCCACAGGTAATCTTTTAGACTTCTTTAACCCCTACATTACGATGTACCTATTGTCCTTTCCTTTTTCCCTAATCCTCGACTATCTTTACAGAGAAACTCACACTTCTTGCCTTTCTAGTCATCCCATCAATTCCCATCACCATCAAGCCCAAAGCAAAATGACTTCAGTTCTCTTCACATCCCCCAACAAACATATCACTTAACTGCAGCTTTGCCAGCCTTCATTTTACCTATTCTCCAAAATCAAAGCCTTACATTTCATTTCTATCATACATGATATCTAATCATAGGATTTATGCCTGAAATCTAAGAATAAGTCCTGTTGGATTTCCCAATTTTCTATTTTTTAAATTATATTTTATTGATTATGCTATTACAGTGGTCCTAATTTTCCCCCTTTGCTCCCCTCCACTCAGCATCCACCAGTCCCTCAGGCAATCCCCACACCATTGTTCACATCCATGGGTCATGCATATATGTTATTTGGCTACTCTATTTCCTATGCTGTAATTTACATCCACATGACTATTCTGTAGCTATCAATTTCTACTTCTTAATCCCTTCATGTTTTTTGCCCATCTCCCATCTGGCAATCATTACAAAGTTCTCCATCTATAATTCTGTTTCTGTTCTGGTTTGCTTATTTTGTTTTTTAGATTCAATTGTTGATAGATATGTATTTATTGCCATTTTATTGTTCAAATTTTGATCTTCTTCAATAAGCCCCTTTAACATTTCATATAGTATTGGTTTGATGATGAACTCCTTTAGCCTTTTCTTATGTGAGTAGCTCTTTATCTGCCCTTCGATTATAAATGATAGCTTGGCTGGATATAGTAATCTTGGTTGTAGGTGCTTGCTTTTCATCACTTTGAGTATTTCTTGTCAATCCCTTCTAGCCTGCAAAGTTTCTTTTGAGAAATCACCTGATAGTCTTATCACAACTTCCTTGTAGGTAACTGCTTTTCTCTTTCTGCTTTTAAGACTCTCTTTGTCTTTAACCTTTGCCATTTTAATTATGATATTATCTTGGTGTGGGCCTCTTTGTGTTCACTTTGTTTGGGACTCTCTTTGCTTTCTGGACTCGTGTGTCTATTTCCTTCATCAAGTTAGAGAAGTTTTCTGTTGTTATTTTTTCAAATAGGTTTTCAATTTCTTGTTCTCTCTCTCCTCTGTCTGGCACCCCCACAATGTGATGTTGGTATGCTTGAAGTTGTCCCAGAGGCTTCTTACACTGTCCTTAGTTTTTGGATTCTTTTTTCTTCTAATTTTTCTGATTGGGTGTTTTTTGCATTCTTATATTCCAAATTTATGATTTGATTCTGTGCTTCATCCACTCTACTATTTTTTTATTTTAATTGTTGTTGCAGTACAATTTTCTATCTTTTACTCCCATCCCAACCCACCCACCCAGCTCTCCCCTCCTCCCTCCCATTTCTACCCGCCCCTAGTTTTTATCCATGTGTCCTTTATACTTGTTCCTGTAAACCCTTCCCCCTTTCCCCTGAAATTCCCCTGAAATTCCACTCTACTATTGATTCCCTGTAAATTGTGAAATTCCCTTCATTTCAATTAATGTATCCTTCATTTCTGACTGGTTCTTTTTTTATGGTTTTTGTGTCCTTTTTATGCTGTTGAAGCTCTCTTGCCCTTCCCCTCCATTCATTGAATATCCTTATAACCAGTGTTTTGAGCTCTGCACCCAGTAGATTGCCTGTCTCCATTTGTTTAGATATTTTTTCTGGACTTCTGTTCTTTCATTTGGGCCACATTTCTTTGTCTCCTCATTTTGGCAGGCTCTCTGTGTTTGCTTCTATGTCTGAAATAGAGCTGCTATGATTCCCTGGCTTGGTAGTATGGCCTAATGTAGTAGGTGCCCTGTAGGGTCCAGTGGCACAGCCTCCCCTATCACCCAAGCTGGATACTCAAGGTATAACCTTCATGTGGGCTGAGTATGCCCTCCTCTTGTAATTGAGCCTTGATTGCTGTTGGGACAACATTGGGAGGGATTTACCCAGGCCAGTCAGCTGCTAGGACTGGCTGTGACCTCTGATCACCAACCTCCAACCACTCTATTAGATCAGCTGTGCAGGGACCCACTCTACTGAGCAAGACTTACTTCGGCAGGGCTCTGGTGCCCACTGAGTCCACCCCTTGAGTGAGTCACTTATGGAGGTAGTTGAGTAGTGGTGCTCTGACGTGGCCTGAGGAGACAATTCAGTTCCTCCCCATATACCTCTAGTGCCTTTCATGCTGCTTCCCTGGTGCTGGTGCTCAGTGGGAGTGAGCCTTAGTAAGTCTGTGTCGGGGCCCTTTAGGAGGAACTGCCTGGGAATTCAGCAGTTCCTGTGTTCTGTAGCCTCAATTCCCTCTTGTTTTTATAGTCATAATGTTACAGAACAAAAAAGGGGGGCCTGGAACGATATACTATTATTGAAAAAAAAAAAAGCCCCCAGGTCCGTTATGTCCGCCGCCAGAGGAAAGATGTCTCTCAATGTCAGAGATTTGTGAAAAGGAAAGGAAATGTTTATTTAATGCTATACAAACTTAAAGTAGTGACCTAATGCCTTTATCAAAAATCCCAAAGTCCCTTAAAACACCCACAAACAGACACAGTCCTTCCTTCCTTCCCCCTTTGCCCAATCCAGAGTACCATATCTCCTAAAGCTGCAGGGGTCCCCACTCTGGCGAAGGCATGTGGTCCTCTCTCCCCGGGCCACGGGAGTCCCCACTCTGCCAGAGCCATGTGGTTCTCCCACTCAGGGCTGCGGGAGTCTCTACTCTGTCAAGGCCACGTGGTTCTCTCCCTCAGGGCCACGGGAGTCTTTTACTCTGCTAAAGCTGTGTGGTTCTCTCCCTCTTCAATAGCTGTGATCCTCTCTGCACTTCCACAGCTGCATGGTTCTCCTCCTCAATGGCTGCCGCCTCTGGGTTTAAATCCCCGCACCAGTCTTCCTCTGAAGCCCCATTTCTGACTCCTCCCACACTTGGCTTCACATGCCAGAACTCATACCCTTCCAGCTTTACTGGACTGCCATCATGAGTCTGGGCAGGCGTGGCCCCATGTCCTGGAGCCAATCTTCTCCAAGCTCCCACACAGGCGCTGTAGCTGGGGGTGGGGGGTGGGGGGACCTGCCCCCAGTCACATCTTGGTGGGGAAGTTACTTCCATTCCCCTGGCTCAGAGCTTGGCCACAGTTATTTAACATATCTAAGCGACCAGCCAAAGGCTATAGATATGTTAAATGACCACACCAGAGGTTAGCCGTAAGGCTGTTGCTATGCAAAACAGCTCTCAATGGCCCTGCTCCATTTGTCCCTTCCCCCAACCCACACCTGGGGAGTGGGAGTGAGGACATCCAAAAATCCCCTGGACAACTTGAGTTCTGGACCCCATTTCAAATTCCCATTTGGGGTCCCCCCTCTTGGCTGCACCCTGTAACAATAATTTATTGGGACTTACCTTCCTGACACTGGAACCCTGGGCTGGGGGTGCCTGTTGTGGGGCTGGGATCCCTCACTCCCAAGATATCCCTCCCAATTTTTATCTACTACATGTGGATGTGGGACCAGCCCATCCATGTCTTTGCCCCTCCTACCAGTCTAGATGTGGTTTCTTCTTTAATTCCATAGTTGTAGGACTTCCATTCAGCCCAATTTCTAGTGGTTCCGAATAATGGTTGTTTTGTAGTTTAGCTGCAATTTTGACATGGTTGTGTGAGGAGGCAACCTGTGTTTACCTATGCAGCCATCTTCGCTTTCTCCCAGATTTCTTTATTTTTGATGATTTCTTTAAAATTTGGTATTTCATATCAATAATTTTAAAAGAATAAAATTATTCAGAATAATCTGGATAACTCATATGTTCATGGTCTGCATTGCATTTTCTTCTTGTATGAATATGTATTCATTCAGTATGTTGATTTTATGGAATGATTATTCCATTTTGTGTTCATTATTTCTAGCTGTGAATATGTGTTTTTTTTTTTTTTCATTATCTGGTTATTAGGAACTATGCTGAGGCTGTTACCTTTAACACGTTTCTCACACTGGGGTCTGTGAACCTATTCCTTTATAGCTACAACCAGTTTCAGAACCAGCAGATAATGGCTTTGTGTACAGATTACTACCCTTTCCAATGTCTTCTGTTTTAAAAAAAATAACACCTTTATGGAAATATAATACCCAATTAAAGTAATTTCTTATATCCTCACAGGGTTGTCCAGTCATAACCCCAATCAGTTTTAGAATATTTTCATTACTCCAAAGGAAACCTTGTACCCATTGTCAGTCACTTCTCATTTCCCACCAAATGCGCACACAGTCTCATCCCTACATTATAATTCTGCATGTTTCAAATAAATATAACAGACAATATGTATGATCTTTTGTTACTGGTGTCTTTTACTTAACATAATGTTTTCAAGGTTCACCCATGCTGTAGCATACATCAGTACTTCCTGTCTTTTTATTGTTGAATAATATTTCATTGTATGGATATACCACATTTTACTTATCCTTGTTAGTTGGTGGACACTTTTCCACTTTTGGCTATTATGAATAATGTTGCTATGAGTATTTCTGTACAATATTTTTATGTGGCTATGTTTTTATTTCTCATGGGAATTTGCTTAGAAGGGAAATTGCTGGATCATGTGGTAATTCTGTTTAACTTTTTGAAGAAGTTATAGGATGTTTTGTGAAGCAGCTGTGCCATTCTACAGACAGACCAGCAAAGCACAAGGGTTTCAGTTTCTCTACATCCTTACCAACATTTTTTATTTTCTGTTTTTTATAGTCATCTAATGGGTGTAAGGTATTTTTTGTGGTTTTGATTTATATTTCCCTAATAACTAGTAATGTTGAACATCTTTTTATGTGCTTATTGGCCATTTGTGTAGCTTCTTTGGAGAAATATGTATTCAAATTCTTTGTCCATTTTTGAAGTTGTTTTTTGTTGTTGTTGAATTTAGGAATTCTTTATATATTCTAGAATTAATCCCTTATCAGATATATGATTGGCAAAAATGTTCTCCCATTCTATGAGTTGTCTTTTCCTTTTCTTAATAGTTCCCTTTGATACACATTTTTAATTTTGAAAAAGTCAAATTTACCTATCCTTGATCTTGTTGCTTATGTTTTTGGTATCACATTTAAGGAACAACTGCCAGGTCAAAGATGATAAAAATGTATGCCTATAGCCCTGGCTGGTGTGGCTCAGTGGATTGAGCACCAGCCTGTGAACCAAGGGGTCACTTGAAGTGACCACTGTCCAGCAGTGACCGCGGAACGCTGCGGATGGCTTGTCAACACATGAGAAATATATACACAGAGACAACCAGGTCCTGTGGGGAAGTACGAACAGAATGGGCACTCTCTCTGGTGGGGAGTGTGCACCCCGTTCCCCCACCAGAGAGGCTTTTTATTGGTTTCATTTGCATAAGAATTCAGGTAAAGCTCATTACTCATTGCTAGAAAGTAAGGGTCAAACAATACATAGCAAGGAAGTCTGAGGGCCTATTTTGAGTCAGGGTCAAAGGGCTGTAAAAAACTTGAAGGAACAAACTTACTTCTTCCCTGGACCCTCATCATTCATCTGAGAGCATTCTAAACAAAGCAGGTTTCACAGGAGTTTACTTATTCTTTCTTAGGCCTGATCACCCAGGGAACCCGCTCTTTCCAGCACAGAGCTGCACCACCCTGTCATTGTTTCAGGCTTAGGTGGAGCAAGGAAACTAAGGCAACCAAGAGATAAGGAGATTTTCTCCCAGATTTGTCAAAGCCAAGGGGCGAGGGTCCATCACCCCCTTTTGCTGTAGCCCCCAAAGTCCTCTTGGCCTCCCATGTGATCATGCCTTAGGTCATTTGCCCCTTGGGGAATCTTACCCATCATTGGCTAGCTGACCAAGCATTGGGGTTCAGTTATGAATGAAGCAGCAGAAGCAGGGCTCCTTCCAGGGAGATAAGCTTTTGTCTGCTTGCTGGCTTACAGTCCAAGGCCACTCCCTCAGCCTTAGCCTTGGCAGGGGTTATAGCTTCTGATACCAGGTAGGGCGGTTCCCAACAGTCACTGGTTTGATTCCTGGTCAGGGCACATGCCTGGGTTGCAGACTAGGTCCCCAGTAGGGGGCATGCTAGAGGCAACCAAACATTGATGTTTCTCTTTCTCTTTCTCCCTTTCTTCTCCTCTGTCTAAAACAATAAATAAATAAATAAATAAATAAATAAATAAATAAAATCTCTTAAAAATGCATGCCTATTGTTTCTTCTAAGAGTTTTATAGTTTTTGGTTTTACCTTCAGATCTTTAATCCATTTTGAATTAGTTTCTCTATATGGTGTGAGGGAGGGGTCCAACTTTATTGTTTTGCATGTGGATATCCAGTTGTCCCAGCATCATTTTTTGAAAATGCTATTCTTTTTCCATTGGGTTTTTTTGGCAGCTTTGTCAAAAATTAGTTGGCTATAAATGTGATGGTTCATTTTCTGATTCTGAATCTTTCCATTCATTTATATTCTATCTTGTGCCAGTACAACATTGTCTTGATTATTTCAGCTTTGTAGTAAATTTGAAATCAAGAAGTATGTGTCCTCCAACTTTCTCGTTATTGTTATTCAACATTGTTTTAACTATTCTGGGCTTCTTGAATTTTTATATATTTTCATTTCATCTTGTCAAATTTTGTAAAGTAATCTGTTGGGATTTTTTTAGGGATTGAATTGAATCTGTAGGTGATTTGAGGAATACAGGGAGCCTTCATTTAATGTTGTCAATAGGTTCTTGGAACTGCAACAAAATGACATATAACAAAACAATCTGACCATAAGTTAATTGACATAAAAAGAGTTAAGTTCCTGTATTTCCTCAATGTTATAATGAAAGGACAATGAATGAAATGACATTATTTGAGGACTGCCTGTATTGCTATTTTAACACTATTAGCTCCTCTGACACATAAACATGAGTATCTTTACATTTTCTTAGGTCTTATTTTTTCAACAGTATTTCATAATTTTCAGAGTGTAAATTTTATTTCTTTGTTAAATTTGTTACTAATTATTTTATATTATAAATGGATTTGGTTTCACCTTTCATTTTCAAATTGTTTAATAGACTTGTATAGAGATACACTTGGTTTTTATATGGATATTATATTCTAAAACCTTCCTGAACTAGGTTATTAGTTTTAATTTTTTTTTGCATTCCTTAGGATTTTCTATATACAAGGTCATGTCATATGCAAAAAAAAAAAAAAAAGAGATAGTTTTATTTCTTCCTTGCCCTTTATAAAAATAGATACTTTTTTATTTCATCACCTTGCTTTGCCCCAAGCTAAATCACCAGTAAAATGTTGAATAGAAACTGTAAGGGAATGCACTGAATGTTGTGAAAGTAGCTTCTTGGTCCCTTGCTCTCACAACATGGCCTTCAACTTTCGTGCTCCCTTGGGCACCTCAGGCACCTTGAGCACTGCTGCAGCCACTATAACTCTCTGTGGTGGGTTCAGAGGATTTGAGACAACATCTATAACAGCAGATTCTGCATTCATCTTTTTTGCTACAGCTAACATAGGCACTACTGAACTACTCAGAACAAAAGTTTTGGATTCAGTACTGGTTTTGGCACAACAGCTGGAACTAGTACTGGTTTGGGAACTGTATGGGGATTTGGAGGATTTAATACATAGCAGGAGGAACAAACTGTATTAAGTGGTCTCTTTGGTCAGCCTACACTGCTTCTGCCCAGTCTAACTCACTGGTACATACTGCAAGTGCTCTTTCTGCTCCAATGCTATTAGGAAATGAGAGAGATGGTTTTTTGGCACAGTGGAATCAAGTGTAGGCCATTTGGGGAACTGAAAAAGGCTATTTCAATAATAACATTTCACTGGTGGAATTCACACAAGAAAGTCCCTTTTGCTGACTTAAAGCAGTAGGTTATAGTTGTATGCCTATTAATAAAGATGAAGATGTGCTAGTAGTTTTAGTTTTCAACAGAAAAGAAACAGATATTTGAAGCCACCAATGGTAATTGGTAGATTCATTGCCTAAAGTGTTGAGAGGAAAGCAGACCCTTACAGTAATGTAGAGGGTAGGAAACATTGCCAGATGGTCAGACAGAAGTTGTCAGTTATGTTGTTGAGTGTTCTCCAAGTGCTACTTCAAGAAGAGTTCCAGCTACAACACTATATTCTTCTTTGAACAAACCAGTATAAAAACACAATTACAGCAACTTGGTGTAACACTTTCCATGACTAGAACAGAATTTTCTCCTGCATAGATCAAACAGCTTTTACAGAATCCTCCTGCTGGTATTGATCTTGTTATCTGGGAACAAACTAAATTGGATCACCCTTGTTCTGAAAAGTTACTCCTGTACCTTTGGTGGGTTTCAAAGACCTTCCTAGAAGACTGACGGTTCAAGATCAGATGAGTAGGCAGCATAAGACCAGACTAGATATATCTGAAGATATTACAGAAGAATCAAACTACAGCAATGGCCAAAATTGCACAGTACAAGAGGAAACTCATGGGCCTTTTCCACAGAACCTTACAGGTTCTAATTAAACAGGAGATTCAGAGGAAGAGTGGGTATGCCAGCCAAACTGATGAAGAGCGATATCAAGTTCAGCTAGATACAATTCATTGTGAACTAAAGCACCTACTCAGTTTTAGGGCTGGCTAAATGAACTGATGTTTGAAATCAGGATGCAGAATCATTTTGGAGTAGTCAAACCTAAAGAAAGATCTGCTACAAAAAGTTGGACAGCTTTTGAAACAAGAACAGGAAGGCCTTAGCCACTTGATTAGCATCATAAAAGATGATCTAGAAGATATAAAAGTTGGTAGAATATGGTTGAATGAAGCCATCCACATTAGAGGTGGTGTCTTTTGTTGACAGATCAAAACTTGTGTTAAAGGTTTGTGAACTGTGTCTTGCTACATCAGGCCTATATCTTCCTTGCGAAATCAGGCCTTCTCTAAGAATGAAACTGACCACATGGAGAAAAAAAGGGAAAAGAAAAAAATCCTCTCCTGGCTTGGTTTTTGAGAAGGTTACTAACAAAGTATTGTTCTTCAACAAAATAAACTAATTGAACATAATAGAAACACCACAGATACATGGAACAGAGTGACAACTGTTGGAGGGGAGTTGAGGTGGGGACTGCATGAAAGAAGCAGAAGGGAGTAACCAAAACACACATATGCATGACCCATGGACACAGTGGTGTAGGGATTGCCTGAGGGGTGGGGGACTGAATGGAGGCAGGCAATGGGAGAAAAAGCGGGGGGTAGCTGTAATAGCATAAACAATAAAATACAATTAAAAATGTTCTTTAGATTTTTTTTGGCTTTAAAAAGGGACATTTACTGATGAAATAATGGAAGAGTCTAGGGCTTTATGCACAGATGGATCTTGGTGCTCAGATGATGTATGAAGAATGTATGGGGCTTTTTTTTTTCCTGTCTTTTGTTCTGCCATCATATCAGTCCAATTCCCAGGGAGGTTCTCTGCTCTTGGTGGCAAGATGACCACCTGCAGCTGCAGGCTGTCACCCTTACTAGTTAAACAACCTTAGTGTGGAAAAAAACTGCTTCAACTTCTCACAACCTCTCCATGTTCCAACAAATATTGCTGATGGAGATATTAGCCCAATTTGGATTATTATTTTCCTTCTTGACCTAATTACTATGACCTGGGGTGGGCACTAGTGAACTTATGAACTAGAATAAAAACAAGTGGCTCCAAAAAGAATGATTAAAGTGTTATTGATAGAATATAGGAGAATAAATTGAGTGATAAAAGTTACAGATGACAACAAATTTGAAACAAGTCACTTCACAGTTCTTCAAAGACAGCCTTTAAAAGATTTATATTTAAAAACTGTTATCTACCTTGATAAATACATAATTACCAGAAAAATGTACTATTGTATATTTTTACAATGTTTTTCTTAAAAAACATCGGTGTTTAATGGTTATTCTCCATTGAGCCTATACTCTGCTTTCCATAGCAAGCAAATATGCAACATCTATTTCGCACATTTTATCTATGACTACTTGGCTGTTTGAAATTTGTACTTCAGAATATAAATATATATCAGTTTTTACACTTGTGAATTAATCTGTGGGAGGAATAAAGAAAATGCAAGAATGTTTAATGATTAATGTGGTTTTCATTCTATAAAGATTTAAAAATATATTGCTCTATTATTTTACTCATTTGGAATTTACAGAACACACCTAAAGAAATAGGCTATAGCAAAATTATATTTTTCATTTTTACAACTCTTTGTTTTTATTTTATTTTATTTTATTTTTTATCTTTTCAAAATTCATAGATTGTTATATTTAAATTATGCCTCAGTAAAAAAAAATAAGATATTAACTAAAAATGGATGACAGAATTAAGAACATACACTTTTAAATGGGCCAAATTTACTTATTATGTCATTATTATATCTGTACAATGATATGACAGTCAAATTTTTGTTTTTTAAACCCTTTTATCTCTAAAGAATATGAAAACAAATTATTGCTTATAATTCCTTTTATATAATTCTTAGTGGTACTTCATTTGGCTCTGGGAGAATGACCATTCATGTTTACACAAGTATTAAATCATAATTTCAACTCAAAAAGAAAAAAAGAAACTGTAAGTGTTGACACCTTTTTTTCTAATCTTAGGGAAAGAATATTCAGTCTTTTATCATTAAGTATTATTTTAGCTCTGGGTTTTAAATTATATGCCGTTTATTTAGTTGAGGAAGTTCCCTTTTATTCCTAGTTTAAGGCTTATTTTTTTCATGATTGGGTGCTAAGTTTTGTTATTTTTTTACAACAAAATTATCATAGTTTTTGTCTTTTAGTTTATTGATAAGTTATGTTGTACTCACTTTTGGATGTTATCCAAAAATGAATGCAATCCAAAAATATAATTTTGTTAAACCCATTTTGCATTCCTGGTATATATCCCACTTGCTTATGATGTAAAATTGTTTTTATACTTTGATGAATTCAATTAGCTATTATTTTGCTGAGAATTTTCATATCTGTATTTATAACAAATACTGGTCTGTAGTTTTCTTGTGATATCTTTTCCTGGTGTTGGTATCAGGGTAATACTACATTCAGAAAGAGTGAGAAATGTTCTCTCCTATTCATTTTTTTTTGGAAGACTTTGTGAAGAATTTTTTTTTAATCTTCATTTCAGCACATTTTTTTCATTCCTTTTAAAGAGAGAGGAAGGGGAAGAGGAAGGGAAAGAGAAATATCAATGAGTGAGAGAAGCATCAATTGGTTGTGTCCCATATGTGCCTGGACCAGGGGTCGCATGCACCTGCACACTGATTGGGCATTGAACCTGCAACCTAGGTATGTGCCCTGACTAGGAATTGAACCTACAGCCTTTTGGTTACGGGATGCTGTTTCAACCAGCTGAGCCACACTGGCCAGGGATGAAAAAAAGGTATTAATTCCTCTTTAAATGTTTGCTGGAATTTACCAGTGAAGCCATCTGGCCCCGGGATTTTCTTTGTGGATAGTTTTTTGATTACTAATTTGATATCTTTACCTGTTATAGGTCTAGTCATATTTTTAATTTCTTCTTGAGTCAGCTTTGGTAGTTTATATCTGTTTCATCTTAATTATATAACTTGTTGGCATACAGTTTATTTTAGGACTCTCTTATAATCTTTTATATTTCTGTAAGGTCAGTAGTAATGTCTTTGCTTTCATTCCTGATTTTAGTAATTTGAGTCTTTTAACCTTTTTTTTTCTTTTTGGTTAGTTGAACAAAAAGTTTCTTTTTGTTAATATTTTCAAAGAAACACTTTTTGGGTTTATTGATTCATCCTTATTACATTTATATTCATAATTTTATTAATTTTTCCATAATTGTTCTTTCTTTGGATTTAGTTTGCTCTTTTTCTCTATTAAGGTGGGGAAATTACATTACTGATTTGAGACCTTTCTTATTTAATGTAGTTGTTTATAGCTATATTTTTCCTTTAAGTACTGCTTTGGTTGCACACCCTCAATGTCTTTTTGACATTGTTATGTATGCTCTCTTGGCATTTTTGTCATCTTTTCTTCAGTTTCTCCCCACTCTCCTTAGTGGTTCTTTGTGATCCCCTTTTCTGCCTGGTCCTTACTGAAAATAGCCCGAGACTTTTGCACCAACCAGCAACTGCATTAAATGCTTGGTCATGTATTGTCTTACTAAACTCCACAGCAGCTCTGTGAGGAAATTAGTGTTATTATCACCATTCTGTAGCTTCTGTTGGGTAAGTACCAAGTTTGCATATTATTTGGAGGTTTTTGTCATGTTTTGTTTTGACAAATGCTTGTAAAATGAATGAATGAAACTGAGGTGGAAGAATATGAAGATCAGTATGGAGGTATTACCCTAGACCTCACTCATAAATTCAGTGAACTTTTACAAACCTTTCACCTGCCTGTCTCCTGTTCCCATGCCAACTCCTGAGGGAAGTTGTTCCTGATACCCCAGGTTGGATAGACTCCTTTAAACCTCTCTTTTGCCACATTCCTGTGATGTAATTTATTAAATCTTTGTGAAGATTTAATAAATCTTCACAAGAAGATTTATTTGTTGCATTTGTTATCTTTTTGATGTCTGTCAGCTCCACTTGATCCTACATTCTACAAGAACAGAGGCCCTGCCTTAGATCTGTCCTCTGCACAGCTCTTTGCTGGCCCAGAGCCTGGACCCCCATTTTTAGAGGAAGTTCAATAGAGATTTCTTGGAGAAATGAATTATAGCAGCCACAAATTAGGTTCTTTTTTATGTTTTATCCTTGTTTTCTATATCTGGTTACCAGTCTAATAATGGAGACACGTTAGGTTGACTGAGAAATACTCATCAAAACACAGAATGAACGTGAGCTTCAGACCAAGAGATTTTCAGATACAGAGCTTGCTAAAACATGCTCCCTTCCAGCTAAATGCTTACCCTCTAGTCTGGAGCTAAAGCACCATAATACAAGCAAGGCTGAGTGAGGACCCTGCCTTCAAAGCATAAAGAAAACCTCATTCTGATGATGCAAAGAGAAGTTTTATGCCAGATTTTATAGACCGTTGCATTTGTTAAAACATAGAACAATTTATCACAATTCTATGCTCTTGAATTGATCATAAGGATCTCATGAGCATTTAATGGACTAATTAAACTCCTCAGCAGGCTTTCTCATAGTCTTTCACTGTTAATGAACTTCCTGACATCTGTCTATATTCTCTTTTAGCATTGATGTTTCTTCAGTTTCTTGGTTGGTTTGGGATTCCAAAGTGCATATGAGAACAGCTAAGTGTTTGAGTGGATTTGTAGCTATGTGTATGTGGTGAAATCAGGAGACGGATGCACAGTCCCTGGTCTGTGATCCCTCACTGTCCGCAGTCATTCCCCTCCATGGATAATTACGTTTAATATTTTTCTGGTCTCAGAAAATGACTTTCATTATTAGTCCTCAGTTATTCTAACATTTGAAAAGTGAAAGCCAGCACAGTGGTTGTCTGGAGAAAATGGGTTTCATGCTTTCTGTTATCATATAATCCATACACTTCAGCTATAACAACATTTGGATGTTGCTTAATTTTGCATTGTTGTGTGTTATATTACCTCTCTTACCAAAGAAGGGGCAGGATGAAAAATAATCTGTATGTGAGGAAAGTACATTTATTTCTGGATTTGGGGCGATGTTTGTGTTAAATACAAACCTCATTGTACTCCATTTTAATTACTGCTGATAGTAATTCTATTTTCTTTATACTGCGTGACTCCTTATGATTCATAAATATGAAACACTTCTAACTGTTTTAAACTTGATGAATAAAAGGACTCTCCAAGCTTTTTTGTTGGCTGTCAATTCTTGCTTGAGTTGAGAGAGCTCACCCTGTGACCTGAGTGGTGCCCCTCAACACTGCTACTCGCTCTCTGCCTAGGCAGTCTGCAGGGTGAGCGAGGTGGCTGTGATACTTCAGTTTGCATCACAGCCTCACCTCTCACTGTCTCTGCCGAGATGGGGACATTGCACTCCCTGATTCCTTGTGTGTTTCCAGTTTCTTCATTGTGCAAAAGGGACAATGACACCAATTCTGCAAGGTGGTGAGGATTTCATGAGTTAACTTAGACTGTGAATAAATATTAATAGTCTTCTCCACTCAATTGCTTCCCTGCCCCCTGCTCATAAAAAAAGTAAATTACATATTATGAGTAGTGCATTGGGTGTTTAAAAAACTTCAGGAAAAACAATGGAGACATGCTGTGATTGTGTGTGTGTGCCTGAGTGTGTGTGTGGGGGGAGTTAATTGCCATGTCTCCCTCAGCATTCCTTGAGTCTGCCTCCCTTGGGAATACTTGGCATTTTTCCTCTAGGTAGGTGGTACATATGTGAGCAAAGATGAGTAGATTGCCCCTTTAGAGATTGATGACTGGATTTAGAACTTAAGAATTTTTTAAAAGGTTTTATTTGTATTTATTTTTAGAGAGGGGAAGGGAGGGAGAAAGAGAGGGAGAGAAACATCAACATCAATGTATGGTGTTGATGTTTCACCCCATACTGGGGACATGGCCTGCAACCCAGGCATGTGCCTGGACTGGGAATCAAACCAGCGATGTTTTGGTTTGCAGGCCTGCACTCAATCCACTGAGTCACACCAGCCAGGGCCAAATTTAAGAATTTTTTAAGTGACATATGAATGTTGGGAGAGTGAAAGCAAACTATGTAACTTTGATTTTTTTTTTAAGATATCATTAGAAGGTAAAGTGATCTCTTTCAATATATTTTTTTATTAATTCTCTCAAACATCTTGTTCCTTTGCTAGGTGCTTTTTGGTTGATAGTTGGAGCCCTCAAGCAATATGCCAGAGCAGAGCAATGATTACCGGGTGGCTGTGTTCGGAGCAGGTGGTGTTGGCAAGAGCTCCCTAGTCTTGAGGTTTGTGAAAGGAACATTCCGGGAGAGCTACATCCCCACTGTGGAAGACACCTACCGGCAGGTCATCAGCTGTGACAAGAGCATCTGCACACTGCAGATCACAGACACTACAGGCAGCCACCAGTTTCCCGCCATGCAGAGGCTGTCCATTTCCAAAGGGCATGCCTTCATCCTGGTGTACTCCATCACCAGCCGGCAGTCCTTGGAAGAACTCAAACCCATTTATGAACAAATCTGTGAGATCAAAGGGGATGTGGAGAGTATCCCCATTATGCTAGTGGGGAACAAGTGTGATGAAAGCCCAAACCGCGAGGTGGAGTGCAGTGAGGCAGAGGCCCTGGCCCGCAAGTGGAAGTGTGCTTTCATGGAGACCTCAGCCAAGCTCAACCACAATGTGAAGGAGCTCTTTCAGGAGCTGCTCAACCTGGAGAAGCGCAGGACCGTGAGCCTACAGATTGATGGGAAAAAGAGCAAGCAGCAGAAAAGGAAAGAAAAGCTTAAAGGCAAATGTGTGCTCATGTGAATGTCCTTCTCATGTCCCATGTCACCTTGCCTTCCCCCTTCCCCATGAAGCCCACCATCGTCAGGGTAGCATGTAAGATGCCCATATGTTATATATTGCATTTTGACTGAGACGTGCCGTATTATCCTTAAGAAGGCATTTCACACCACCAACAATAAGCCCCACTCCCTACCCCTGTTCAGAACCAGGGAATCTGCCAGATAGTCAAAATGGAAATGAACATGCTCTGCCTCACAGGGAGCTGAGAGGTGCCAGCATTCTCTGAAGGCATCATGTGCCATTAGGAGGTAACCATGAGCTGAAGGGAGCCACTGTCACCTGCATGTGTGCCTGAGCATGTTCACCTGGAGCCTCAGGTGCTATTACAGACCAGGCCTTTCCCACTGCTGAAAAGCCAGTGCCCCTTGAGGGAGGGGAGAAGCTGGAGGAAGTGAAAAGACCAGGCCAAAGTGGCTGTATTTCCTGTTTTTTTTTTTAGCTGGATTAAAATAGAATAACAGCCTCCCACAGAGGATGCTCACTGCAATTCCCAGCTGACCTGTGCGCCTTGCTTCCCAGAGGGAGTATACTCACCTCACTAGACCTAGTTAGCAGCTATTGGTTTAACCTTTTAGAGAGTTTCTTTTCATACACAAGGAATGATGAGTTCACTACAAGTGTGCTGCTCTGTCAAGGATTCTTCAGTGTGTGAGTAAGGATATTGTGACTTTATGAACACCCTGCATTACTCCTATGTTAGACTTAAGGGTTTTACCCTTAAGGGTTTTACCCTCTAGGGTAGACTTAAGGGTTATGCTTCCTTCCTTTAATCCATGAATTATATAACTTCTTCCAGCCTTCATATTTTAAATAAAAGCAATTAAGGTAGATATTTCTCTTTTCCTGAAAGATGGATTTCTTCTTTTAAATAACTCAATGTGTATCCAGCTGGGCAACAGCTGACAAAGACCATCTGAAGGCCAGAAGCACGTTTGTCTTCTTAGTGACACAGACATGAGTATGCCATACTTTGCACCTTAATGAAATATTTTCAAACAAGTTCTTCACTGTGTTTCAGTGATTAACTATAACAGCATATTTCTGGAAAATGTCTTCAAGTAGTAGGAGATTATCTTGCATTTTCCATGTAAATGTCTCCTAAGAGCTGTTCAATGCAGTGTTCACTCGGGAAACAATTACCTTTTTCTCCTAATGATCTTGTGTGCATTCTAATCCTTCAAACTGAATTACAGCCACTGCTGGTTCCTGCCTGCTGGTGTGCAGACAGGATGGTTGGAGACAGGCAGGACAGATCCCACCGCTTTCAATTGTCCTACTATCCTTGAGTCTGGTTTGGCTCTGCTTCCTGAAAACCCCCACTGGCAGAGCCTGTTGAGTTCTCCTGTCTGTTCCAGTGAGCATAACCCATGCTGGAAGTTATGCTCCTTTCTTGCAGCAGTCATTCCTGTGGCCTGCAGGGAGTTCTCTGGCGCCAGCCTGGGGAGAGTTCTCAAATGTGGAATGACTGCATGCACACCCTGTGGGTTTCCTCACATGGCACCTGACCCTTCTGAGCAGGGCTGAGGCAGCAGCAACTTGGCAGCTCCTGTTCTCAACAAATCCTAAATTTACCCTCTCTGGTTAAATTGTCCTTTCCTCTGTCTCATCCTCCCTACTCCTCTAATAACTCCCCCTTGGGATAGGTTTAGTGTGTGGGATTTGCTTTGAGAACCATTTGCTCTGTGGTCTTGCCACCACTGTGGCCTCTGAGAACAAATCCTGAGCAGGGAGGGTGTGGAAGGAGCCTGGGCATCAGCAGGGATACCCAGAACCCCTCTCCAGGCCCCATCCAAGTCCTAATGGGTATGCTTCCCACGGGTTTGTCCTGTTCCAAGTGGCTGACTCACAGCCCTCACAGTGAGATTGAGTTGGTGGGTCTTCTAGGACACTTGTGTTTGAACTTGTCTCTACATTTTTTCTATTTCTATAATCAGAGAAAATGTCATCAATTTTTATTTTGGTTATGGGTTAAGTGGAAAAAGAAACAAGACTTAATGGCCAGAGTGGAATTTAGAGATCTTGCAGGGGCACTTTACTAACAGTAAAATGGGCGGCCTCCCACAGGCTGCCATGTCCATGAGGCTTCCAGTGTGTGATCTCCCTGCCAACCATCCGGTTCCCACCGATACAGGTCAGAATTGCTTTTCGCCCTCTCAAGCCGGTGTCTACATTTTTAAGTGCTTAGAGCTTCATCAATACAAGAAACTTGTCATTAGTGAAAATTTGATCTCATTCAGGACATATTTTGTTCCTCTGCATTTTGCCTATGAGTTTACAGGAAGGCTATTGATGCTCCAATCACAAGTCTTTGTTCTGAGATCATTTTCTATGAATGGAACTGATAGTATTGTGATTATGGCAAATATAGTCTTTCAGGAGTTCCCCAAGTGGTTCAGGAGTTAGTGCCATTGAATTAGATGTTGTTAGTATTTATGTGGCCCCATCCCAAATATGTAGTTGTAGTTCTTGAGGATGCACCCTACATTGCGTATGGGCACAGAAGTTTTGACCTAGCAGAATAAGTAAAAACTCAAAATATTGCTTTGAAGATGATGCTCTGGAAATAAGCATGGGGCTCCAAGGCATTCCCTTCTGTCCCTGCCACTCCTTCCTTCATCCAGTGACAAGCCATGGGCATGCCCTGGGCATGCCTGCAATACAGCAAGATTAATATAAGAGCAATATCAAATTGTTCATCAGATCAAAATTTTATCTATAACAACATATATATAGTTTATCTTCCTGCATTTTTGAAGTATAAAGTAGTACATTGTATGTATCCATGTTAGTATGTTTATTTTACTGTTTGTAATATTTCAGAAATGCTCATTCTTTATGGAATAAAAATATATTACATATTTAAAAAGTTGCTCTGTGAAAGTTTTTTTTTCAAAATGTGTAATGTGTTGCTCCTACATCAGCTCTCTGGAAGTATCCATAATTCATGGGAGACACGCCAGCCCTCAAAGCTCCATCCTGGAATTCAGAATCCCACAAAGACAACTGTGGACAGAGTATTTATAGAGCATGACTTTTATATGTATGGGATGTCAATGTGTATATTTATATTTAAGGTGTATTTATTGTTACACTTCCATTATCTGTTATGTTTTACTTATTCTACAGTGATAAAAATTGCCCTTGCGTTCAAGTTTCTAGTGGCCAGTGATGTTCTGAGAATAATGAAATATTAAAATAAAGCTTTAGTTCTGACACCCTGGCTGGAAGATGGTGATGTTTCTTATTCTTCAGGGTGCAGCCTGACTGTGATCGTCATGACCTTGTTCTGCAGCTGCTCTTCTATGATTTTGGACCAGAGAGGAGACTTGCAGGTTCTGTGCAAGCCTGGGATTGCCCTGAGCAGCTGCCCTTCAGTGTTCCCAAGAAGTTTTCCCAGCCGGTCCCTGTCTCTCCCTCTCCCCAACTCTTCACAAGGGCCAGGCTATTCAGAGGAATGGCTGCAGAGGCCCTGGCACTGTTTTTGGCAGTATCCGCTTGACATCCTCATCCCTTCTCCTCAATGCTAACATAACATAAAACTGACTTTTGGTAACACTGGAAAATAGATAGAAAACTATAAGCAAAGCAAAATCCTTCCTGGGCCACTGAAGAGCTAGGTGACAGTGGGCGGGTTCCTAACCTCACTGTGCTTCTGCAAAACAAGAACTGTACATATGCAGTTTGGTCAGCCCTGAGGATTAATCAATGATAAACAGAAAGCACCTGCAGCTGCTTGTCGCATATTAAGCTTTCAAAGGAAACAAGAAACCTTTGACTAAGTGGGACTCTGGATAGTCAGACAGTGTGAAAGTTAATCTGTGCAGACACAACAGTAAAGCAGAAACTTAGGTACATAGGTTCTTTCAGTTTCTTGAACAGCTTTCCAGATCTGTTCTTAGCATATCCCCACCCCAGGTTGTTACATTATTTAGGGTTCTCCATTAGGCTCCATTAAAGGGCATCCTGTCCAGTACTTACCAAGCTTTCATGTGCAAATAAAGCACTTGAGGATGTGATTCAGCACAATCCACAGGGCTGGTGATGCCTGGAAATCTGCATTTCTAGTGGGTTCCCAAGTGATGCTGATACTATGGTCCAAAGACCACACTTTGAGTAGCAAGGCTGTGATCTACTTGCATTCCACTTTTGTGGCCCATTGGAGCCACCTCGTGGAGTTTTGAAACCTACTGATATCCAGGCCCCAGTCCAGAAATCATGACTTAAGCAGGTCTATAGTGTGGCCTTGGCTTCAGGGTGTTTAAAATTTCACAGGCAAATGAAATTGTGGAATAAAATTTGAGAACAATTGCTGTTAACCAAATTTCATTGCGAATGCCTGCCAACTCCCTAAATGGAGTTCTCCTTCAATGAATGTTTTCCAAGCAGCAAATTGGTGAAATTGATGTGAGGGTCCTGGGCCCCTCTATGTACAGCATCTTCCAACACTGGCGTGCAGATAAAAGTGTGATATAGCTCCTTCCACCACCGCACCCAAAGGGGTGACTTCACTGGTCTTTAGCCTGGGCCTTAAATTGTCTGGAGTGCTCTGTTCTGATCTGGCCCAATCTCAGCACAACACATGTGCTGTTAAGGGCTCTGCAGACTTGCTCTTGCCTTTGACACCATACATGAATGCAGGTCAGGAGTCAGAGCTTCTCACCTGCATGCTGGCTGTGACCTGAGGCAGCTGCTCTGTTCTGCCAGTGTCCTGCTCCAGACGGGGGCAGGGTCTCATCTGCCTTCCTTGTTTCACAGTTCTCCATTTCTTTCAGTCACTTTCCTATTCCATTACTTTAATTCTAGGCCTTTGCCCACCCCCATGTATACAAGTCATTGGTGACCCAGAGAAGCAGGCATCTGCCTCAGATATTTTCATATAACTTCCATAGTCATAAGGATAATAGCTGATCATTTTTTAAAATTGTTTTGTTCTTAGAATTCCTCACACCTTTGCCTTAAGCAAATGGAGGGGGTTAGCCTAGGGTTAGAAACACAAGTAAATCCCCAGCCTCCCATGAACTTGTATAAGGAGGACAGCCTAGGGGGCCGTAAAAAGCTGTGGAGATAGGTCCAGTCATGAAAAATGTCAGGTGAAAGTTCTGCTAGTTTTTTACGAGGAGCAACATAGGGATGCAAAGTAGATGTGAAAGGTTTATTGCCCTCTGGTCAAGGTTAGGATTATATTCTTTGCTGTCTGTCTGATAATAAGAAGACATTAACTTTCAAGAGTACTTCTTGAACAAGTTGGTACTTTCAAGAGTACTTCTTGAAATACTCTTGAGTATTTCAAGAGTATTTCAGAAGTTAGCACTTCTGAGTGCTAACAAGTGCTAACCAACTTGTTAGCACTCAGTATGCATGTTTGCACACTTGCACTGAACCATCAGAATGAGATATTATAAATTATCCCTAACACCCCATGTGACAAGTGTAGGTATGTACCAGGAGCTCAGGAAGATTAGGAAATGAGCTGGTTTAAGACATCATTGTCACTGTGAAACTTGCACCATGCAGTTATCAAGTCCATATTTCAAAATCCACAAGTTTGGCCATGCTGTTTACTCTGCTCAGAAATCCCTTCTCTTTGTCTCCCTGTCCCATCCCGCTTATTAAACTGTTTTCTTATATTAAGGCTCTCATCCAATAAACTTGTCTATAAAGCCTTCCCCAGTCATTTGAATCAAAAGAATTTCCCCCTTTTTAGAATTCCTCTTGATTCTTGTTCTGTTTTTTATGGCTCTTCCAACATATTTTGTTTTGCTGATATGGTTTTTGCTTATGTCCTGATTTATTCCATACTATTTAACCTAAAGTCATTGGTAACCTAAACCAGACTTGTTAGAATGTGGAGCAAATCCCATCTAAATGATAATGGTGGGATTCTGTGCTGTTGGGAACTGCCCTGCCTGGTATCAGAAGCTGTAACCCCTCCGCCAAGGCTAAGGCTGAGGGAGTAGCCTTGGACTGTAAGCCAGCAAGGAGACAAAAGCTTATCTCCCTGGCAGGAACGCTGCTTCTGCTGCTTCATTCATAACTGAATCCCAATGCTTGGTCAGCTAGCCAATGATGGGTAAGATTCCCCAAGGGGCAAATGACCTAAGGCATGATCACATGGGAGGCCCCCAAGAAAGGACTTTGGGGGCTATAGTAAAAGGGGGTGATGGACCCTCGCTCCTTGGCTTTGACATAGCCTGAGTCCTCATCGTCTGGGAGAAAATCTCCTTATCTCTTGACTGCCTTAGTTCCCTTGCTCCACCTAAGCCTGAAACAATGACAGGGTGGTGAAGCTCTGTGCTGAAAAGGGCGGGTTCCCTGGGTGATCAGGCCTAAGAAAGAATATGTAAAACCCTGTGAAACCTGCTTTGTTTAGAATGCTCTCAGTTGAATGATAAGGGTCCAAGGAAGAAGTAAGTTTGTTCCTTCAAGTTTTTTTACAGCCCTTTGACCCTGACTCAAAATAGGCCCTCAGACTTCCTTGCTATTTATTGTTTGATCCTTACTTCCTAGCAATGAGTAATGAGCTTTACCTGAATTCTTATGCAAATGAAACCAATAAAAAGTCTCTCTGGAGGGGGAACTGCACACTCTCCCCACCAGAGACAGAGTGGCCATTGCGCCCTCCAGGAGAGAGGGTGGCCAAGCGGCACCCCATGTGAGGAGTGGCCCTGCTCTTCCTATTCCCCCATAGGACCTGGTTGTCCCTGTGTATGTTTTTAGTATGTTTTGACAAGCATCCGCAGCCAAGATGGATACTGCTGGCCAGTATCATCCACACTGCGCAGTTCTCCAAACATGCCTATGTAAGGTTTTCTTAGACCCCGCCAAGGAAATAAACAGCCAATTAGTCATGGAAACAGGCAGATGAGCTTTATTTTGGAAGTTTGTGCTCCCTGTGCTCCCGGGTGACGTTTTCCCCGCCCGGAGAAGGGGCTAAGAAAAGATCGCACGGGAGAAGTGAAAGGCTGGGAGTTTTATATGGCTTGACTTGCGCGGGAGCCAAGGATTGGTTCTTGGTGAACAAAGAAGCAACTTAACATTGGTGGCTCCTGGTCTGATGTCAGTCACCTCTTCTGGGTCAGAGTTCAGTTGCCATATTACTTGTAGTCCAAACGGTGGCCATATTTGTAGTCCAAAATGCTAATTGTAACTAGATTCCCACTTGTCCTACCATGCCCATCCCGACAGCCTATTCTGCCCATACTGGGCACAGTGTGGGATTGTACTTCCTGGCACCCTTGTTGTTGAGGAGGCTCTGACCTTTTTGGCTAAGGAGCTGTGAGTGGGATAAAACATTTCATTTTCAATGAGAGGCCCTTCAGTGTCTTCCTTTCCTTGTCCTGCAGGAGCAGCAATGCCCCAGGCAATGGTTTCTCCATCAACTTGCATCCCAGAGTGAGGAAAAGGGTGAGATGGGAGCAGAGCTTCCTCTCCAACAGACATATAGCCCCAGGGAGAAATAAACCTTTGTTGTTTAAAGCCATTGAGATTGGGGGGTTGCTACAACCCACCTTATCTTGATGAATACATTGTCTTTGGCTTATGTTAAAGATCAGCATTTCATTCTTGTCAACCTTTTCCTCTTAAAATAACAAATGAACAAAATATATACACTAGAAATAAGTACAGTGCTATTATAATGGATAAAATTCTTAAGAACATGCCAGAGTCAGACTTGCAAAGTTTTTTTTCATCTTCTTTGACAGGTTATGTTTTTTAAGCATTCTTAAATTTAGGCTGAGTACTATCAACTAGAAATGAATTATATTACAGAAAATATACAATAAATTTGGCTAATTGGATGACAACACTTCCAGCATTCTGAAACATCTTGCCTTTGCCCAGAAAGTCAGTATGGCTCAAGATGTGGCTGGTTTAGAAACCTGTAGGCAGTTTCAATTTTGAAGAAAAAGACAGTGAAGTAGTTGTTTTTAAATCATTTAACGTATACAAATGTGACTTGCAAAACTAATTGGCTCTCACAGAAGTCCCACTGAGAACCTCCTAAGTTGTGTTGTTGTGTCTTCAACTTCTTAGCAGCCATTGAAGAGTCACTGGTGTTACAGAACAAGCTGGGGGCGGGGGGCGGGGAGCAATTATTGGCTGACCCAGGGACGCCAAAAACCATTACAGAACACATCCACACACAGGGCCAAGGGGGATTACTATATACTATTATCAAAAGGACCCCCCACTAGGTTTGATTGTTACTGCCTTAGGAAAG
The DNA here is from genome assembly GCF_004126475.2 of Phyllostomus discolor. Taxonomy (NCBI): domain Eukaryota; kingdom Metazoa; phylum Chordata; class Mammalia; order Chiroptera; family Phyllostomidae; genus Phyllostomus; species Phyllostomus discolor. The sequence goes on from NC_040905.2 coordinate 129,193,294, forward strand.
ACCTCTCTCAATGTCAGAGATTTGTGAAAAGGAAAGAAAATGTTTATTTAAAGCTATACAAACTTAAGGTAGTGACCTAATGTCTTCATTAAAATATCAGAATCCTTCAGGATACTCACAGATGCCTATAATGCTTTCTTCTCCCTCTGCCCTAATTTGGTGTACCGTATCTCAGGAAAAGAAGTAGACATCCATGATTCTGGCTGTGGGCACCATCAGCTCTGTTGCTGTCCAGGCAGGATCTCTAATTAATCCAAAGCCATGTGGTACCTTCTCATGGCCTACTGTTACAGAACACAACAAGGGGGGCCTGGGATGATATACTATTATTGAAAGAAGGCCCCGGGTCCGTTATGTCCGCCGCCAGAGGAAAGATGTCTCTCAATGCCAGAGATTCGTGAAAAGGAAAGGAAATGTTTATTTAATCCTATACTAACTTAAAGTAGTGACCTAATGTCTATCAAAAATCCCAAAGTCCCTTAAAACACCCACAAACACACAGTCCTTCCTTCCTTCCCCCTTTGCCCAGTCCAGAGTACCATATCTCAAGAAAGGAAATAGAAGTCCATGGCTTAGGTAGTCTTCTGGTTCTTCTCAGTTAGTCCTCCCTCTCGACTGGGAGACCTCCCTGGATTCCCGGCACCCTCAGCTGAGTCACCGGGATCTCTGCTAAAACCAGGTGGTGGGTCCCCCTTCTAAAGCTGTGGGGGTCCCCACTCTGCCAGGCCGCGTGGTTCTCTCCTCCAGGGCTGCCGCGTGGTTCTCCCTCTCTCAGGGCTGCAGGGGTCTCCACTCCATCAAGTCCGCATGCTTCTTCCTCCCTAAAGCAGCATGATTCTCCTCTCTAAAGCAGCATGGTTCTCTTCTCCAGGGCTGCTCAAGGTTCTCCTTCTCAAAGCAGCATGGTTCTCTCTTTTCAATGGCCGCCAAATCTGGGTTTTAAGTCCCCGCAGCCAATCTTCCTCTGCAGCCTCATTTCTGACTCCTCCCACACTCGGCTTCACATGCCGGAACTCGTATCCTTCCAGCTTTACTGGGCTGCCATCATGAGTCTGGGCAGGTGTGGCCCCATGTCCTGGAGCCAATCCTCTCTGAGCTCCCACGCAGGTGCTGTAACTCAGGGGACCCGCCCCCCCCAGTTACATCTGGGCGGGGAAGTTACTTCAGGGTGGGGAATTTACTTCCATTCCCCTGGCTTAGAGCTGATCACAGCTACTTAACATATCTATGCAACCAGTCAAAGGCTATAGATATGTTAAATGACCAACCCAGAGGTTAGCTGCAAGGCTGTTGCTATGCAAAACAGCTCTCAATGGCCCTGCTCCATTTGTCCCTTCCCCCAACCCACACCCTGGGGTGGGGGATGGAGACATCTTAAAATCTCCTGGACACCTTAAGTTCTGGACGGCATTTCAAATGCCTATTTGGGCCCCCCTCTTGGCTGCACCCTGTAACACTACTGGAAAGAGTACTTTGTACCCATTTTCCAGGCAAAGTCTCTCCTGCTTCCCAGACCACATGGCCAAAGGGAGCACCTCAAAGCCATGTGATCCTCTTCTACCAAAGCTGTGGGGGTCCCCACTCTGGCCAAAATCACATGGTTCTTCTCTCCACCAGAGCTGCAGGGAGCAGGGGTCACCACTCTGCCAAAGCCGAGTGGCAGTTCTCTGCTAAAGCTGCATGGTGATTCCCCACTCTGGCAAAGCTGTGTGGTTCCCTTTTCATCTAAGCTGCGGGGGTCTGCATTCTCCCCAATGGCTGCCGTGTCTGGGTTTAAATCCTCATGCCAATCCTCTGTAGCCCATTTCCGAACCCTCCCACAATCGGCTACACTTGCCAGCATTCCTGTGTTATTCCAAGTTTACTGGGCTGCCATCATGAGTCTGGGCAGGGGTGGCCCCGTGTCATGGAGCCAATCTTGTCCAAGCTCTCACGCAGACGCTGTAACTCCAGGGACCTGCCCTCCAGTTACATCTTGGGTGGAAATGACTTCCATACCCCTGGCTCAAAGCATGGCCACAGCTATTTAACATATTATGCAACCAGTTAAAGGTTATAGATATGCTAAATGACCATGCCAGAGGTTAGCTGCAAAGCCATTGCTGTACAACACAGCCTTGCAAGTTCCTGCTCCATGTGTCCCTTCCCCCATCTCACACCTGTGGTGGGGGGTGAAGACATCCTAATATTTCCTGGACACCTTGAGTTCTAGACCCCATTCCAAATCCCTATTTGGGGCCCCCCTCTTGGCTGCACCCTGTAACACTGGCACTTCTGTTGTGTCACCCAGGCCGGTATCCATCAACATGGTGCCTGTTGTCTTGACTAGCACTTTTTCCTGCTTGTTGTATGTACTTTCTGGTGTTTGTTAAATTGTATATTTTTTTCTTTGTATGCCTAACTCATGATTTGAAGAAGCCTAAAGGTAGAGATAAATAAGTAGCAAAATGCTAAATTTATAATGTTCTAAAGCACTGTGACTCTCTTTGCATGTGGTGAATCTGTCAATCTGTGAGTATGATTATTTTAGAAGATGAGAATCTCTCCCTAACCAAAAAAAAAGGTGTTTGGGAAATCAGATGAAAATATCTTATGATTCGATATTTTGCCATTAATTGTTCTTTCAGAAAGTTATCAATTCAGCCAATTTTCACCAATTGAGATCTTTTTTAGAAAAACAAATTTTAGAAAAACATTTTAAGTGTGAAAGTAATGAAATATTGTTAAAAAATGAAAAAGCACAAATTCCTTTTTTTTTGTAGCAGAAAGAGATAAAAGTCATACTATCACAGAGCATCCAATAAGACTAAACTCAAAGCTTGTTATAGATGTTCTCTGAGAGGAAGCACAATTGGTTGTAGTTAAAATTCCTTTATTTATTGTTGGATATCACATAATATTAATGACCTACCATGTGGAGAAGCAGTCATCAGTGCATTAGTGTGTTTGCTGATTCTGTTTCACATCTGAATCAGTTCAACACATGCAGATGGGATATGTCAGGGGTCAACAGAGAATCCATATCATAGGAGATGTTTTTGTCATCATTTTTTTACTTTGTTCCAATTTTGTAAGAGGTGATGTGCTCTTCACAGGGTACACTACTGGAGTGTAGTGGGAACTAGCTATAACTGTCACAGAAAGGGAAAGGTTGTATTTGAATGGGAAATCACACACTGCTTTATTCTCCAGAGTAGTAGCTGGTTAATGCCTCTTGATCTTGGTTTATTATTCAAGGAAATAACAAAAACTGTAAATGTAATCACATCATGGCCAGCAGCATTTTGTCAGTCTTCTATGCTTAGGAAAAGTGGAGGGTATTGAGAGTGCTGGTTTTAACACTGAGTAGTTGACCATTGAAGAGAAATGCTTTAATCAAGTTTTTGCCATTAAAGATAAGTTGAACTTTTTTATTTTTGAAATTGATGTCAATAGCATGATCAAATGACATATTTTTGGGACACATTGAGTACCAAGATATTATAATTATTTTTTTATTTGAAGGATAGTGCTTTATGTGAGCTTATTTCACTGAATCTAACAGCAAAATCTCAAGTAAAAGTTATTTAAAAAACAGTGTCTTTATTCTTTGTCATGTGAAACAGGTTCATTGCTTTCTTGCAATCATGAGGGATCCATATTCATTAAATGATTTAGCTCCATCTTCCCTAGGGTGTGGGACATATCCTAAAGACCCACCATGGCTGCTGGAGAACCACCCCATCAAATCCTCTGCAGAAAGGTAGCAAGAAGATGGACACAAAGAAAAGCATTTATACTCTAAAGCACTTCTGCACTCACCAAGCCAAACTTATTTACATAGCTGCTGCTAGTGGCCAGGGAGGCACAGAAAAGACTCTCTTTTTATCTGGGACGTAATGTGCTTATCTAGAAGAAGTTGGGCTTCTCTTATTAATAGGGAGAGGTATGTAATGAGAGGCACCTCACTGTTTTAAAATGTAGTGTTTTATTATTCAGGTGTGGTGAGACCCACAGATGACTGCCATTGAGAAGATAGCTTGTTATACTCGTGGATTCTAATTCCTGGATTTATAAGAGGAGGATATCCCACATGTCAAATAATCAGAAATATGGAAAATAGATGACATGGTTAATACATTATCCATCATGCATAGGATATCAATATTTCAGAAGGTAACATGGCTCAATTATCAATACTTCCTAATATTTCATGTTTTCTAAATTTGGTGGAGAAATAAAGCAATGTCATAGTATAAATAATTTAAGAGTATGTTTGCTTCATGAAAGACAAGAACAATATGATTTCACTATGTTGAATGTAATGAATAAAATAAACTAACTAACAAAATGGAGCAGACTCATAGATGGAGAACAGATGACAGCTGTCAGAGGGAAAGAGTCTGGGGGACTGGAGGCTGGGTGAAAAAGGTCAAGGGGTTAAGCAAAAATAAACAACAACAACAACAAAACCCTCACAGATGCACACAACAGTATGGTGATTACTTGAGGGCAAGGGAGGTGGGGGGGTAGAAGAGGATAAATGGTGATGGAAGGAGACTTCACTTGGGGTGGTGAACACACGATACAATATACAGGTGATATATGACAGAACTGTACACCTGAAACCTATATAATTTTATTAACCAATATCACCCCAATAAATTCAATAAAAAAGAAAAAAAATAAAAGCAAAAGTATGTCATGAACAGAAAAACTTAGGGGGTATAAATTCCAAAATGTTAAACATTGGTGGTAGCTGAGTGATAGTATTTGTTTTGTTTTCAAATGGCTTTTGTTTCTTTCCAAATTTTCAGCATTGAGCATGTATTAATTATGAAATTACAAAAATAAACTTAAAATAAAAAATAAAAATAAAACTATATCCAAATGCTAAAGAAGAACATGAAGAAATGCTTTGTAAAGCCCAAGCAAGCACCTATATTAAGAATCTATTTGCTGCAATCTCTCCATTGAAGCTTTTAACTTTTGGCTTTTGAGTATTACCTTGCTCCTTAGCCAAAATCAGACAAAGCACTGAAAACAGCATCCACTGAGAAGTATCTTCTCACCTCTGGGTTCGTTTCAACCTTAGTACTTAGCACTCTATGCCAGAATAATCAACTACTTTCTGTTACTAATAATGAGTTATTATTATTTTAAATTAGGATTTTCCTATTTTGTAGATATAAATGACCAGTAAGAGACACTGACTATGCAATGAAATATGATGCATGGTTCAAGGCATTTGTTGTCTGTTCAGATTGAATAGACCTCATGAAAAGATTAGGGGATGTGGTTGTGCATACAGGATACTGCTTTCCCAATGATTAGGGGATATTCCTATGGGGACTATTCACTGGAGTCATGGTTGAAGGGCATGTGTGTCTTTTGACCACACAGACCATTCAAGTACCCTCTCTTCTGTTTGGGGGTCCCTGTAAATGTCCAGAAATGTTGGGTGGTAAGTCTTATATAGCACAATGTGGAGGATGGTGGTGGCACAACCACACCCAAGGGCCTTATTCTTACTACCTGTTCCAGTGGTCCCCTTGGTCCCTCCCTGTCAGTGGTGTGCTGGGTCCAGCTTTTACTGGGTCTCAAGAGCCAAGTGGGCCCATTTTTGCAACCCTGAGTTAAATGAGTTGGAGTTGGCCACAGAAAGAACATTATACACCTTGACAGACACTGCAAATCAGGACTTTTCCTTTTTCTTTTCTGGAGACCTGGCTCTTAAGCATTTTCCAGCAAACCATTGCTTTCAATGGACAAGGTGTTTTATTTCTTCTCCCTTCTGAGATTCTTTTCTGAGTGCTTTTTTCTTCTTTTGGTTGATTGTTATCTATCATTACTGAGAACCCTCTTCACTGATCTCTCAGCTCATCAGTCACCAGTTTATTGTTAAATTCATCATGAGCAATTATACTCTACAAACTGTTTTAAAAAATTATAATGTCAAGTACTGTCAGTGGTGTGGTGAGTATTGATGTGACATTTTATAAACACTTTGAGAAACATTAAAAGAACTATAAAACATGTTATAACCCAGTTGACCTAACATTTCACTTTAGGCATATCTGAAACTAATTTGAAATATAAAAGAAAAAAGCTATGCCCAGAGGTGTTCTTTTCAGTCTTAATTAGTAGAAGATTGGGAAAAACTGAAACTCTGTAGTGTACTCCATTAGACAGTCAGAAGTGATTTTCAGAATAGTCAGCTGAGGCACTGTCAGTGAGTTAATTAGCAAAGAAAATTTAAATTGGGTTCACTAAATCAGGAAAGTGTCTTATATACTTTGGAAAAATATGCTTTAAAGTAAAAGATTTTTTGGTTTGTGCTCAATTAAACCAGGGAATTAAGTTACCTGGATCAGCTGCTTAATTGAGATTTTTACAATCAGATTTTTAAGAAGAAGCTTTGTAGATTCGTTAGAGTTGGGTTGTTTCTGCTGTAGTTGGTATAGACGGAGGGGCAGTTCCTGTCATGTCCTGCAATATGACAGAGGGCAGATGGATGCCCAATGTCCCTACCATTACCTAGGAACGGTATCTGATATATTTTAAGATAGCTTTTATAATTTAACAAAAACACAGAGGTGAAAGACATGGCACAGTGTTGTCGCACAGAAAACACTCAGAATGTCACAGTGATGATTGTCTCAATCAGTGAGAGCTGTACCCATGCAGGGTATGTGAGATGATATCTGACTTTTCTGATTTCAATCTTGAGTAGCACTTCTCTTTTTTCTTTTTCTAATGGTAAGGTCATACTTTCTACTAATCAAACTAGAATTGAACCAAAAGATGAAGTGACAAGAATTACTTTGCTACCATTCTTTTCTTGTAGGTTAAATTCTCACTGCTTCCTTCATTGTCTCTCCTCTTTTAAAATCCACTGTTGCCTTCATTCACACACAACTCAAAATAGCCGCTTTCAGGAAGTGCTAAATATAGGTGATCCAAAAGAGCCAGTTTTATCCTTCCATTAAAAGAGCTCTTTCCCTTTGAGTTCTTGGAGAGGAGGTTTTACTGGTGGTGGTACTTCTGCCCTCTTTTCTTGATGTGGGTTTCAGTGGCCTGTCCCAATGTCCCCTGGTCTCCTCCCAAAGCTGCCAGGCTGGCAGAGAACACGTGGCCACCTTGCTGTGGATTAGGATCTACGTACTGCCTTCCTGCCCTCTCCACACGGCATCAGCAGAGGGCTATGAGGGGCCAGGCTGCCCTTATCTTAAAGGATTGTACTCAGTTGGACATAGCAGCAGCCCTCAGTGACAATGGCTTAAACGGGATCTTCCTCTTAAGGCATCAGTAATCCTGAAGGGAAGTACCCCAGGGGCCCTTGGATGTCTCTCAGTGGTGTCTCCAGTGTGGTCACTCCCGAGGTTGCTCCAAGGTAGCTGCTGTAGCACCAATGACTCACTATGTTCCATGCAAGGTGAGGGGAAAGCCAGCAGGCTGAGGCAACCCCCCTTAAAGAGCTTTCTGAAAGCCCCACCTCATGGCCTGTACTGTCCTATATAGCCAGCCCTCCACAAGGGAAGTCAGAGTGCGCCTGGGAGAACCGGGCACTTGCCACCTACATTGACATTGTTGTCCCAAAGGAAAGAAGAATGGACTTACCTGCCTTTTTCCTTTACTGTCCACATGGTCACCCTCCACAGCTGCATCTGTCTGTCAGACAGCCTGAAGACCTGAGGTGTGGAAGAGGACTGCATTATACAAATTGTCCTCATTACTAGCCCAGTTCTGTTACCCTTGTAAGAAGGTCCCCACGAACAGTTCAGGATCCCTCCCCACCCTGGAAGGGAGCTTGCCCCTGTACTTCACCCCATTATGTTCTTACCCTCAGCAGTTACCTGAGGTCTCATTTATTCCCTCCAGAGAAGCAGTCATCTAATTTGAGTAATGAATGGGTAACTGAAAAGAAAGAGATTTGTGAACCTCTGGGTGGTCATCTACGCTATTTGTATTTTGATGCTACTTAATATGTAAAAATACAGAACTAGGTTGAACTTCTTAAGCTTATGGTTTTTATGCATCTTTAAAACAATAACAACATTTTATAGCAATTTCAAGCAAAACTATGCAATCGTCAAAATCAAATTAGCATAATCAATTTCATGGGAGATAGCTTTTCCCCTCAATGGCTGCTCTCAGTGTGCTATATAGCAGATGGCTCGTCCTGTGATGGTGGAGTGCCTACAGCAGATTGTGCTCCATGCTGGCTCAGGTCTCTCATCACATTTCTTTCTCAAGTCATTGCAAAAATCATTGTTTCATAGTGCACCAGGAGCCATTTGGCCTCCATTCCTTTCCCACTAATGATCAATAAAGTTAATTTCCCTGGTACTGAGGGTATCAAAGATGTGAGTGAGGTTTCAAGCAGGATATCATATTAGGTTATGGTTGCAAGCTATGGCAATAATTAACTCCTATTTCTTCTACCCTCCCATCAAAGTGTGCCCCTTGGGCACTACCTAAAATAAAAACAACTCTCTAAGAATATGAGAATTTGGAAAAGCAAACATTTTGTTGGTAAGAGTTTGGTTATGATCTCAGGCAAGTTCTGTTATCCACCAAGAATGGGGGTGTAGTGGGTAAAGAAAGATAGTAGTGAGGCAGGAGGTAGCACAGGAAGAACTCTGAGACTGTGCTGCTGTTGCCAGCTGGTGTCTAGCATCCTAGTTGCCAGGGATGCCTTTTAGCACTTAGGTAGAATGAATAGCAAACCACAGCAGGGAGGAGGAGGAAGATCTGTCTCACTCACTAACTCAGCAGCCTTGAGCCTGGTCTGCTAATATTTCCAGGTGTTCCAACATCACAAGAAACACTGTGCTAACATGGGAGGAGGGCAGTCCTTGAACTTCTATGTATGGTCTCCACTATCTGGGAGAGAAAACCTTGAAACTGTGCTTTTATCGCAAGGTCTGAAAGGTGGGAGAGGGTCCACGGTGCCCCAAAAAGAAGCTCATCAAACAACTTTGGTTAATTGCCTACCTCTGTTTACTGTTTTATAAGGGAGTCCCTAATGCTTACAGAAAGAGCCCATAAGTAAATTTAGGTAACTGTCCCAACTTGAATTAACTGCCTCCTGTCACATATCTGTTTTACAACCAGATGAATAAATGGAATCTGGAGCACGACAAGGATTTGGGCTAACAGCCCCCATACATACTTTCATTTGGGTAGTCACATCCCCCTGAGAAAGCTGGCACCACCTTTACCCATCAATCAATATCTAACATTTTTACCCCCACCCTGCCCTATGTAAATCCTCAGAATAAAGGACCTGAGAGACTTGATACCCCTTACTTTCACAGCCCTGCTTTGCCCTGAACCTAAGCCTTTCACCCCACATGGCCTGTTCTTTTCCATGGGAATGGATCGCCGATAAACCCTGATTGCACACTGATAGATTTGCTGATGTGTAATTCTTTACACGTGACAGCAAGAAGAACCAGGTCTCTCCCGTTAACAGTAGGTTCTTTCAGTGGCCTAGTAATGTCCTAGTGCTTCTGGCCTTGGGCCTTAGTGTGTTACCATATTGAATATAAAGTACATGCATAGTGCTGCAGTAGATGGGATAGGGAAGAGAAAAAGTCTGTTCTCTCATCTAAAGCAAAGTGTACGGCAAGTTTGGTATTTTGGAAACCCCAGCCCTATGTAAAGCAGTTTAGCAGTCCCTTGGTGGTAAGTGATTCTGCTATAGAGCTTATGATTTTTCTGTATAACTTAACATCAGAATTTCTTGACTAGATTCCTTGAGAAACTAATGACCACACACCATTTCTCATTCTATCTGGGTTAAGGGCCTGCATAAAAAAGCAGTGGGGAAAATGCTGTAGGTGGCATTTCAGAATCACTTGTTTGTTTGTTTCCTTTTTATTTTTGTTTTTGCCAAATTTCATTATTTCCATGCTTATACTGATTGGACATTTCCTTCCATTTCCTCCTCAGAAGAAATGGGCTGCTAGCTAAAGGTCACTGGATGCAGGAGTGCCCCTAGGCCACAAGGCTTTGTTGCTTTAGTCCCTGACAGACCATCTCACTTACCAACTATTTAGAGTTGCTGTCACCACTGAGTATGACTTGAATAAATTTCCTCTTCTGGCCCCTCCTCTGCCCACTAAACTAAACCAGCTCTGCCTGGTGTTGGCAATAATTATGAAAATAAACTTGATTTAGTTCTAAAGAATTGTACTTCCCAGCTATGCTAGTCAGGGTAGGCCCATGTTATGTGGTGGCAAAGAACAACCCAGAAGTTTAGTGCCTTCTAACAGCAAGAATTGTTTCTTGTCCTACTGCATGTCATTTGTCCCCAAGCTTGGGTATGCTCTTGATAGGATCTAGGACATGAATGCAGCCACTAACTGAAATGTGTGAATTCTGTGACTGAAGCAAAAGGAGCTCCAGAATGTAAGAAAAAGTTGTGTTGTCTGGGGTAAAAGTGAAACACAACTCATGGGCCAGAATTAGTCATATTTTGCACCAAGGAAATATAGTTCTTCCATGTCCCTACATGGGAGAAGCCAGTAACAAAGGAAAGAGCTGGTGAACAGCACTGGTGACTACCCACCAATACTGCATTTTAGTTGTGTTGAGGGTCCCAACCCAGAAGCAGTGAAATAACACTGGGAAAGTGGAATAGCTCCCTCTGTTGGTAGATTCACAGTTTTTTTTCTGAGAATATGCATTTACAAAAGAGAATTCAAGCCCTGGCTTGTGTGGCTTGGTCAGAGCGTTTACTGGAAGATTCAGGGTTTGATTCCTAGTCAGGGCACATGCCTAGGTTGTGAGTTCACTCCCTAGTCAAGGCACATATGAGAAATAACCTATAGATGTTTCTCACATCAATGTTTCTCTTTCTCTCTCTCTCTCTCCCTCCCTTCACCCCCTCCAAAAAAATCAATAAGCATGTCTTCAAGTGAGGATTAAAAAAAGAAGATGCAGAACCTCTCTGCCGACTCATCATCATTTTGGTAAACATTGGTCACTTATTTTGTTCAAGTTGTTTTTAATTTTGTGAAATCTACCTGGCTATGGATTTAGACAAAGGCATAAGGTTACAGTCTCATCAGAGAAACTTACCGGAGGTGGTCTTGATGAGCAGGATTTTGGAGGCAGGAACACCTCTGTGGAGTAACAGAGAAAAGGTATTTTAACCCCTGTTCATAAAAGCATCAGCTAAGGTGGGAAAGGTGAAGCAGGTAGTTTTCTTGGGGTTCACAGGAACAGCCAATTCTGGAGCCACACCCAAGGACTCTTACTACTACTTGATAGTGAATTCTATATATTGTAAGTTGTTGCCATGGCAATTCATTGGAGGTAGGTGGTATCATTTTAAGAGGGATTCTGCATCATCTGAAGAGATATACTCAGACTCCCAGTTGTCTAATTTTGCAGGGAAACATAATTTTAGATACTATTTGAAATTGTTTACATGATATTTGCTTTATTATGCACTATCAGGAGAAAAACATGGAATGTCATTGGCAGCCATGGTAACCCTAGCAGAATTTGACAGTAATTGCATTTCTGCCTCTTCCCTCCTCTACAACAAAACAAAAGAAAAAAAAGAGGAAACTGGAAACCAATCAGATATAAACTAAATAGAAACAGAAATTTTGATTTAAAAATGAATTGTATTGGTGATACATTGTGTTTGTATATACTCTTTCTCCACAAACCCCCAAAGCACAATAAGTCATGGAAACAGAGCCCATGCTCTTTATGTATGAGCCACCTACAGTGAAAGGACAAATACATATAGACACATCAAAGTAATCTGCCCATGTGGGAAGGTAACAGGATGAGCTGATATCACCATGAACTTCTGACTAAAAATTCTGTATTCATTATAATTCCTATGGAATATAGCCCACTTTCTATGTGATAAGAATTGACTAAATATCACATATGCAATAAAACTAAATAGTCATAAATTCATATAATCCATACCATGTAGCTGCCAAGGTGAAAAGTGAGCTTAGGCTATGGAAGTTAAAACAGTTTACTGATGGATAAAAAATGCTGATGGATAAAAAAACAGTTTACTGATGGATAAAAAATACATTTGTGACTGTTCTTTTACATCAGTCATAAAGAATATCTGTGCTTTCTACTTCTAAAATGTTAGTAGTAAATAAAAATAATAAAGGAGAGGCAACATATGGACAAAATAGGAAACTCAATAAAATGGGAGTGGGTAGTTTGTGAGCTTTGAATCTTCAAATTCTGTTGATATGTTTAATAAACAGTCAGCCAAAATGCCCATCAGTAAAGGTACCAAAAATGCCCATTGTGTAAAGGTACCAAAAATCTGTGGTACCTTTACACAATGGAATACTATGCAGCAGAAAGTATGAAGGAGCTCCTACCCTTTGCAGCAGCATGGAGGGGACTGGAGAGCATTATACTAAATGAAATAAGCCAGGAGGTGAAGAAAAAATACCATATAATCTCACCTATAAGTGGAATCTAATCAACAAAACAAACAAGGAAGCAAAATACAATAAGAGACATTGAAATAAAGAACAAACTGACAGTTACCAGAGAGAAGCAGTGAGAGAGATAAAAGGGGAAGGGCCATCAAGAAGCATGTATGAAGGACACATGGATAAAGTCAAAGGGGGTAGGTCGAGGGTGGGCATGGTGGGGTAAAAAATGGAGACAATTGTACTTGAACAACAATAAAAAAAAAAAGAAAAGAAACAGGCAGCCAGTGGCTTCTGGCCCATTCTATATTCAGTCAAGGTGGAGGACACAAGGGTTGAAGATGATATAAGTGTACTGAAGTAAAGAAGAGGTCTGAGTCCAGCTCTTGTGAGAAGAAAGGAGAGCAGAGGGCTTGGGTTTGGAGGTATGGGAGGAGGGTAGACTTGGCCCTGAGGCCAAACCAGGGACTGAGGACTCAGAAGTCCCTGCAGGTTCTGGACAATAGTACTTGAAAACACAGAGCACTGGTAAGGCCCAATTTCAAAGGACAGGAACCTTTTGAAAGTTCACATTAAGCCACTTTTTTAAATGAGATACCTCTATTAATACTTGTTTTTGCTAACTGAAAGAAATCTTAAGAGAACTCTCACTATTATGAAAAAAGGGTAAAAGGAGAAAAGTGAAAATAGTCTTAAGTGTCTGTTTTGCAGGAGCTGTTACAGAAGCAGAGGTACCACAGGCTGTGAGTGTGGATGCCCAGGCTCCTTCCTGGGAACCATGCTCAGCACCTCAGCATCAAGCCCCAGAGCTCAGAACTGTGTCTGTGACATCTATGTTTTATCCCTATTTATTCTGTGCATCTGTGAGCAAAATATGGCCTAAGGTGATTACTTCTTTGCTTTACACTGTTTTAGCTTACAAAAGGTTTCATATGAACACCCTACTTTCAGATAGGTGGGAAATTTGTCTCAAGCCTTTTTTTTTTTTTAAATAGGAACAACTTCTGTTTCTCTTTCATTTTCCAAGAGCAAACCACCTCCAAATTAGTTCTGTTCCTAGACCCAGGATCCACTGACCAGCTGGGATCCACTCCACAGCCCTATGGCCAACTACAGAAGGGAAGACTAGCCATAGATTTCATTCACACTGGGCTGTCCAGGTCTGATGGGCTTCTCAGTCTCATCTCGGAAAGGTTATTCTTAACAACTCTTATTTCAGAAGGAGGACATTCTTTTTTCCCTTTGCATTCTTTCTTATTTCCCCTGTTATTCTAGACCTTGCAGAGAGAGGTAAGAACCCTCTCAGGAGAGAATGTGCACATACATGAAAACCCCTATACTTCATACTTAGGTGCCAAATCACTAAACAAAGACATATCTTTGTTCACAGCTGTTTCCATTTACATAGTTATATATAAATTACTTCAAAAAGAGTTTTTACCAGCAGTTTTTAAGGAACATTATCTTTAATCTACAAAAATATGAATGGACTTACCCAAAGAAACAGCAATTGTTCTCTTGGGCATTTCTTCCAGACAAATGAAAATTTATTTTTATGAAGACACTTGTCCATGAACATTCATAGCAGCTCAAAACAAGGAATTACCTGATGGTCATCAATGGGTGAGTGGTTAACTAAACTGTGGCACATCTGTGCCAGGGAACACTTCTCAGCTAACTGAGAAGCAAAATAATTGGTAGACGTAAGCAAAAAATAAGCAAACTATTGATAGACATAAAAATTTAAATGGACCTTGAGTATATGTCAAAAGATAGATACTGGATGATTCCTTTTTTATAACATTCATAAAATAACATAATTATAGAGCTGGAGAACAGATTGGTAATTGTCAGGTATAACAATAGAGGAGGAGGCATACAAATGGGTAGTATGAGGGCGTCCTGTGTTGAAGTTTTAATTGAAATCGTCGTGATGGTAATGGCTGTGGGAATCCACATTGCATAGAGTCATGTACACACACACACAGGAATGTGAAATCATATAACTTGTGAAATCTGAATAAGTTATATGTGTGGTGCCAGTTGTCAACAACCTGGTTTTGATATTGGGCTATAGCCATGGAAGATGAAGAAGGCTGGGTAAAAAGTGTGTGGAATATCGTGAGCATTTCTTTGCAACTTCCTGTGAATCTATATTTATTTCAAAATAAGAAACTTACAACAAAAGCTATATGTAGCTAAATAAACCAATTTCAGCCTCTAATTTGGTGCTATTTTTCAATATTTGTCCATTGTGATGTTTGAGAAGCCTCAAATTATCCTTTTAAACTGTGAAAGAAGTGATATCTTAGAATGCATTCTTTGAATGCATGTATCATTTGTATATAATATTAAAAATCAATTGCAATAGAAAATTTAACAGGTATATAATGTCAAACAATCACTGCTAGCGAAGCTATTGGATATTCACTCTCCTTCGATAGACTCACATTCAAATGAATTAAAAACAGATCCTACTAGTACCAAGTGTACCTTAAAATAAGAAAAATATTATTCAAATAAATAGAAATAGTTTAAGATCGTGACGTGTTATAGACCTATTTCTTTCTTGTTTAAAAGATTTTATTTATTTAATTTTAGAGAGTGGGGGGAGGGAGGAAGAGAGGGAGAGAAACATAACATTGATGTACTTGATTGGTTGCCTCTCACATGTCCCCAGCTGGGGACCTGGCCTGCAACCTAGGCACGTGCCCTGACTGGGAATTGAATTGGCGACCTTTCGGATTTCAGGCCAAGACTCAACCCACTAAGCCATACCAGCCAAGGCTATTTCTTTTCTAATATAAACATTTAATGCTGTAAATTTCCCTTTAAGAACTGCCCTTGCTCCATCCCACAAATTTTGACTTGTTGTGTTGTGATTTTCATTTCATTCAACATGTATTTTTATTTATACTTTTAAAAATTTTCTTAAGGATTGGAAAAGTCATTTGCCAACTATGGCAATGCCCTCACCCCTCAATGCCCACATCCTAATCCTTGGAGCCTGTGACTATGTTACCCTTGTACAATAAAAGGGCCTTCACAAATGTGATTAAAGTGAAGATCTTGAGGTGGGAGATGAAGCCATTGAAATCATAAGGCTCCTTTGAAAAGGGAGGCAGGAGGGTCACAAGCAGAATGGAGATGTGACAGAGGTAACAGAGGCTGGAGTGATACACTCTGAAGGTGGAGAAAAGAGCAAAGAACTAATGCATACTGGGAAGGGATGATTCTCCCCTAGAGTCTCCAGAGGACCCAGTCTTGCAGACACCTTGATTCTAGCCCATAAGACCCATTTTGAGCTGACGTCCAGAACTGTAAGATAAGAAATGTGTATTCTTTTAAGCTGATAAGCTTGTAACTTATCACAGAGTAGTCATAGGAAATTAGTATACCAACTTTTTATTTTGAAAAATTATGACTTTCAGGGATGTCCAACCTTTTGATGTCTCTGGGTCGCAATGGAAGAAGAGTTGTCTTGAGCCACACATTAAATACATTGTGATATGTAATCACAAAAGAATCTCATAATGTTTTAAGTAAAGTTATGATTTTGTGTTGGGCTGCATTACAGCCATCCTGGGCTGCACAGGCCCACGGGCCACAGGTTGGACACCCCTGTGCCTGATGAGTTGCAACAATGGTGTGGGACACATCCATGTGCCTTTCCTTGGCATTAATTGTTCTGCCACATTGATTTTCTTCTATAGGTTCATGCGTTTTGCCAAACCATTGGAACATGAGTTATAGACATTTTCCTTAAATATCTCAGCATGAATTGTAAAACAAAGATTCTCATCTCTAAATGATTGGATTGTCACACCCAGGTACTTTAACATTGATTCTATACTTTAATGTAAAGTTCATACTCCAATTTCTTTGTTTACCCTGCTAGCGTTACTTATTCCTGTTCTTCTGTCTCCTAAGGTAAGGCCCTGTAAAGGATCCCACATGGCATCTAGTTGTCATTTTTCTTTATTTAGCCTCTGAAGTCCGAGCAGTTTTCAGCCTTTTCATTTCCCCTCCCCTCTAATTTTACAGAATTTGAGCCAGCTGGTAAACAGTTCTATGAATTTGGTATAGATTCATGTAATTCCCATGATAATGAAAATAGCAAATAATCCCATTGCCAAAAAAATCCCCCAAAACCAAAAACCAAAAAACCCCCTAAACCACATCCCAATTCTTCTAACTCAGAATCTGCATTTTAACAAGATCCTCAGTAATATTAACTTGAGAAGCACTGGCTTAGGCAACTTAAGATAATATTTTTGCAAATTCTGTGGCCCGTATCAGACCATCAATAAGTTATGGCTGTCTTAAATCTATCTTTCATTTATTAGAAGGTTTTCCAAGTGCAAACATTTCTGTTTCATTATGTGAGAATGATCAACTGATTTATAATTTTAATAAATTATACACTGATCAAATAAAGACATGATAATCACTATTATTACTATAATCACTTTAGTGGTCATTAAACTGTTACCTCTCTACTTTGGTAACTTCGGGAAACTTTCATAAAGTGAGATTATTGATTCCTGCCCCCTGCACACATGTGTTTGTGAACATGAATACACAAACCTACATACACACATGCAAATAGCCACAACTTAAGATTACTAGAAATAGTTTTTTGTTTTTCTTTACTGAAGAGGCTGCTCTAAAAGCTATTTCCCTGGTGGAGTGTTCAACTAAGGAAAGCATTCAGTTAAAACCAAGGAGCCTGTGTGGAGTTTCCTGAGTCACCTGCCCATCATCATTTGTCCTGTTGCTGATCCTAGGAAGACAGTGCAAAATGATCTGCAAAGGGTTAGCTGGACTGGGGCTGGGCTGGGCTGGCTGTGCTTCATGATGCCACTCCATGAATTCACATCTAGAGTATAGTATACTTGAAAGACTCAACCTTTTCTAGATCTTGCTCAGAGGTTAAGAACTCCATGTCTTGGGAGGGCCTTGAAAAATTGAGGGGATATAGGACATGTGGTCACTGTAATGCAGCAATTTTCACATGGTGTGCCATACAAAATTTTAAAACATGCAATACTCAACTCTTTAGTCAGAGGCACTGACCTTTTTTCTCTTAGACTGTCAAATAGAAAATGACAAGAGCCAAAATAGTAATAGCCTTACATTGTGAATGCCCTGTCTTGAACTATAAATACGTAGGTCATATAATAGAGTTGAATCTTATTTGTCACATCATATAATAAGGTTGCATCTGATTGGTAACAGAGATCCTTATAAACAAGTATAGACAGCCTATTTTTAAAAAACTCATTTTGGGAGAAAAAGGTTTGGTAACTACTATTATTATTTTTCATAAATCAATCAAAATTAGACTTATTTTGTCAGATAAGTAAAAATATATATTTTTGGCATACAACAGAATTTTAGTGATTATTTTATGTGTATTGTGAGATGAAAAAGGTTGAAAATCACTGCTATAATGTGACATTTGTGATCAATTTCAAGACTATTTTAATATGTAAATTCATTAAATCAAAGTGAGTATACATGTATGTATGTAGTGTTATATTAAAGGAAGAGATATCTTATAGGTTCACAATTTCCAAACATCAGCTGCCAATTCCCTAAAAAAAACCCCCCAAACTCCCCAAATTCCCATCGATTAGTGGGGAAGTCTAGGGAAGGGATTAAGAGGGTTTCATGGATGTGGATGGGTGATTTTGAGGTAGTATTTCAGAGGGAGAACTGCTTAGGATTAGGCACTCTTTATCACTTGGGTTGGTATACACAGAAGGGTTAGGTCAAAAATAAAGTATTGGGGATATAAGATATCAGTTTTGATAACAAGCTCTTTCAATAGCTAGTTTATAGTCTTATCTTTCAAGCAATTATTTCCTGGAGAAAATAGATATTTTATTTTTCCCTGATCCCGATATTAATTGGCAAAGAAATTAGAAAGTGCACCTGTCCTAGAAATGTTAGCACAAGACAATAAAGCTGTTGGTTTGAGTATTAGCCAGCCTCCTTGGATCATGGACCAGGGTAGGGTGTCTTGGACTTCTAAGATCTGAGAATGACAGACTCCTGATTTTCTGTCCTCTTGCTGGTATGGACACAGCTGCATCTGTCAGGAGTGTATAGGCAATGGGCCAAGTAGGTGGGGGCAATCTCAATGGCTTCTTCTATCCCTTCCCATCTGTGCTTTTGCTTTGCTGTGTTGTGAGGTTATTTCTATGCTTTGCAAAAACCTGTATAGCACAATGGGACTTACCACTTAGATAGGAAAAGAAAAAATACTTCAAGACTGACAAATATAAATTGAAACAACCTTTTGCATAAATCACTATGAATATTGACTACAGTTGCATTTCCCATTTTTAGTTTCATGAAGCACTAGATTAATTTGGAAGAGATAGGGCTTCCATAAAGCAAAGGTCTGGAGATGTGATATATGTGTTCCTGGAGAGGTTCTTAGTGTTTCTCAGCTCCCAACTTGCAAAGGCTCTCTTGTAGAGTCACTGGTGAATTTCACTTAAGTCATTGGTACTCAAATGTATTTGGCTAACAAGTACATTTTTAAAATTAAATTTATTGGAGTGACATTGGTTAATAACATTATGTAGCTTTCAAGTGTACATTTGTATGATACATGCTTTGTGTATTACACTGTGCCCATGACCCAAAGTCAGGTCATCTTTTGTCACCATGTATTTGATCCCCTTTACCCTTAACTGTCCTCCCACCCACTTTCCTCTGGTAACCACCATGCTGTTGTTGGTGGCTATGAGTTTTTGTTTGTCTTGTTTATTCATTTTTTGCCTTAAGTTTTATATCCTACATATGAGTAAAAGCACATGGTTCTTAAATTTTTCTGAGTTATTTTGTTTAGGATGATATTCTCAAGGTCCATTCGTGTCATTGCAAAAGGTAGTATTTCACGTTTTTGTACAGCTGAGTAGTATTCCATTGTATGTATGAATCATATCTTCTTTATCTAATCATCAATCTAAGGAAATTTCAATTATTTCCATATCTCAGCTACTGTGAATAATGCAGCAATGAACATAGGGATACCTATATCTTTGTGAATAAATGTTTTCAAAATTTTGGGGGTAGATGCCAGAAGAAGGATTACTGGCTCATGTGGTAAGTCTGTTCTTAATTTTTTGAAGAACCTTCATACTGTTTTTCATAGTGGCTATATTAGTTTACATTGCCACCAACAGTGAATGAGAGTTTCTTTTTTTTTTTCTCCACAACCTCTCCAACACTTGTTATTACTTGTTTTGTTGATAATAGCCATTCTAATGGGTTGTGGCAGTGGTATCTCATCATAGTTTTGATTTGTATTTCCCTAATAGCTAGTGAAGTTTAGCATCTTTTCATGTACCTGTTGACCATTTGTATGTCTTCTTGGAAGAAATGTCTGTTTAGGTTTTCTGCCTATTTTTAATTGAATTGTTTGCTTGTTTAATGTTGAACTGTATGAGTTCTTTGTATATTTAGATATTAACCCCTTGATGGAGCTCTTGTTTGCGAATATGTCCTCCCATTTGGTTGGTTGCCTTTTTGTTTGGTTGGAAGTTTCTTTTGCTGTGCAAAGCTTTTTAGTTTGATATTGTCCCACTTATTGATTTCTGCTTTTACTTACCTTGCCTTCATGGTCAAATTTATAAAATCTTCTTAAGTTTAGTACCTATGTTTTCTTCTATGTAATTTATTGTTTTGGGTCTTATATTTAGGTCTTTGATCGATTTTGAGTTAATTTTTGTATATGGGAAGAAACTGTAGTCTAGTTTCATTTTTTGCATATGACATTCTAATTTTCCCAGCACCATTTATTGAAGAGGCTTCCTTTTCCTTCATTGTGTGTTTTTGGCTCCTTTGTGAAAAATTATTTGCCCATATAATGTGGGTTAATTTTTGGGCTCTCACTTCTATCCTATTGATCTGTATATGTGTTTTTCTATCAATACCATGCTGTTTTGACTAAATATTTACAAAGCCACGATAAGTAAAACAAATACTTTTTACATTTTACAGGTACTATTATTATTGGTGGAAATGAAGTTCTTCCACAGGATCGAAAAGAAAGCATTCCAAGTACTCAAGCACAGGAGACTGTGGTATGGCAAGGTTTATTCAGGTGTAAATAAAAGCTGACCCACGGATTCCCAATGCCCCATCTCCCACTGTCTCACCACAGAAAAAGTCCCACCATGTCCTCAGGAAGACCAAGACAAAAGTCAGTGTCCAGAGTTTCTGCTTCATAGTGAAGCTCAGTCCTTTGGAGTCTGCAGGCAGCTGCTAAGCAGTCTCACTCTATCCAGGTAGCTTAGCTTATTTCTGATTGTTCCTGTAGTGGGATACTCATGGCTGTCAGTCACATGGCTGCTAAGGCCACATGATTACAGAAAGAGAATGTGTAAGTGCATTATGAGGCAAGAGCATTACTTTGTGGGCAAGAGAGAATGAGTTTAGTCCTTTTAGAGCCCATGTTATCTGCTGTGAGTCTGATGGCTGCTAGGCCTACATGGTTGCATGTTCCTGGGTGAGAGAGTGCACAGACGAACAGCTGAGTGCATCACCGGATGGGAGGGGGTGGGGGGGGGGGAGAGAGAGAGAGAGAGAGAGAGAGAGAGAGAGAGAGAGAGAGAGCGCTTCTTTATTCCCCTGGGATTATATTGGGTTTGGGTTTGACCAGGTGCCTTTTCAAAAGAAAGAATCAACTCCCCATGCTTCCACAGTCTGTGAATGGGCCCACCTCCCAACCAATCCCTTCTTTCCCCACACTATACCGACAAGCCCCTTTGGTCCAGCACTTCCCCTTTTTGACTTCTGTTTTGTATGTGCCTGCCTTCCCTTGCTCCCATCTGGCTGGCAATCTGGTACTGGAGGGAGAATGAAAGGAATGTTAATTCCCTTGGTGGAACACAATGCTGTAATCCCCTTGAGTGTGAACCTACAGCTTCCAGGTGGAGCAAACAGGCTTATGTTCCCCCTCAATGTCTAGTTCCCTTTGCTCCACTTTTCTAGCCAAACGCTGATGGTAATACTAACATTCTGTAGAAATTCATTTTAGTTAAATGCTGGACAACACTGATTATAGAACTTTTCAAAATCATTTTTATCTGTTAACCAGAAAGACAGTGAAGTGAAAGGAGATGGATGTGGTTCTGAGAAAAGATTTTCATGATGACAAATAAGGACTTGTAAATAATTTTGACATTATGGAATCAAGTTTCTAGCACCCAAAGACATTTCACTTTACTGGTATCTATGAGGTACAATGTTTGGAAATACAATATATTTCCACTCACAGCCAAGTACATTAGACTAGCATAACCAGTATGTGTGTCCTGGGGGCAGAGACATTTGTTTGTTAGTGTGTAATCTAACACTGAACTCAGTGCCATGGCACACTGAGTACTCAACTATATATGAATAAGGAAGCATATATGTTACATTTATAGAATTTCCTCTTATTGGTTGCATTTCTATTAAAAATATATTAGGTTTATAAAAGTAATACATGCTTAAATTACCAAGTATAACAGTACAGATGATATCACCCCTAATTATTTCAACCCCACCTTCAGTCCTTCACAATTTGATGTATGTCCTTAATTAAACTTAAAAAATGTCTATGTATTCTCAAACTTAATTTTTTTCTCAGTCTGATAGGAGAAAAATAGTAGTTAATTGACATGTTAATTCCTTTCTTTAATTGAGTACAGATATTTGGTCAGCTGGTATGTTTCATTTATTGATATAGTTGTATTTCTAAAAAGTGAAATATTTTAATCAATCATATTTTATTTTGTGTCATAATATTAAGATGTTTTATATGCTTTTGTGATTGCTCTTGTCATTGAGTAACTTCAGTGTTGTCATTTTAATGTTATCACCTATTCGAAATAAAAAAAAAAAGGAAAGGTAATTTTGTGGTATTGCGATAGAATCTGAGGATGAAGGTGGTCTGTAAGGAGGACATTGATGTTAGGGACCTCAAAGAAGTTTTTACTCAGTTCAGGAATTTTCTTTATTTATTATGTATCTGTTTTCCTGTATGCTGAATTATAGTTGACAACTTCTATAATGGCTTGGTGATCGGCCTCCTGATGTTCACATCCCACTGTAATTCCTCCCTGATAGGGGGCTGGACCCAGAGATTTGCTTCTAACCCATAGAATGTGGCAAAAAAGGATAGAATGTTGCTTCTGAGAGTAGATCTAGACTCTCCTGTGTTGCTCGCTATCTTCCTGTGTCTCTTTTGCTTGTTCACACTGAGGAACCCAAATCTACTGTCCTAAGGAAAGACCCATATGACAAGGGACTGAGAGATGTTCCCAGCTAGCATCCTGCAAGGAACTGAATGCTGCCAATGACCACACGGTGAAGTTAGAAACAGAACTTTCATGAGTCAGGTCTGGAGATGACTATAGCCTTGACCAAAATCTTGATGACAACTTTATGAGAAGCCCTGAGCCAGAGCTGGAACATAGTTGGGCTCCTAACAATGGAAGCTAGGAGATGATAAATATTGTTTTAATTTACTAAGTTTTGGAGTAATTTGTTATGCAGGTAATTAATACTAATTAATTGTTAATTGATCATATATTCTACAAACTGTCTTTAGTTCATGTACTTTTTCCCCAAACATTAGATTTTTTAACCTAAGAACAAAAAGTCTTATTTATGTATTACATATTTTTAATATGTGAAAAATAGTATAAATCCAAAAATATCTGTTTGTGCTTCACTACCATAGTTGTGGAGTATATAGTTATAATCTTGATAACACAAGGTTGTGATTTATTTCTATAATTTGGGTAAATTTTAGTCCTCATTGCCCAAGTCTAGGCTGATATAGTCAGAGCTTACATGGTATACTCAGAAGGGTGGCCAGAAGGCTCTCTACCCATTGGCTTTAAAAATGGATTGTTTTCATTTTGTCCAGGATTTGAACCTATGAGTCCATAACCAACTTCTTTAATTAGGTAGCTCTGAAGATGAGCCTTTCCCTGGGAAACACCCAGTTCCTACCTACAGCAAAAATCCAATTACAAACAGAAAACTTTATACTTTGGGCATGTTCTAAACAGTTTAAATGAGTTGCTATTCATGGTAACGACTGCCTTGTATACCACATAACATCCTCTGGACCCCATGAGGGCTCTAGAGGAAATATTGTAGAAAACCTAAGCATTGTGTCCAATGCTTACAGTGGGAAACCAGTAACTACCAACTTAATTACAACTTTATTACTTACCATCTGATTTGGTTCCTGCAGAGTTGATGTTCCTTCAGGGAATACACAAAATTATGTTCTAATTAAAGTATAATCATACATCAAGGGCAGAAGGACAAGAATCATTTCACCTCTGTACTTCCTCACATCTGAAAGCTGCTTCCCTCTGCACATCTAGACTGGTTAATTTCACTGCACTGGTGGCATTTCTATTAAATGATAGGCTTTTTACTAAATGTTTATATTTTAAATAAAAGAAAATAAAATCTCAAAATAGGAAACTGGGTGAAGTTTATTTTGACTTGAAAATATTTACATTTTTACTGGAATGCATACTTTTTAGACTTCACATGTTTTGTTTCATTGTTAGGTACAATCCCACAGTCAGTGTAAATCAGTCATTAACATCCAGAGTTTAGTACTAAATACACAAATTTGTCTTGTATCCAAGCTATCTTTAGCTTCTTTGGGCATCTCTCAGAACTCTTTCTTTCTATATGCTTTCTCCATTCTTCCCCTTCTTAAGCAGCTCTAATAGCCATTGACATATTTTCACTGTTGTCTTATGGAGTGGTGCCTCTATGGTTCACTCTATTTTTTAGTTCTATGTTTTGGTTGGTGTTTAGTATCTAATGAACATATAGATTGAGATACACACACAGAGAAATTTTTTAGTCAATAATGTGACAAGACATTATCACTTATTGATACAGTTGCTGCCCAAGGAATCACCAACTTCATTGAATGGTTATACTTTCATTGGTCAGTTCTATGTATTGGTTCTGCACTTATAATTATTTTTAAAATGAAGTGAAAATTGTCATCAACTGCATGAATGTTAAATTGTGAAAAAAACCAAGACAGAATTATATGCCTATAAATGGACTGGTTTCTCACAGGACTTGTGTCTGCTGAGGGAAGTGAAAATACCAAGACCTCCACTGTGCCCTCAAATACCGTAGTGACAGTGACACATAAACAAACATTTCTGCTATTTCACTCATTTCTCAGGTTGGATGCCATGACCAGAAATATTGTAATTTGCCAGATATTAAGCCCAAATTCTTTTACTCCTGGGAATTTTAGAACACAAAGAACACAGCCTTTTTTAATGTCCTCCGGGGGCTGGATTTGGGAGAAGAGCAGATTTGCATATTTTTAAAAATGTCTGAGACACAGACTCAGTTAGTTAATGGCTGATTGACTCCATTGAAAACATAATCAATGGGTTTAAAGGAGGAAAAGAAGGGTAAATCCTAAGTGAGAGAAATAAATGCCATCAGGGTGGCTTCCTTCCTGCCTCCCTGCATCTGAGCTCTTCCTCTGGGCATGCTCAAAGCAGAGGCAGCAGGGGACCCTTTTGTCAAGGAACTTTTTGGGTAACAGAGCATAACCCTTGCACAATTGTCATACAATTAAAGAAAGAACACACCACCAATGAAGATTTGTGCAGGTAGAGGAGCCTGCTATTGTCTGTCTTCCACCGTACCAACCCTGCTCTGTAACCCACAAGAAGAATCAATGGAATAAAATGCAAGGGCAAAATAACCTTGGTCCTGGTGCCACAAGGTGTCATCCACCTACTGGTAGAGATGAGGAAAGCCTGATTGTGGCAGAGAAAGCAGACCCCATCTGTCTCCCAAGGAAGACTAGGAAAGGGGTTGAGGTGGCTGTGCTATGGGCCCTTAAACCGTTCTCCCTTCTCACCACCTACCACCTGCTTTCTACCAGAACAAAGAAAGTGCTGGAAGGACCTCAACTGGCCATGTTGGCTAGTGGGGCCCCTTCTCCTCTGTAGTTGGTATGTTACTCAATAACCCAGGGATAACTTGTGCCCTGTATGTACAAAGGGGCCAGTGTAGCCAAGCACTGTCTATCAATAAAAAGTAGCAACTTGTATAGTTTAATTGTGCAGACTTAAAACTGAGGCCACTGAAACAAAATACAACAAACTCAACAGATAAATAAGTGTAAAAATTCTTCCAAGAACAACACACAAAAAAGAGCATTGAAGTTGACAAAGAAAAAGAAAGAGAAAGTACAAGGGACTGAAGAAGAGAAAGGGAAGAAGGAAGGAGGAGCAGTGAGGGAGGAAGAGACAAGGAGAGGGAAGAGGAAAGACAAGAAGGCCCCAGTGGTTCCAGTTTATGATGTGATGTGACTTTGAAAAAGAGACAACAGAACATCTGCAGCAAAGATTGTACTGACTTAAATTGTAGACCTTATTTGGAAGTCTAGGCACCATGGCTGGTGTGGCTCAGTGGATTGCACACTGGCCTGCAAACCAAAGGGTCACTGGTTCAATTTCCAGTCAGAGCACATACCTGAGTTGTGGGTCAGGCCCCCAGTAGGGGGCACTTGAGAGGCAACCACACATTGATGTTTCTTTCCTTCTCTTTCTCCCTCCCTTCCCTTCTCTCGAAAAAATAAATAAATAAAATATTAAAAAAGAAGTTTAGGCAAAAATTTAGGCAACATTAATAAAAAATAAGTGAACACAGAAAATTTCCATGTTAGGGGAGAGGTGGAACATCTGTAATAGTGTCAACAATAAAAATAAAGTAAAAGGATTCTGATGAATTATTTTCAAGAATAGAAAAATACTTAAGAAAGAAAAACTTTCTATGAAGAAACATAAATCAAATTTACTCTGGACTTTTGATCTAAAAAATACTATACCAAAAACAATGGAACAGAGTATACGGAAGTAGAATAAGAAAAAAAATGAGTATAAGATGACAACCAAATCACATAAGTTCCAGTAATTGTATCACTTGGTAATCTTTTGCAGTTAGTACTCTGCTGGTCAAGAGATAATTAATGTTAATGGAGAAATCAGGGGTGGCAGAGCTATACTATAAAACACCATGATAAGCAGGAGTGAAATTCAACAAATACTGTTTCATTTTTTTAGGTTTAAAATAAGAAATATTACAAAAATGTTCATATTAGAGAAAGAGACTTGAAGTGGCAAAAAACTGTAACAATGAAAGTAACTTCATATTCATAACTGTGAACCAAGAGTCACCAGGCATTTAAGGAAAGAGGAGGACTATGATGAATTAAACCAACAAATGAGCAAACAAACAAACAATTGCTGAAGGAAATAAATAATCCAAGAAAACTGAAAGGAACATTGAACTAATTTGAACATCCTTGAAAAAATTTGAGATGTCTAGTATTATTAGTGAAATAAAAAAAGTTTTATTTCATGAAAAAGGGACACTAGGAGAATAGTTTTTTTTTTAATTTAAATATTTCCAGATTGAAAATGTTTGTAAAAGAACTGAGCAATTAAAAGAAAACAGCCGAAGATAGAATTAACCAATCTGAAAAATGTTTGGATGCTCTCCAAAGGTACTGAAGAAAAAAAAAAAAGGGAGAATGAGCAAGTAAGAGAGAAAAACTTAGCAACATGAACACCTTCATCCAGGAACCCCAGTGTTCGTCTGATAGTATTTCCAGAAGGGAAAACAACAAATTTAGAAAAACACTGAAGTAGAATAGTCTGAATAAATAAGAAAATGTTAATATAATAAAGTAAAACACTCCAATTTTCACATTGAAATGACCCCATTGCATGAAAAAGATAAATTAATAAAAATAGGAAAAAAACTTACCTGGACATTTCTAGTGGAATTTTGCAACTCAAAGTACAGAGAGATAATCCTAAAACTTGCCATGGCAGGGAAAAAATTGGTAGGCAAATCACTCGAGTTATAAGATGTCTAATTAGTAAAAATAAATTATTAAAAGTAATGTTATGATTGTCCAAGTTGAGAGAGAAAATTATTTTCACTGGAGACATATATGCCAAATATAAGTCACAAAGCCAACATCAAAGCAATTTTGTGAGATGTAAAAAGTAATTTTACTCCACCTGTGCATCATGTATGAATTAAAAATTGTTGACATATTAAAGAAAAAATAAGAGAATTCAAATGATATGGCAGTGCAAGATACAAGTTTCAGTAAAAGAGAGAATAAAAGAAGTTACAAAGAAATGTTTGTTTGTTTTTTTGATGTTCAAGACCAGTTGTCTCCATTTTCCCTTCATCACTACCCACAGCTCCACCACTCCCCACCTCCAATCCTAATCCTGTCCCTTTAGCTTTGTCCATGTGTCCTTTATGCATGCTCCTTGACAACTCTTCTCTGTATTTTCCTGTATTTTCCGCCATTAGCCCTCTCACCTCTCCTGTGTGTTCACTGTCCGTTTGTTCTTTATTTCAATATCTCTGGTTACATTTTGCTTGCTCTTTTCTTTTGTTGATTAGGTTCCTGTTAAAGGTGAGATCATATGGCATTTGTCTCTCATTGTCTCTCATTGTCACTTATTCACTTAGCATAATACTCTCCAGTTCCCTCCATGCTGTAGAAAAGGGTAGGAGCTCTTTCTTTCTTTCTGTTGCATAGAGTTCCTTTGTGTAAATGTACCATAGTTTTTTGATTCATTCATTTACTGGTGGGCACGTAGGCTGTTTCTAGCACTTGGCTATTGTCAATGGTGCTGCTATGAACTTTGGGGTACATAGGTTCTTTTAAATTGGTGTTTCAAGATTCTTAGGGTATAGTCCCTGCAGTGGAATTGCTGGATCAAAAGGCAGTTCCAGTTTTAGTTTTCTGAGGAAATTCCATACTGTTTTCCACAGTGGCTTCACTGTCTGCATTCCCACCAACAGTGCACTAGGGTTCCCTTTTCTCCACAATTTCTCCAGCACTTGTTTGTTGATTTGGTTATTATGGCCATTCTGATTGGTGTGAAGCGGTATTTCATTGTGGTTTTAATTTGCATCTCTCTGATATCTACTGATGCTGAGCATCCTTTCATTTGTCTGGGCCCTCTGTATGTCCTCCTCAGAGATGTGTGTTTAGGTTCTGTGCCCTTTTTAAAATTGGGTTGTTTGTCTACCCAAAGTGGAGTCTTATGAGTTCTTTATATATTTTGGATATCAAACCCTTGTCTGAAGTATCATTTGCAAATATATTTTCCTATATGGTTGGTACCCTTTTCATTTTGCTGATATTTTCTTTATCCATTCAGAAGTTTTTTATTTAGATGAGGTCCCATTTGTTCATTCTTCCCTTTCTGTTCCTTGCTCTAGGGGACATATTGGTGAAAATATTGCTGCATGGAATATCTGACATTTTCCTGCCTATGTTCTCCTCTAGGGTTTTTTTTTTAAATACTATCCTTGCTTTTTTTAAAAAAGATTTTCAAAAAGATTTTATTTATTTATTTTTAGAGAGGGAAGGGAGGGAGAAAGAGAGAGAGAGAGAAACATCAATGGACGGTTGCTGAGGGGCATGGCCTGCAACACAGGCATGTGCCCTGACTGGGAATCAAACCTGTGATGCTTTGGTTCGCAGCCCATACTCAGTCCA
The DNA here is from genome assembly GCF_004126475.2 of Phyllostomus discolor. Lineage (NCBI taxonomy): Eukaryota > Metazoa > Chordata > Mammalia > Chiroptera > Phyllostomidae > Phyllostomus > Phyllostomus discolor. The sequence continues at coordinate 129,222,316 of NC_040905.2, forward strand.
CTTAGCTATGCCAGCCAGGACAATTTCCATTTTCTTGCATGTAGCTGTCCTGATCTCTCATCACCATTTGTTGAAGAGGCTATCTTTACTCCATTTTACACTTCTGTCCCCTTTGTTGAATATTAATTGACCATACAGACTTGGGTTTATTTCTGGGCTCTCTATACTGTTCCATTGATCTATTTGTCTGTTCTTATGCCAGTACCAGGCTGTTTTGATTGTTGTGACCTTGTAACATAGTTTGACATCAATATTGTGATCCCTCCTACTTTGTTCTTCTTTCTCAAAAGTGCTACATCTATTCAGGGTCTTTTATAAATTTTTGAAATGTTTGTTCTATATCTGTGAAATATGTCATTGGTAGTTTAATAAGAATTGGTTTGAATCTATAATTTGCTTTGGGTAGTAGGGACATTTTGACGATGTTCATTGAACACTTTATATGCTTCCATTTATTTGTGTCTTCCTTAATTTCTTTCTTCGGTGTTGTGTAGTTTTTTGAATACAGGTCTTTTATCTCCTTGGTTAGGTTTATTTTTAGGTACTTTGTTTTTCTTGTTGCTGTGTCAAATGGGATTTTTTTTCCTGTTTTCTGTTTCTGACATTTCATTGTTAGTATACAAAAATGTCTTTGGTTTCTAGATGTTGACTTTGAATCCCACTGTTTTGCTAAATTCACTTATTAGGTTGCATAGGTTTTTGGTGGCATCTATTTTCTTACCCTACCATGTTATCTGCAAACATTGACAGTTTTACTTCCTCCTGTTTAATTTGGAGGTCTTTTATTTCTTTTTCTTGTCTGATCAATGTGGCTAGGACTTCCAATACTATGTTGAATAGGAGTGGTGAAAGTCGACATCCTTTTCTTGTTCCTGATCTTATTGGGAAAGGTTTTTTTAGTTTTTGCCCATTGAGTATATTGGTGTATGTTTCTTGTATATATAGGCCTTTAATATGTTGAGGTATGCCTCTTTTCTTCCCACTTTGCTGAGTGTTTTTTATCATGGGTACTGTACCTTATCAAATGCTTTTTCCTCTTCTATTGATATGATCATGTGATTTTTGTCTTTCCTTTTGTTTATGTGATGTATTGTGTTTATTGATGTGGGAATATTGTACCATCCTTGTTTCCCTGGGATGAATGCCACTTGGTCATGGTGTATATGATATTTTTAATGTATTGCTGGATGAGGTTTGCCAATATTTTGTTGAGGATTTTAGCATCTATGTTCATCAGTGATATTGGCCTGAAGTTTTCTTTCTTTGTTGTATCTTTATCTGGTTTTTGGATTAGGATGATGTTGGCTTTATAAAAAGAGTTTGGGAGTCTTACCTCTTCTTAGATTTTTTTGGAATAGTCTGAGAAGGACAGGGGTTAGCTCTTCCTTAAATGCTTTGTAGAATTCTCCTGTGAAATTGTCTGGTCCTGGGCTTTTGTGTGCTGGATGTTTTTTGATTACTGCTTAAATTTCATCAGCTGTTATCATTCTGTTCAAGCTTTCTGCTTCTTCATTCAGTTTTGGAAGGTCCATTTCACTCAAGTTTTCAAATTTCTTGGTATGTAGTTATTAATAGTAATTTCTTACAATCCTTTATATTTTTGTGGTATCAGTTGTAATCCCTCCTGTTTCACTTCTCATTTTATTTATTTGGGTCCTTTCTCTTATTTTTTGATGAGTCTGCTTAAAGGCTTGTCAATTTTGTTTATCTTTTCAAAGAACCAGCTCCTGGATTTATTGATCCATTGAATTGTTCTTTTAGTCTCTATGTTGTTTAATTCTGCTCTGATCTTGATTATTTCCTTCCTTCTATTTGCTCTGAGTTTTGTTCCTCTTGTTCTTGTAGGTGTAGGGTTAAGTTGTTTATTTGAAATGTTTCTATCTTTTTTAGGTAAGCCTTTATTGCTATGAAATTCCCTCTCAGGACTGCCTTTGCATTGTCCTATAAGTTTTGGACTATTGTATGTTCATTTTCATTTGTTTCCAGAAACTCTTTGATTTTCTCCTTGATCTCATTCTTAACCCATTCATTGTTTAACAGCATGCTATTCAATCTCCATGAATTTGAGTGTTTTTGAGTTTTTTCCTTGAGGTTGATCTCTAGTTTTAGTCCCTTGTGGTCTGAGAAGATGCTTGATATGATTTCAATTTTTTTGAATTTGTTGAGGCCTGATTGTTTTCTATTATGTGGTCTATCTTTGAAAATGTTCCATGTGCATTTGAAAAGAATGTGTATTTTGCTTCTTTGGAATGAACAGCTCTACATATATCACTTAAATTCATTTAATCTAGGACATTGTTCAATGCCAAAATATCCTTATTGATATTTTTTGAAAGGTCTATCCATTTTTGACAGTGGTGTGTTAAAATCCCCTAGTATAAATGTGTTGCTGTTTATATCTCCTTTGAAGTTCTCTAAGATTTTCCTTATACATTTGGAAAATATATGCCTTTTATTCTGGGTGCATATTTATTTACAATGTTTACATCTTCTTGATAATTTTTTTCCTTGAGTATTATGAAGTGTCCTTCTGTGTCTCTTTTTATGGCCTTTATTTTGAAGCCTATTTTGTCTGATATAAGTATTGCTACCCCGGCTTTTTTTCATGCCCACTTGCTTGGAATATTTTTTTCTACGTCTTTATTTTTAGTCTGTGTAGATATTTTTTTCTGAGGTGGGCAGCATATGTGTGGGTCATGTTTTCTTATCCTCTCACCTACCTTATGTTTTTTTTATTAGAGCATTTAATCTATTTACATTTAAGGTTATTATTGATTGATAGGTACTTATTCCTTTATCACCCTTTGTACCTGTGTTCCTTTCTCTCTCTCTCATTCTTTTCCTTCCTCTTCTTACAGTAGTCCCTTTAGCATATTTTGCAATACTGGTATGGTGGAGGTGTCTTTGAATCTACTTTTGTCTGGGAAGCTCCTTATTTCACCTTCCATTTTAATCGGGAGGGACCCTAGCTGGGTAGAGTAGTCTTCATTGCAGGCCTTTGCTTTTCATTACTTGCAGTATTTCTTGCCATTCCCTTCTGACTTGTAGTGTTTCAGATGAGAAATCAGTTGGAGCCTTATTGGAGTTCCCTTGTATACTACTTCTTGTTGCTCCCTTGCTGCTTTTAAGATTCTTTCTTTATCTTTAAAACTTGGCATTTTAATTATGTAATGTCTTGGAGTAGGCCTCTTTGGGTTTGTCTTGATTGGAATCCTTTGTGCTTCCTGAACTTGGCTGTTATATTCCCACTCCAGGTTCAGGACATCTTCTGTCATTATTTTTTCAAAGGGGGTTTTTATCCCTTGCTCCTTTCATTCTCTTTCTGGTATTCCTATGATTTGAAAGTTGTTGCATTTCATGTTGTCTTGTAATTCTCTTAAGCTATCCTCATGTTCCTTTTTTTTTTTTTTTTTTTTTTTTGTACAGTTGCTCTACCTGGGTGTTTCTCTCTAGCTTGTCTTCCAGCTCACAAATTGATTCTCTGCTTCATCCAGCCTGCTTGTAATTACTCCTAATGTGTTTTTTATTTCCAAAATTTTATTGTTCATTTCTTTCTGGTTTTTGTTTATATTTTCTATTTCCTTTTTCATGCTGTTGTAGTTCCCACTAAGTTCTTTGTAGTTGTTTATGTGTTCCTTGAGCATCCTTATCACCATTCTTTTGAATTCTATATCTGATGATTTGCTTGCCTCCATTTCACTTAGCTCTTTAGTGGAGAGTCTCCTATTCCTTTTGATTGTGGGTGCTTTCTTGTCTCCCCATTTTAGGTATCTCTTTTTGTTTCTGCAATTCCCAATGCTCTGCCTTGCAGCTGTTTTCATAGGGTGAGTTTCTGTGGGAGGAGTTCTGTGGTATTCAGTGGTTTGGTCTCTTTGAGATCCTTGTGTGGATTTCTAGGGTTACCCTTTCTTCTGTGGGCTGTCTGGTTGTACTTAGGCTTTATCTGTTGGTGGCCCCTTTCTTGGTTATCCCCTCCAGCAGTTTTACTGCTATTCACAACTCCCACTTTGACTTGTATGTGATCAGGGATAGGGCGAAGGTGAAATGGAGTAAGACAGTGGGAAAGTATGGTATGAGATTTAAAGTACTAACAAGTGGAGAACAGATAGGAGGTCCTTTGGAGAAGTACAACAATAACCATGATATTTCATCCAATTACCCACTTTTTATAAAAGGTGAAAAAGAGATAACACTCATATTAGAAAGAAAAAAGAACATGAGCTGACTTTAGAAAACAGAGCACTTATGTGAGTTTAGATGGTGAGATACAGTGAGATCAAGGGATAGAAACTTGGCATAGTGTGTGAGAGAATGAAGTTAACCACAACAGAAATAAAGCTCAGGAAGATAGTGAAATGGATTAAGTCCAGGGAAGGGTGGTGTGTGGAATTTGGAATAACAATGGTATGATTAGCAATAATATATAATTGTCCATTTTTTAAAAGTCCTCTGCAACCTTTGGCTTCCAAACTTTATATCAGCTGGAATTCTGTTGGCTGTTCATTCTTTTCCTTGGGAGATCAGCTAGGTGTCCCAGCTGGGTGGATCAACAAGTGGGTTCAGCTCCCACCTACCTTGTTCACATCTTCATCCAAAAGAAATGTTTTAAAAGGATTAATTTTTATTAGAAAAGAGACAAAAATTGTATTTCTTCCATATCCCTCTAACCACAGTACTTAGATCTACATACATATTTTCACAATAATAATATTGTTACTGCCATGTACTAGCTTTTCATTCATATAACCAATTTATAGATAAATCTTAAGAAAATTTAGAATAGTTTAGAATTTAGTATAGTTTAAAAATAGAATATGATGTTATACACCTTAAAATGTAGTAAAAAATAAAGCCAACAAAAATTAGGGTTGGAGGGAGAGAGAGAAGAAGGAAAAAATTATAAGCTACAAGGAAATTATATAAGTGCATTATAAAGGTAATTAATTTTAAATATGATAATAGCCTGGGCTCATGTGTCTCAGTTGGTTGGAGCATTGTCCTGTAAACTAAAAGGTCATGGTTTTGGTTCCCAGTTGGGGCACATACCTAGGTTGCAGGAGGCAACGATGGATGTTTCTCTCTCACATCAATGTTTCTCTCCTTCTCTCTCTCCTCCCATCCCCCGCCTCTAAAATCAATAAGCATGTCCTTACATAAGGATAGATAGATAAATAAATAAATAATAAAGTGATATATAATATATACTTATATACATATACTTAATTTTTAAATAAATATTTTAAATAACTTGTAAATTTTAGAACATTTCGAGATTTAGAGAAAACTTTCAAAGATAGTGGAGTGTTTCTCTATACCCCACCCTTGTTTCTCCCATTATTATCTTACATTAGTATGGTGCATTATTCCATATTAATGAAACAATATTGATACATTATTGTTAACTACACAGATTCTTCTTGGTTATGACAGTTTTTCAGACTTTCCTTGTTTTTAATGACCATGGTAGTTTTAAAGAGTAGATTGGTATGAATGTGGACATTATGTGCCCTAAAATTAGGAGGTGGGAATAATAATTGAGGGAATAATATTTTAAAAGTAGAATGCATGTATTCACATGGGTGGGTAAGTGAAAGGAGAGAATCTGAAGCCACTGACGGTAAAAAGATGTAGCCTTCATGAAAATGGGAAACATAGAAATGAAGCAGGTATGGGAGCGGGGAAAGGAAGGTTTAAAGGACTAAAGTTTTAGGTATGTAAAATGTGATATTCTTCAGGTCATCCAAAGTGGATGTGGGAATTTGGTCTGTGGACCTGGGCTTTAGAGGTAAGGTGATGCGTGGGTCACCCGCCAGAAGTGACCACGGAACGCTGCGGATGGCTCAACGAAAACACGTGAGAAAAAACATTCACAGAGACAAACTAGTTTCTGTGGAGAAGTAGGGACGAAATGGCCACCCCCTCTAGTGAGGATGGCGCCAATTTACCGTCCAAACCTGCTTTTATTGGGCTCACTTTGCATAATTCAGGCAAAGTACAGTACTCATTAGGGGGAAGTAAGGAACTATAGAAAACAAGGAAGTCTGAGGGTCTATTTTGAGTCGGGGTCAAAGAGCTGTAAGACTTTGAGGAACAAACTAACTTCCTCCTAGGACCCTTCTCATTCAACTGAGAGCATTCTAAACAAAGAAGGTTTCACAGTAATTTGCATATCCTTTCTTAGGCCTGAGCACCCAGGGAATCCGCCCTTTTCAGGACAGAGCTGCACCACCCTGTCATTGTTTCAGGCTTAGGTGGAGCAAGGGAACTAAGGCAACCAAGAGATAAGGAGATTTTCTCCCAGATGATGAGGACTCAGGCTATGTCAAAGCCGAGGAGCGAGGGTCCATCACCCCTTTTTGCTGCAGCCCCCAAAGTCCTTCTTTTGGGGGGCCTCCCAAGTGATCGTGTCTGTCTTAGATCATTCCCCCCTTGGGGAATCTTACCCGTCTTTGGCTAACCGACCAAGCTTTTTGGGGTTCAGTTATGAATAAAGCAGCAGAAGCAGCATTCCTGCCAGGGAGATAAGCTTTTGTCTCCTTGCTGGCTTACGGTTCCAAGGGTGTTCCTTTAGCCTTAGCCTAGGCGGGGGTTTCAGCTTCTGATACCAGTCAGGGCGGTTCCCAACAGTAAGGTCTGACCTAGAGGCAAGTCAAGCACCCAGGGGTAGTACAAAGGTTAGTGGCTATATTTATTTCCTATTGCTGCTATAAAAAATTACCACACACTTAGTGGTTTAAAACCATTCATATTTATTCTCTTTTAGTTCTGGAGAATGGAAGTTCAGAACGTTTCACATGGTTACAATCAACATGTTAGCAAGAATGCATTCCTTCTGGAGGCTCTAGAAGAGAATCCATTTCTTGCCTTTTCTAACTTTTAGAGGGCATTCACATTCCTTGGCTCATGCCACCACCCCCCCCCCCCACCCCATACCACCCCGCATCACTGTGTCCTCTATTTCTCTTGACATATCTCCTTCTCCAATGACTCTGACACTGCTGTCTCTTTCTTATAAGGACCTTTGTGATTACATTGGGCCTACCTAATAACCAAGAATAATCTCATCTCAAGATCTTTATGATAATTACATCTACAAATGTCCCTTTCACCATGGAAACTATCATATTTGTAGGTTCTAAGGATTAGGGCATCTTTGAGGCCAGTAACTGCTTACACAGGGGCAGAATTCAACATTACAAGATAGAGTTTGATGTTTGGCTTCTTCATTTATGTCATTACAGTTATGACACTTAAGTTCAAGAAGCCTCTGATGTCTCATCTATAAAATGGAGATGACACTTATTATTACATCTCTCTGAACAGATTGAAAAAATCTAATAAAACATTTATAAGACCCATGGGGAAAAGCTACATAAGAGTGTAAATAAGTGCATAAAACTCCTACATCCTAACTGGAGTGTATGAGAACCAATTATAGATGTTGCCATGAAGGCCAGCTGTCACCTTTGAGTGAAACAACACTTGGCACCAAAATTGAGGGAAATAGGTATGAGGACACAAGCTCTGAAACTGTGTTCTTATTTACTGGTCATTTTCTACCACCAATACCAAGAATTTTGGGCAGCCAGAGGAAAGAGGAGAACATTTCTCCTGCCACAGCAGAGCCTACTGTGACAATTTGTACCCTCTCTTTGCTCTTTCCCAGTGGAGAACATCCCCATGGTCTAACCCTACTTGTCATCTTGCTCCCAATGAGAAAAGAGGGCAATGCTCTGAAGGACTGCAGAGAAGAAGTATGGACCATCCTCTTTGTAGGTTCAAGGTCTGGACACACGTGACCCTTATTTCCTTTCTGTAAACACAATGAGTTTCTCTCTCCCAGTCCTTTTATAAAAGTATTTTTGATGCAGCCTCTTTTTAATTCTTACTGAAATCACAATTCTTAAAATTTAAACTCTTTCTCATTTGGGGAAGTTTGTTAGGCAGGAAAATGTCCCTCAAAGACATTCCCATCCTAATCCCTGGAATCTGTTTCATTCCATGGTCAAAGGAACATTGTAGATGTAATTAAGTTGAGGGCATTGAGATGGGGGGATGATCCTAAGTTATTACAGTGGCCCCAATGGAATCACAGGGAACCTTAAAAGACAAAAGAAGAGAATGTGTGCTTCTTGCCTGTGGTCAGATGGAGATGTGACTATAGAAAAATGGTCAGGAAGATGCCCCATTGAAAGGGCATAAGCCAAGGTATGCTCTGGTTGTGGGAAATGAAGGATGCAGGTTCTCCCCAGAAGCCCTCTGAAGGTATACAAGCTTGGTAACAGTTTGATTTTAGTGCCTGTTGAACTTCTAAACTACAAAATGGTATGATAGAAATGTGTGTTCTTTTATCCATTAAGTTTGGGGTAATTTGGTTTAGCAGCAATAGAAAATAAATGCAAGAAAGCTCTTTTGGGCATGACCCAACAGAGAGCTCTGACCATCTTATCTCTGGGGGGAATCTGACAGCAACCCATGTATCTCATTCCCAATAAGCAACAGCAGTGTCAGGAGGAGGCTGCACACTGAATTGGAGAGGCTGCAGAGATGCAGAAGGCTCCTGGTACAGGCTTGTTGAAGACTTTACATTGTCAACCCCACCACTGGCATCAGTCTTGAGATGACAGGGAATGTCACTCATCCTCTTGCTATGTCTTCACATGGCAGAAGGGACAGAAAACGCTCTGGCCTTTTCTCATGATGTCCCTAATTCTATCGTGAGGGCATTTCCCTCTGCCCTAATCACCTCCCAAAGACCCTCGCCTCTAAATACTATCACGTTGAGGATTAGCAATTCGACACATGGATTTAGGGGAACACAAACCTTCAGTCCATAGCACTCATCTTTTCTAATTTTCCCTGGACACACCAAAGTAGTTAAGAGCCTGCAGTTTCATCTTTGCTGTCCTGATCTGTCTCTTCTGATGCTGATCTGGCTATTCCTGAATCTGAGATTAATAGGACTTTTAGTTACACAAAACAAACTCTGTTAACATCTGGAAGTGAGAAATTTGAAACATTGAGTATATTGGGAAGAAAGATGATCTTGTCATCTTGCCAGTTTTTTATCACTTCTGTGTCAAAATGCTGAAATTATTGTCAGGGGAAAATGAAATAAAGCAAAAACATATAACAGAATTTATATTCATAGTATATTACTCACTTTAATGACTCTAGAATAATGTTTGAACCAATACAAGTATCTGGGTACTGTGCCTAAGCCAAGTGGACACAAGTATTAACCATCACACGTGGGAACTAAGATTGAGTAGGAGAATATTAACTTTCTAAAGTATATACCTCTCTGTGTTTTCTTTTTAAAAGATTTTTATTTATTTATTTGCAGAGAAAGGGAGGGAGAAAGAGGGAGAGAAACATTAATGTGTGGTTGCCTGTTGTGCACCCCCCATTGGGGACCTGGCCTGCAACCCAGGCATGTCCCTGACTGCGAATCGACCAGCGATCCTTTGGTTCACAGGTCAGCATTCAGTCCACTGAGCTACACCAGCCAGGGCTCTCTGTTTTCTAACTAAATAACATAAACAAAAGTAGACAACGGAATTTAAACAATAAGTCTCAAATTATTTTGAAGGTTATTTCTTTTTAAAGTCTCCATTTTCATGCCTCCCTAAAGCACCTATGCTAACAGAGTATTCTTTCTGCAGTTGTCAAGATAGAAAGGGAAGTTACCTTTAAAACATGCATGCAGCAATATCTCCTTGTGTGAAAACTATCAATCCTGTGATTGCCATTATGAGAGAAAACATGAAAACAGAGACACATGGTGGGTGAGGAGGCTGCAGGTCAGTGGCTAAGGCTGTGTGGCAATCCTGGGCCCATGTTTTTGTTGAGGCCAGGGCAGCTCAGCCTCTTGCTGTTGTCAGACACACTCTGTCTTTAGTTTCCAGCAGTGTGAAGGTAATGTACCTGAGATGGAGTTCTTTGAGTATATCATTGTTCAAATTTGCTAAGCTGAATTCGCTAAGTGTATGCCCTTTGACCAAGTGCTCACAATTGCCTATTGCCTACCCTCACCCTTGATTTAACTGAACTTTGGTACACCTGTGGGCCTCATGCCTGAGCAAGCACACACAAATGCAGAATGTGCCCAGATCAGTTTATCCTGAAACTGTTGATCACAGGAGACCTGTTCCTGCCAGAGCCCACTGCTCATTTTCCTTGGTTGGCCAACTGGCCTCAAAGCTTCTGCTCATTTCTGTCTGCCTTCCTCTTGCCCCTATGAAAGAAAAATTTGTTTTCTTCTGTTGATTATGAGACTCCACCGATTTTTGAGATCAGAGCATTCTCTCTATTGCAATAGTCTTTCTTTCTTATTAAAGCCTGTCCTTATGTTTAAGTCCAGACTTTTTTCTATTTGACATTTTTGACAAATTTTGGAATATTAGTTAATATTTCTTAAAATATTTTTTTCTGATCTGTACTCTTCTCTGTTTTTGGAACTCTGATGGCATAAATGCTAACCTTTTTCAGTTGCAGCACAGGTACCTCAGGCTCTGTTTCTTTCTCTTCTTTAACTGTTTTTCTCTCTTTTTACACAGATTGGGCACTTTACATCTTCCCACTTACTGACTCTTTCTTCTGTCATCTTTGTGTTGCTGCTGTCTGGCACATCAGTGGATTTTTTTTTTTAATTTCTGCTATTGCATTTTCTACTGTAAAATTTCCATTTGTTTCTTCTTTACTTTCTATTTTTCATCTATTTCCTGTGATTGTCTAGCTTTCTACTCATTTCAGAAACCTTTGCCTTCTCATCTGGGAGCATGATTATAATAGTGATTTTAAAGTCCTTAGTTTTCCAATATTTGCAGCACTTTTGGGGGAAATCCCATTTTTGTCCCACCTAGTTGCCAGTCTGGAACCAGAGCAGCATGTTCTATCCTGCAGCTCATTCACAAGCTCTAGGGATTTCATACTCTTGACCTTATCTCCCTGGTGTCCCCTCAGACACTGTCCTGTTCCTGCCTTTCTGCCCTCTGGCCAGAAGGATGGATGTGTCTGTAGTTCCCCCCTGTTCTCTACAATCCTTGTAAATTTCTGTATCTGAGGCCGAGGAGGGGAAGATGAGGCAGAGAAACAAACAACAGGGGTTTACCCTACCCTCTTAAGAGTCTTCTTCTGGTCATAGAAAAAGTTTTATTATTAAAGACAGAAGAGTGGGTCTATCAGAAGGAGATGAGATAATAGAAGCCTGAAGCAGCCTTGTCATGAGTTCATTACGCCCCTTAAGCCTTACTCCTAGGTTTCCAAACACCTAGGGGGGGTGATGGAAATGTGGATCTCACTGAGTAGAGCTCTTTTGACAATTTTATTAAGTTATTTTGTATCAAGAGCACTATGAAGTGAAAGTTTGTACATCTTTATACATGTGTACAAACTTATACAGATACATAGTTAGATGGAAGGAGGTAATACAGATAAAAATATATTTCAAAATAGATCTGAACTTCAGTAGGAAAATAGCATGAATTCTCATGCCCTTTATTTTTATAAATAAGAAAAGTACATTGTTTACCTCACTGATATTTATTTTTGAGTTTATTAGTTATTTATAGCAATATTTAGACATATTAGCAAATGGACATACTCCTATCCTGTGTCTTCTCCATGTTATTGTTTCAGGGAAACTATGTATATGTATTCCGCTCATCCAAAAGATTAAAATTGCTGTGGTTTCTCTTCTATTTGAAGAACATTTCAATTTTAAAAGCATCATTTTTGAATGTGCAACACTGTCACTAAATGAGATTATACATCAAGATACTAAATATACTAGTGATGAGTATTATTTATAATATCCAGTATTTTTATGTCTAAATATACAATTTTGTAGCAATAAATATTACATAATTATTACATGTTACTGGTTATGATATCAATACACACTATAGTAGTTACTTAAAGTATTTTAATTTAGGACAACTTTGTGGATATTTTACTTTCTAATATGCTGACACTGGACACAGCAATTAGGATGTATGATAGAATTCTCCACCTGGCAACCACGGTTGCCATGGTGATGGCCATGTGGGCAAGAAGCTCTGTGACTCACATTGTGCTTTCTCTGCTTGGCTTCATCATCTCCAAAGGGAAAGAATGTGCATCTGGCCAAGGACTGTCCCCTGGGCTCCTCTGTGATATTCTGCACCACTGGTTAAGAAGGGCTCAAAGAGTGAGGAGTTGTCATATTAAGACTATTCTCTTGCCCTGGCTCCATAACTGTGTTGGATAGAGTATTGTTCACATAAGCCAAGGTTGCCTGTTTGATCCCCAGTTGGGGCACATGTGGGGGTCAGCCAATTAATGAGTGAATAGGTAGAACACAAATTGATGTTTTTTTCTCATCAATAATTTTATTATTTTTAAACATTTTATTTATTCATTTTTAGACAGAGGGAAAGGGAGGGGAAAGAGGGAGAGAAACACCAATGTCTGGTTGCGTCTTACATGTCCCCAACTGGGGACCCAGCTCACAACCCAGGTGTGTGCCCTGCCCTGACTGGGAATCAAACCAGTGACCCTTTGGTTCTCAGGCTAACACTCAATCCACTGACCCACACTAGAACTAAATTTTTTTTAAACCTTTCTTCACATGAAAATGAGGGTAGCCTGTTTTGCTAAAACACAATTTGCAACAAGAGAACATGCTTGTTGTGAAATGGCAGCTGAGGCATGATTAATACAATACCATGTTTTCCATTACAAAATTCAAAGAAATGTGCCCTCTTTCCATTCTGTGACACATTTTAGCTATATAGCAATTGCAAGATGAAAGAAAGCATCTATTATTAGTCAATTTCAAGACTACTTTAATTCTCTAGCTGTGAGTTAAATATTTTTAAAAATCTTATCAGTTTAATATGTCAGGTAATTTAAAGTTAGGAGTCAGTGCCTGAGTCGTCCATCAAACAGTTTGAAGAGCTTCAGAATATTAATTTTGTCTGTGGTTTAGTTCACTCACATGCAGAAATAATAATAATGAAGGTTAGAATGAATATTAAATATGAAAACATGTACTTATATTTTAATAATATATCATTCAATTAATGTTTTCTATCAACATCATTAAGGATTATAATTCCTACAGACTGGAGTCCCTGCATTATCCTAGGCTCCCTGGAGAGTAGTCTGCCTTAAACATTTGAGTATCCTGTTCTACATCTCTATCTTCCCATAGGAGCTAGAGATATAGGCAGAGAAGACTACTGGAAAACTTTGCTCCAAGTTTATCACTTAGATGGAGCTAATCTGTCAAAAATACCAAGTTGGGGGCTTTCTCCTTTAGTGTCAAGAGACAGCACCATGGGGAGTTGTGTCTCTCCTGCTGACTAGACCTTTCTCTCTGAGAGAGTGTTCCAAGGTCTACTGTGGAGACTGAATGACAGAACCATTGGTCCTAGGCTAAACTGTCTTCCTACCCAAATTAATTGGTAATACAAAGATCATTTGATGTTCTAGCTGCTGGTTCTGCTATTTTAGTTTTCATGAATGGTATAGGTCAGATGTGAAAAAATCTATTTATTACATTTCCTTAAAAACCCACCTTGTTGTTAAAAAGCTTTTTATATTAAATTTATTGTGGGAACATTGGTTAATAATATCATATAAGTTTCAGGTGTACAATTCTATAATACATTATTTGTACATTGTACTGTGTGCTCACCACCCAAAGTCTAGTCTCCTCCCATCATTATATATTTGGCCTCCTTTACCCTGTTTATTCTTCCTTCACCTCCTTCCCTTCTGGTCACCATCATACTGTTGTTTGTGTCTATAAGTTTGTTTGTTTATTTGTACCTGCACATCTTGATACACTTATTCTCATTTATGGTGGCTAGGGGAGGTCTGCAGGTGGAGCCCCCCTCCACATCATACCAAGTTAGTTAGTCATTGACTGTATTTTAATGACCCAGTCAACTTATTACATTGTAGTAAAATCAAAGAGAGTTACATATAGGCTGCCTACTGGAGCACAAATTTTTGAGGGACAAATAAGGGTGTATATTATACGTGGGTAATACTAATTATGTATCTATATAAATGAGGACATGTGTATCAAAGAAGAGAGAAGTAACTGCTGACATGTAGTGTTAAAACTGCCACAAAGTGCTAGGGAAGTTTAGAAAAGTACTTATGTACAGCTTACAAAGTGGGTCTAACCCAATGATTCTAACATTTAACGTCTAACCCAATGACTCTAACATCTAGAATTTATCAAGGATTGAACACTCTTAAATAAGAAAATGAAAGTGCTATATTTCTTTACTCCCTAGTATTTTCTTCATTAAGCTGATGATATATGTGTATATCTGCTTACAGCCCCCTCAAATGACTAGAGGTGTCAGAGTTTTTAATTCCTATTAGGCATTCAGTCTAATGTGTTTAACATATACCTTTAAATATGCCTACACCTTAAAATGTATTATTTTTATTAGTAATACTTTGATTAATTTTCTAATTAATTATTGATAATTTAATGAATAATATATATTATTTTGATTACAGATACATTTAAAATTCTGTTTCATTGGTGTTTTATTCTTTTATTATTATTTTTAAAGATTTTAGAAATTTACTTATTTATTTTTGTTTAAAGATTTTATTTATTTTTAGAGAGGGAAGGGAGGGAGATAGAGAGAGAGAAACATCAATGTGCGGTTGCTGGGGGTCATGGCCTGCAACCCAGGCATGTGCCCTGACTGGGAATCGAACCTGTGACACTTTGGTTCACTGCCTGAGCTCAGTCCACTGAGCCACACCAGCCAGGGCCTAAATTTATTTTTTCAGAGAGAGGAGAAGGGAAGGAGAAAGAGAAGGAGAGAAACATCAGTGTGTGGTTGCCTCTCACATATCCCCCATTTGGGATGTGGCCTGCATTCCAGGCATGTGCCCTGCCTGAGAATTGAACCAGTGATCCTTTGGTTCTCAGCCTGTGATCCACTAAGACACACCAGCCAGGCTATTTTGTTTTAAGTATATATCCTGTTACTTAGAGTCTATCTAGTTCAAGGGATCTCAACCTATGTGATTTACAGAGCTTTTTATGCTCTTAAAAATTAATGAGAATTCCAAAGAACTTCTTTTTACCATTGCCATATTTTGCTGTGTACAATGTGCATTTTTTTTTGCCTAAATTTTTAAGGGAAAAATAAAGGTGCATATTATATGTGGATAATACTAATTATGTATCTATGTAAATGTTTTTAATCCTTTTATTTATGCTTATGTGTTAAAAGTGTAGCTCTAGAAAGCAATACTGACATCCATATGCAACTAATATCCTAGAATACAATAATTGATTTTGTTTCTAAGTATAAATAAATAAAAAATTGAAAAAAATTTTAATCTATTTTATGTTTCTTCCCCGTTTGTGGAATTTTAATTGACCATACAGACTTGGGTTTATTTCTGGGCTCTCTATTCTGTTCCATTGATCTATGTGTCTGTTCTTATGCCAGTACCAGGCTGTTTTGATTACAGTGGCCTTGTAGTATAGTTTGATATCAGGATTGTGATCCCTTCTACTTTGTTCTTCTTTCTCAAAAGTGCTGCAGCTATTCAGGGTCATTTATAATTCCACATAAATTTTTGAAATGTTTGTTCTATATCTGTGAAATATGTCATTGGTATTTTAATAGGGATTGTGTTGAACCTATACATTGCTTTGGGTAGTATGGACAGTTTGATGATGTTAATTCCTCCAATCCATGAACATGGTGCATGCTTCCATTTGTTTGTGTCTTCCTTAATTTCTTTCTTCGGTGTTATGTAGTTTTCTGAGTACAGGTCTTTTACCTCCTTGTTTATTCCTAGGTACTGTATTTTTCTTGTTGCTATATCAAATGAGATGTTTTTCCTGATTTCTGTTTCTGATATTTCATTGTTGGTGTACAAAAATGCGTTTGATTTCTGAATATTGACTTTGTATCCTACTGTTTTGCCAAATTCATTTATTAGGTTGGGAAGTTTTTTGGTGGAGTTTATTTTCTATGTACACTATCATGTCATCTGAAATAATTTTCCTATCATAGATCAGAGAAGAAGAACAAATAAATGGCATCCAAATTGGAAAAGAGGAAACAAAACTGTCGTTGTTTGCAGATGACATGATAGTACATAAACAGAAAATGGAAACAGACTATCCTTTAACTTGACCTTATCTGGGGAGCACTTTATCCGCCCTTCCATTCTAAATGACAGCTTTTCTGGATAGAGTAACCTTGGATGTAGATCCTTGCCTTTCATGACTTTGAGTACTTCTTTCCAGCCCCACCTTGCCTGCAAAGTTTCTTTTGAGAAATCAGCTGATAGTCTTATGGGCATTCCTTTGTATGTAATTGTCTCCTTTTCTTTTGCTGCTTTTAAGATTCTCTCCTTATCTTTAATTTGAGTAACTTAATTATGATATGCCTTGGTGTGTGCTTCCTTGGGTCCAACTTCTTTGGGACTCTCTGAGATTTCTAGACTTCTATTTCCTTTGCCAGATTGCGGAAGTTCTTCATTATTTGTTCAAATAAGTTTTCAATTTCTTGCTCTTCTTCTTCTCCTTCTGGCATCCCTATGATTGAGATTGTTCCGGAGGTTCCTAAGCCCCTCCTCATTTTTTTTGAATTTTTGTTTCTTCATTCTGCTCTGGTCAAAAGTATATTTCTTCCTTCTGCTCCAAACTGTTTATCTGAGTCCCAGTTTCCTTTCCTTCATTGTTGGTTTCCTTTGTTTCATTTTTCATAGACCTCACTTTCCTTTATTTCGTCACCATATTCAACCAATTCTGTGAGCATCCTCATTACCAGTGTTTTGAACTCCCCCTTTGATAGGTTGGCTATCTCTTCATTACTTAGTTGATTACTTACTTCATATTTTTCTGGAGCTTTGATCTGTTCTTTCATTTGGGCCATTTTTTTTTTCTTGGCATGCCTGTTACGTAGTAAGGGGTGGGGGCTTAGGTATTCACTGGGGTAGGGCCATGCTCTTTGTTGCATTGTGGTGCTATATGTGGGGGAGGGATTTGAGAGGGAACAATGCCACTTGCTCAGCTCTTGGCTGGCTTTCAGTGGGCTCTCAGTCACTTCCTCTGCTACCCACAAGCAAATTGGGCCCTTCTGGTGCTGATTCCTCGGTGGGTGGGTTTGTGTATGTTCAATGACCCTGTGGGTCTCTCCAATGAACTCTCCTGTGAGCCTGGGAGTTTCTCCTGCCACCACAACACCCACAGGTTTTTTCAATTAGAGGTTTTGAGGCTGTATGTCCCCACGCTGGAACCCTGGGTTGCTCATCTGTCTCTCTCCCCAGTTGTTCCTCCCATTTTATTGGCATATAATTGTGGGACTGCCCAGTCTGCCAGCCACCACCAGCCCTGGTCCTCCAGGTGATGCCTTGCTTCAAGTCTTCTCCTCCCCACCTGCCCTTCTTTGTCCCTCCAACCAGTCTGGATAAATATTTCTTCTTTAACTCCTTGGTTGTCAGACTTCCATACAGTTCAATTTTCTGGTAGCTCTCATTATTTTTTTTTCCAATTTGTTGTCCTTTTGGTTATGGGAGGAGGTATGGTATATCTACCTATGCCTCCATCTTGGCTGGAAGTCCTCCAATTTTTGGAAATCTCTTTAGTGTTGAGTTTATTAAAATACGTTTTATTTCCACATGTTTCTTTATTCAATTTGTTGTGGTATATATTTTTTAATTTGAAGTTTATGACAGCATTGTGGCCCAAAATAGATAAGTGGCTGGAAAAGGATTAAATACTCTAATATTTTTGTCAGCTAATTGTGGATATTTTTCTTTGATACTTTCACAAAATTTGACAAGTAATAGTTTCAGAAGGTTAGTTGCTGTGGAATCTTGAAACAATGTCAATCAGCTTTTCATAGTCATTTAAAAGCCATTGTTCTATCTTGTGTTTTGAATGGATCAGTTGCTTATGTGTGATATTGAACATCACACATTGATCACCTAAAAAAATCAATTTACTGACTAATGCAGATCTTCCAAATCCTAACATATTTAATTCTATAATATTAAAAATTACATCAATTAGCTTCTCACCACCCATATTATCTGGGAAGTCTTATTTATTGGGATACTGTAAAATTTTCAACAGTCTTAATTTCATTTGAAAGCTCAAGCTGTACCATCAACAACAAATAATTTCAGTTATTTGAATTGACAGGCTCACTTTGTTCATTTTTGAGAAAATGTCTGTCAAAATTTACATCTGATAATTATAGCTGTCTTTCAGTTGTTCAATCAAGTACAAATGGTGCTGTATGAAATGTGTGACTATTTCAGCTCTTATCTCCAATAACTGCACAAGTGATTTTCTGTCACAGTTCTCGTGCCTTGTTGTGTAGCACGCAATTTCTTTGGGATTTCCCATTTCATCACACATGGTAGTTAAAAGGTGTACTTATACAGGTTGAGATTCAATAAAATCAACACTTCTCATTGTTTCATCAGCATGGTTCTTAAACAACTGGAACTTATTTTAATGTGCATACATGTTAGCATTGAATGTAATGACCACTCACATAATTTGGTGCCATTGTTTGATTTGTGCTAAGGCTATAGATCCTTTATGCCACCTTGCTTTGTGCCATCATTATAAATATCCATTCAGCAAGAAAAGCAAATAACACTTTCATATTATTATGAAAATAGTTTTGGCCTTATAAACTTTCTCAATCAGTCTCTTTGAATCTCAGGGATACTCAAGCCTCACTTGGAGAACTGAAGATTTAGCTCATTCCCCCTACCTGATTAATATTATGGATGTTTGACTACAACAGTTAAACCAACCCACTTTATAATAATAACATTATTACATGAAATTGTTGAGATTTTAGAGAAAATCACCACAGTGCTGATTAAATGTGATGCATTTAATATGCATCACAGTGGGATGCATATTAAAAACTATATGGCCAATCTTTAATTTTTAATAAATAAAATAAGCAAATTTAATTTCCAGTAAACATATATACAGATTGAGCCATATGAGTTAACAATGAATCTTTTAGATTAAAAACAAAACAAAACAAACAACAAAAACTGTATGTCACAGGATGACTAAAAATAAACTCCCAGGATTCAATTTTGTTATAACACTGAATAATTATAAATATGGTGAGAAAGGACCTTTACCCCAGTTTATCTACTATTGCATTCTTAATGTATTCAAGATAAAGGTCTTATAATTATGCTTTAGTGTTCACCTTTATCTGTAGAATATGGAGGAATGACCATTTTGCTAAATTATATTTTCAAAGCATTTGTATCATCAGTCTTCCATTATTGAAAGGCTTTTCTTAAAATTAAAAAAAAATGTATGGCTCTGATGATATTTATAACTTTATAAAGTCTCAGGCAGAATAAAGATGTTGAGCTGATAGTTATTTTTTAAAAGGGTTTATTTAGTTATGCTTATGTTATTCAATTACTTGGAAAACTCAGCCTCTCTCTCTTTTATAGACAACTTGTACATAAGAGAGGTTTCCTGTTTTCTCAAAGACTGCCGGTGCTTATCTCTAAGCTTCAGAACCTGGGGTTTGAAAGGTCTTTAAGTAAATTCAATTTCATTAAAAGTTGTTGGTGTATACAAATTTTTAAAAAATTTCATCCTGTGACAATTTTGTCATTTTATATTTTCTCAAGGAATTATTCATGTTATCTAGGTTTAATGTGTACTTGTTCAAAGCATCCTTTAAAATTGTATGTCTGTTATTTTCTTCTTTATTCTGTAGTACACTTATTTTAATCTACTTTCTTTTCTTTTTAATTGATTTGTGTTGCTGGGCTTTGTGCGATTAATATTTTCAAAGAAACAGTTTTAGTTTAGATATTTTCTATTATATGGTTCTTTAATCCAGTGATTCTTTTTCTTTTTTCTTTTATGGTATTTATAAAAAATACAAAAAATCTGTAAATTTTCTAACTATTTCCTGATTTCATGGTATTTAACATTTCTACTCTCTTTGAAAGCATTAAATTGCTTTCTGTAATTATTTTAGCTATCTTCAATGACTTGATTTGTCATGCTTTATTTTTTATTATGTTGTAGATATTTCATAAGGTTCTTTTTGATTTTCCACCCAAAGGTATTTGGTCACATATATCTAGTTAATTTTCACATCACAAGCACATGCACACAAATATAGTGCCAGTACCTTTTACATCTTATTTTAGAAAGTTCTACCTATCTTGAGGTCATGAAGATATTCTGTATTTTAAAACATGTTTAACAGTTTTTAGCTTCTTCGTTCATGATTTTAATCCATCTGCACTTATTTTTTGTGTAATCTTTGAGGTGTAAGTCATTATATTTCTTTTTTATAGGTATATAGTTGTCCCAGCATAATTTATTGAAAAGAACATACTGTCTCCACTTTGTCAACATGAAATGCCTGTATATGAGAAGTTTTGCCTCTATAAAGTTAATTCTGATTGATATATTTGACTATTTCTTGCACTGCTAATAACTATAACTTTGAAATAAATATCTGTTAGAACAAGTCCTTTAGCATTTTTATTAAACATATCTTGACTATTTTTGGCAATTTGTATTTCCATTTATACATTTGAGAATTGGTTTATCAAATTCCATACACACATTAGGGATTTTCATGGCAGGCAATTTGGGGTAAAATGGTATATTTAAAACATTGAGTATTCCTGTTCATGAACTTGTTATATTTTCTCCTCTATTTAGTCTCTTTCACTATTTTTCAATAATGGTTTAGAATTTTCTCTCTGAATACCTTGTCCATGATTTCTTAGATAAATTTCTGCGTGCTTGACTTTATGTTACATTATTCCAAATATGTCTTTTGTAAGTGCCATTATTTTTAATTCTTTGTTGGCATATAGCAATGTAATCGAGTTTTGTGCAGTGAGTTTCTATCTAGTAAATTTAAGCTTTTTTTGTTAATTCCAATGATTCATCTACAGATTATTTTAGATTAACTACAAGTAAAATGATGTCACCTGCCAATAAGGATTGTTTGTTTCTTCCATTCCCATTCCTGCATCTTTTTCAACTTTTACATCTCATAGGAAAAGTTTAACTATATTTATTTTTCAATTTAGCTCATTAAAAATTTTATATATTCAATGCCAAATGCAAAAAAATTATTTTCCAAAGTGCCTTGTTGACTTTCTGAGATGTAATACCCTCTAAGATCAGATCAGATGTAAGTGTTATCTTCATACTCTGCTATTTCCAATCTTTTGGCATTCATACCACTCAAGCTAAGGGACAGATAACTATGAGATGCTTATACACAAAGAGCATGACATTCAAGTCCTCCTAGAACCAATAATTTTCTACAACATTTTTATTTCACAGTGTCAACCACAGCTAAATCACATCATTGTCCACAGTAAGTAGATACTCTCCAGGATTCCAGCTCTCAAAACATTCAGCAGCTTTTGACTTCTAATACATTATAGTGAAACCTTCTGGACTAGTGTTCTCACATACCTGTGAGGTATCAGTTGTACATTAGTCCTATGAAACATCTTCTACAGACCAGGACTGTTCATAAATTGGCCAAGAAACCCTGGTGATCATGGAATGACTCACAAAGTTTCACCATTACCACCATCATGATGCATTGACTGTTTTCCCATATGCTTTGCTGTGTGTTTCTAAACACTGCTCACTCTAAACAATGCTCCCATGAGTGCACTGCTTGAGACTTTTGGTCTATGTTTGTGTTCTAAACCTAGAAAAACAATTTGACACTGTCACTCTGAGCTGACAATCCCACATTAAGGGGTTACTTAGGTACATTATCTTATACTGGTGGTCAGTTGAGACACTGCTTGAAATCTTCGCACCATTCTCAAATCATTGGTATGAAATATCAACTGAAAGGGTACCTTTGATTGAAACAAAGACTTAAATTCTTGTTGCTGACCACTGTTATGATATATAGCATATTCAAAACTTCAGAGATGGTTAGAATTATAAAATTGAGTTCCATATTAAAAAAAGCGTAAAGAGCAGTAGTGTACATGAAGTTCTGATTGGACTTATGGGCTTCTTAAATGTAAAATGCTGAGGGCAAATAGTATGTGTTGGTATCACATTTGTCAACAGTTTTCTTCAGAGTAACTCATTGGCATGAAAAATATATTTTTTGATGCCATCTGGTGATGAACATTTTGGTAACATTTTCCTGAATATTCAACCAGGTTATGGTGAAGGAAAGCGATATGCCTTTGTTTCCAGCAGTATTGCTGGAAATGGATCATCTGGTATTTACAAGTCTTGATGTTTCTACTTCTGTTTACCACTTTTAGAGCATAACTCTTTAAAATGGGGCTTGATTAATCTCTCTGTTTAAATTTGTTAGCTCAGGAGTAATGGGAAGTTATGTTTGCAGAATATTGTGCTTTGTGGAGCAGTTTCTGGGATTTATTGACTTCAGTCAGTTTTGTTCAGTTTTGCATTTGTTAATTTTTTTGTAGCAATAATGACATGATAGCTTGAAGATATCTCTTTGAAGTGATAGTACTATCATTATTCTTCACTGTTAATGTAGGCCTATCAAAGCTGTATTTGAAGCATAAAGAGAAAGGAAATAATAGTCTCATTGTTTAGAGAAGATGACAGAAGGATAGCATATGACAAAGAGAAAGAAGAGACTTTTAAATCCATTTTTCTTTCATATAAGAATGAATGCACATTTTACTTAAGTAAGCACAGGAAATGTTTACACATGTACAGGCTTTGTATATGACAGATACATGTAAATGAGTGAGAGCATTTGGTCAATATTGCTTTACTTTAGAAGAACCACAGACATTCAAAGCTCTTGAAATCAATAGGAGATTCAGCAAAATCACACAGCAGAGCAAAAATAAACTTTTCCTGGCAGAGCTGACATTTACAGAAGATTATTCTCATGGCTACAATTGAGATTGACTAAGCCCAGTGCCAAAATCCAGAGCTGGTGCCACAGGCCCTTTCTTGTCTCATCTAGTTTTAAATTCTGCTCTAAAAAAACACCCTCTTGTTTTTTATTCATGTGTAACTCAGGTGTGAGTAAAAGAAAAATTGGAAATAATAATTGATAATAATAGCAGAGACACACTGAATATTTAGTATATGTATTTGAAGATCTAATAGGATAATTTATGTGAAGGTCTTTAAATGTAGTATCTAGCAAATATTTAGTGAAAATAAATATTATTTGTTATATTTCTTAATGCTATTTAACAAGAGCATTTCTAAGCTCTTGTTAAAAACATTTAGTAGATAACATTTTTTAAAATGAGCTTACCTGATATTCAGTGCATAATAAAGTCTCAACCCATAAAACTGAATCACCTTTACTTGTAGCTCCTTTAAAATGACTTCTCCACTTCAGACTGGTGTCTGTCCTCAATGTGACATGCTTGTCTTTGCATTGTGATTTGTTGATGTGACACACAAATCTCACTTCATTAATTTCCACTCCCTGCATCTAATCCATTCTGGATCCTTCTTCCAGTTCTTTGTTAGCAGCTTCAACTGGTGATTCCTGTTCTGCTGTTTCATTTCCTGGCTATGGTTACCCATAGTGCCAGTACCCTCGGTGGTCCTAATGTTCATTGTGCGCATTTCACATGCACACAACAAGACCGCAGTCCCTAGAGGGGGCATCTGACAAAAAGCCAGATGTATAATTTATGATAAAAGTCATTGAGTCATCCATTAAATTCAATTTTAATGGCTTCTTTTTGGATCATAATTATATACTTCACAAGTTTTTTAAATTTACAGTCTTTAAGATGACTCTATTTCATAGAAGTTTTGTTACAGGAACCTCTTCTGTATTCAGCTTTAAGCACTATTCATTCTTTCATTTGTTTATACAGTCAGTCAGCATAAAAGTTAGTCAGAATCATAATAAGGTACACGATTTATTTTTTAGAATAAAATGAAACAGAAAAATGATTTATTTCAGGACCTTAAAGATGCACACTCATTCAGCTTCATCATCCATCCTCAGAGCCTTCTGTTGAGAACAAAATAAATTCTTGAGAAACCGTAATACTTGCTTCATTCTCAATTCCCAGATGTAACTTGTCAAACTCTCCATATTTTATTATCTGCTTCATTAGCCAACAGACCAAGTAACTATCACATTTTTCATCAAAAGGATGCCAACACATCCAGAAAGATCATATCTGTTAGTTCATACAGTATGATAGCTACAGTCACAGTTCCTAAGCAACTAGAATCTTTTTTTGAAAAATGCTTTTATTTTATTGTTGTTCAAATACAGTTGTCAGCCTTGTACTGGCATAAGAACAGACACATAGACCAATGGAACAGAACAGAGAGTCCAGAAATAAACCCAAGTCTCCACGTTCAATTGATATTTGACAAACAGGGCAGATACATAAAATGGAGTAAAAGTAGCCTCTTCAACAAATGGTGTTAGGAGATCTGGACAGCTACATGCAAAAAAAAAAAAAAAAAAAGAAACCCCATCACCATGCACAAAAATAAAATCAAGGTGAATAAATGACTTAAATATAAGTTGTGGCACCATCGAAGTCCTAGAGGAAAACATAGACAGGAAAATCTCAGATATTCCACACAGCAATATTTTCACTGATATGTCCCTTATAGCAAGGGACATAAAGGAAAGAATAAACAAATGGAAATCTCATCAAAACAGAATCTTGTTTTAACATCTTAAAACCACCAGTTTCTCAGTAAAACTTTAAGTACTGATGACAAAAAAGCTTCTGAGATAGGTCCCCACTCCTGGAATTTCTTTCCATGGATTAAATTCTTTTGAATACTGGAGCCAGTTGGAGGTTGCCTGAATATGAAAGCCACATTGAAAGATAATCTACAGAAAAACACTTTAAAAACTATAATCTTTGAGGTCATAGAGATTTCTGGTGAGCTTCATAATTTCATGTATAGGCAGGGAATGGAAAATTATGAGTTATAAAAAGCTTGGGTAATTGCAGTTTTCTTTTCACTGTCAGATAAGGTTGGGTAGGGAGAAATATCTCCATATTCAAAATAATATAAAGTTTGGGTTCATAGTTTTTTCTATGTATTGTTTTTTTAACAACCAGCACTCAAAATATTCCTTTTATTTTCCTGATTCATATATTCATATCTATATCTATCTATATCATCTATCATCTATCTATCTATCTATCATCTATCTATCTATCTCCAGGAATCTAAAAATCCACATTGTAGCAATGTTTACTATATTTCAATAGATGTTTTTGTCAACCTTTATAATTGTAAGCATAAATACAAAAGGTTATAAATTAGCATTTTAATACAAATAACAGATTTGAGAATACAGTGCATAGCAGGCACAATGCATATAGTCAGGCTAACCTTATGAGACAAATGCACTTTGCATTCCCATTTTTATGGGAGAGAATTATTGGCTCAGGTAGGTTAGGTAAAGGTCTCAAAGTCATGCAGCTAAAAGTAGTTGAGCTGTGAAGACTATATTCTTACTTATAGAGTGTTGTAAAACCAGTGAAGTGAGCTGGATTTCTTTCATTTGCCCCTGCAGATCATTCCTCTCCCTTTGCTATCTTTTCCTGTGCCCCTTGGGCTTCCAATTCAGTTTGGTCAATGGACCTCAACTAAAGAGGAGAGGAGAGGAAAAAGCAAGGTTGGGGTATTTATTACCTTTCTGCAGGGATACTGAGTCAGTATCTTGATGAAAAATCAACAAGTCATGTCAAGCAGTTCTTTCTCTCAACACTGTTTTACTCTGGATTTTAGAAATTGCTCCCTACCTTGTCCCTTCAGGCTTAGGAGTAGTAATGGCAACCTGCAAGCTTTGGGGCGCAGCATCATTCTTCTACTTAAGTGCCAACTCTTTCTTGCCAGAATCCTGATTGATTCATGAAGTTTATCAGAATTTGTATCAGAAGAAATCAGTTGTAAAATTTTCTTATTCCTATGAAGGGGATACAACCACAAGATATTATGATAGGGAGATATATCAGAATACCTAGCACAATTGTCTCATATAGGATATTTTATACATTCTGTTAAAGTGAAATGAAAATCAGTAAGTTCTTTAAATACTGAAATTACAAATCTGCCTGTCCACACTGCTATATGAATATATTCTGGTGCTCACCCTCACATCTCTTTAGCTGTTCTGACTTTTTCTTCTTTGTCTTTAGTATTCAAATCTTTAAATAATATGTGTCTTAGTGTGGATTTCCTTTGGTTTATCCTTTGCTGAGTTCATTAATCTTTTTGAATCCATAGGTTAATGCCTTTTTAACCAAATTTTGGGAGTTTGAGACATTTTTAAAGCTTTATTTATTAAGTTTACAACAACACTGAAAGGTACAAAAATTTCCTATATACCCTCTGTCCCCATACATGCATAGTTTCCCATGATATACTGACCTAAATACTTTTCCTCTCTAAGGATCAACCTATGTTGGCACATCATAATCACCCAGAGCCCATAGTTTACTTTAGGGTTCACTCTTGGTGTTGCACATTCTGTGGGTCTGGATAAATGTCTAATTATATGTATTCATCATTATAATACCATGCACAATATTTTCACTGCCCTAAAATTCTCTGTCCTCTGCCTACTCAATTGTCTTTTGTTTCCACAGTTTACCACTTCCAAAATGTAGTCTAATTGAAATTATACAGTAGATTGCATTTTCAGATCGTCTCCTTTCACTTAGTAATATACATCGAGGTTTCCTCCATTTTTTTGTAGCTTGTTAGTTCATAAATAAAACTTGTAGTGCTGAATAATCTTTCATTATTTGGGTGCACCATAATTTATTTATCTGATCTTCTACTGAAGGACATCTTGGTTGCTTTCAAATTTGGGCAATTATAAATAATGCTGCTATAAACATCTGTGTTCAGGTTTTCATGTAAACATAAGTTTTTGGTTCTTTTGGATAAATACTAAAGAGTATGACTGCTGGATCATGTGGTAAGAGTGTGTTTGGTTTTATAAGAACCCATTAAACTTTCTTATGAAGTATGTGTACCATTTTGGATTTCTACCGATAATGTATGAAACTTCCTGTTGTTCAACATTCTCATCAACATTTAGTGTTGCCAGTGTCTGGAGTTTGGTTATTCTAGTAGGCATGTAGTGGTATCTCATTTTTGTTTTAACTAGCATTTCCATGATGACATATGGTGAGGAGCATCTCTTCATATGCTTATTTTCCATCTGTATATTTACATTGGTGAGGTATTGGTTATGGTCTTTACTCCGCTCTATAATCAGATTGTTTGTTTTCTTATTGTTGGGTTTTATGACTTCTTTACACATATCAGGTAGTAGTCCTTTGTTGAACATGTCTTTTGCAAATATTTTCTCCCAGTCTGTGGCTTGTCTACTTATTCTCTTGACATTACCTTTTTTCAGAGCAGATGTTTTTAATATTGATGAAATCTGGCTTATGAATTATTTCTTTCACAGATGTGTTTTTGATTTTTTTATCTACAAAGTTAATGTCATTTCCAAAGTCACCTATGTTTTCTTCTATGATATCTTCTAAGAATTTTATAGTTGCACACTTCACATTTAAGATCTGTATTGAGTTAATATTTGTGAAGAGGGTAAGGTCTGTGTCTAGATTAATTTTTTTTTACATGCGGATGCCTAGTAGTTTCATCACCATTTGTGAAAGAGGCTCTGGTTTGCTTGAATGTACTGCCATTGTTGATATCTATAAAATAAGTTACTGAGATATTAATTGGGATTGCATGAAAATATAGATCAAGTTCAGAAGAATTGACCACTTCCTATCCATGAACATGGAATATCTCTCCATTTATGTATTTCTTTATGTTTTTTAATTTCAAATTCCATTTTAATGTATTTTTAATTTCAAATTCCATTTTTTCATTACTGGTATAAAGGAAAGAAATTGACTTTTTTTAAAAAGATTTTATTTATTTATTTTTGGAGAGGGAAGGGAGGAAGATAGAGAGAGAGAGAGAAACATCAATGTGCGGTTGCTGGGGGTTATGGCCTGCAATCCAGGAATGTACTCTGGCTGGGAATCGAACCTGGGACACTTTGGTTCCCAGCCCACGCTCAATCCACTGAGCTATGCCAGCCAGGGCTTAGAAATTGACTTTTATGTATTAACCTTGTATTTTAAAACTTTGTTATTATTACTCATTATTTCCTGGAGGAATTTTTTTCCCAAGTCTTTCAAATTTTCTGCATAAACAATTATGTCATTTGTTAAGAAAGACAATATTATTTTTCCTTCTCAATCTGTATACATTTTATTTCTTTTTCTTTTCTTATTACATTAGCATGTATTTCAGTATTATGTTGAAAAAGAATGGTGAGGAGGTACACTTTTGCTTTGTAACTGTGCTTAGTGAGAATGCTTAGAATCTCTCAGCATTAACTATTATTTAGCAATAAGATTTGGTTTTGTAAATATCCTTTAGCAAGTTGAGAGAGTTAATCTCTATTTCTCATTTTCTGAGAGTTTTATTATTATTATAAATAAGTGTTGAATTTTTCAAGTTTTTTAATGCACCCGTTGATATTATCAAGTGAATTTTCATTTCTGGTTTATTGCTGTGAAAGGTTACATTAGCTGACTTTTGAATGTTGACTAGTCTCGCATACCTAAGATGAATCCTACTTGATTATTATATTTTTTTCATACATTTTTGGATTTAATTTGCTAATATTTTGTGGAAAAATTCCTTCTCAATGTTCATGGGAGTGATTGGTCTATAGAATTTTTTTCTTGCAATGTCTTTGTTACTAAGGTATTGCTCAAAATGAGTTAAAAAATATTCCCTCTGTTACCATCTTCTGAAAGAGATTCTACAGATTAATAGGTTTTTCTTAATGCTTGGAAAAATTCACCAGTAAACATATGTGAGCCTGGTGTGTTCTAATTTGGAGGGTTAATATTGATTCAATTTCTTTAATAGATATAGGCTTTTTCATATTGTCTATTTCTTTTTGTGTGCATTTTGAAAGCTCTGTCTATTTCAACAAGATTATCAAATTTGTGAGCTTAGAGTTGTTCATAGTATTCTTCATTATTCTTATTTCCCTGTGTATATATATATATAGACAAATAGAACAGGAATTCTAAACTCAGATGGCAACACTTAATCTGAAAACCTAATTTATGAGAAGATAATATTTCAAAGCCATGGGGTAAAGATGATCTCTTAATAGTGGTGCTGAGTCTTGAAATTAATATCACTACCCAGAACACTAAATAACAAGTCAATTGTAAATCAAAGGATAAATTTGAGTTTTTAAATAAAATATGGAAAGATATCTTCTTAATCTTGTATACAGAAGTATTTCTTAAACAAGGCACAAAATAACACCTCTAAATTTAAAATGCCATAATGGACACAAAAGCTTTCAATAGGACACAAGAAAAACATAAGGGACATTTAATATAATGAACTACATTAAATTTAGAAATTCCGGTCCATAGAAGATCCTTTAATATTAAATTTAGGAAGTTTAAGCTAAAGTTGTGTAATAAATATTACTATTTTATTTTTCTAATTTTATTTTAACTGTTGTTCAAATACAGTTTTTTATTTTTTACTCCCATCCAAGCCCACCCACCCAGCCCTCCCCATCTCCCTCCCATTTCCACCTCCCTTAGTTTTTGTCCACCGGTCCTTTGTACTTGTTCATATAAATCCTTCCCCTTTTCTCCTGAAATTCCCCTGAAATTCCCTCTCCTCTCCCATCTGGACACTGTCAGCCTGTTCTCTATTTCAGTGTCTTTGGTTATATTTTGCTTGCTTTGTTTTGTTATTTAGGTTCCTGTTAAAGGTGAGATCATATGGTATTTGTCTTTCACCCCTTGGCTTATTTCGCTTAGCATGATGCTTTCCAGTTCCATCCAGGTTGCCCCAAAGGGTAGGAGCTCCTTCTTTTTTTCTGCTGCATAGAATTCCATTGTGTAAATGTACCATAGTTTTTTGATACATGCATTTACTGATGGGCACCTAGGCTGCTTCCAGCGCTTAGCTATTGTAAATTGTGCTGCTATGAACACTGGGATGCATAGGTTCTTTTGGATTGGTGTTTCAGGGTTCTTAGGACATAATCCTAGCAGTGGGATTGCTGGGTCAAAAGGCAGTTCCATTTTTAGTTTTCTGAGAAAATTCCATACTGTTTTCCATAGTGGTTGTACCAGTCTGCAATCCCACCAACAGTGCACTAGGGTTCCTTTTTCTCCACAACCTCCCCAACACTTGTTGTTTGCTGCTTTGTTTATGATGGTCATTCTCAATGGTGTGAAGTAGTATCTCACTGTGGTTTTAATTTGCATCTCTCTGATAGCTAGCAATACGGAGCATCTTTTCATGTGTCTCTGGATCCTCTGTATGTCCTCCTTGGAGAAATGTCTGTTCAAGTCCTTTACCCATTTCTTAATTAGGTTGCTCGTCTTAGAGTGCAGTTGTGTAAGTTCTGTATATATTTTGGAGCTTAAACCCTGTCTGAGGTATCATTGGCAAATATGTTTTCCCATACAGTTGGTTCTCTTTTTATTTTGATACTGTTTTCTTTAGCCGCGCAGAAACTTTTTATTTTGATGAGATCCCATTTATTTATTCTTTCCTTTACGTCCCTTGCCCTAGGAGACATATCAGTAAAAATGTTGCTTCATGAAATATCTGAGATTTTCCTGCCTATGTTCTCCTCTAGGACTTTAATGGTGCCACAGCTTACATTTAAATCTTTTATCCACCTTGAGTTTATTTTTGTGTATAGTGGAAGTTGGTGCTCAAGTTTCATTTTTTTGCATGTAGATGTCCAGTTCTCCCAACACCATTTCTTGAAGAGGCTATTGTTACTCCATTTTATGTTGCTGCCCCCTTTGTCGAATATTAATTGACCATAGAGACTTGGGTTTATTTCTGGGCTCTCTGTTCTGTTCCACTGCTCCATGTGCCTGTTTTTATGCCAGTACCAGGCTATTATGATTACAGTGGAGTTTTAATAGAGTTTGATATCACATAGTGTGATCCCTCCTACTTTGCTCTTCTTTCTCAAAATTGTAGTAGCTCTTCGGGGTCATTTATGGTTCCATATAAATTTTTGAAGTGTTTGTTCTATGTCTGTGAAATATGCCACTGGTACTTTAATAGATATTGCATTGAATCTGTAAATTGCTTTGGGTAGTATGGACATTTTGATGATGTTAATTCTTCCAATCCATGAACACAGTATATGTTTCCACTTGTTTGTGTCTTCCTTGATTTCTTTCTTCAGTGTTGTGTAGGTCTCTGCATACAGGTCTTTTACTTCCTTGGGTAGGTTTATTCCTAGGTATTTTATTTTTCTTTTTGCTATATCAAATGGGATTTTTTTCTTGATTTCTGCTTCTGATGTTTCATTTTTGGTATACAAAAATGCCTTTGATTTCTGGGTATTGACTTTGTATCTTGCTGTTTTGCCAAATTCATTTATTAGGTCAGCTAGTTTTTTGGTCAAGTCTATAGGATTTTCTACGTATATTATCATTTCATCTGTAAACAATGACAGTCTTATTTCCTCTTTTCTGATTTGGATGCCTTTTATTCCTTTTTCTTGTCTGATCCCTGTGGCTAAAACTTCCAATACTATATTGAATAGAAGTGGTGAAGGTCAACAACCTTGTCTTATTCCTGATCTTAGTGGAAAAGATTTTAGTTTTTGGTCATTGAGTATGATGTTGGCTGTAGGTCTCTCATATAGGGTCTTTATTATGTTGAGGAATGCTCTCTCTAGTCCTCCTTTGCTGAGTGTTTTTATTATAAATGTGTGCTGTACTTTATCTAATGCTTTTTCTGCATCTATAGATATGATCATGTTATTTTTGTCTTTGCCTCTATGTGATGTATTACATTTACTGATTTGTGAATTTTGAACCTTCCTTGCATCCATGGGATGAATCCCATTTGGTCATGATGTATGATCTTTTTAATGTATTATCAGATGTGGTTTGCTAATATTTTATTGAGGATTTTAGCATTTATGTTCATCAGTGATATTGGCCTGAAGTTTTCTTTCTTTGTTGTGTTGTTATCTCATTTTGGGATTAGGATGATGCTGTCTTCATGAAAAGAGTTTGGGAGTCTTCCATCATTTTGGATTTTTTTGGAATAGTCTGTGAGGATATGGGTAGCTGTTCCTTAAATGCTTTGTAGAATTCTCCTGTGAAACCACCTGGTCCAGGGCTTTTGTGTGTAGGGAGTTTTTTGATTACTGCTTTAATTTCATATACTGTTATTGGTCTGTTCAGGCTTTCTGCTTCTTCTTCATTGAGTTTTGAAAGATTATATTTTTCTAGAAACTTGTCCATTTCACCTAGGTTTTCAAATTCTTGGAATATAGTTCTTCATAGTAATTTCTTACAAACCTTTGTATTTCTGTGACGTCAGTTGTAGTCTCTCCTCTTTTATTTCTGATTGTGGTTATTTGGGTCCTGTCGCTTTTTTTCTTGGTGAGTTTGCCTAAAGGCTTGTCAATTTTTTTATCTTTTCAGAGAACCAGCTCTTGGATTCCTTGATCCTTAGAATTGTGCTTTTAGTCTCTATGTCATTTAATTCTGCTCTGATCTTGGTTATTTCCTTCCTTCTACTAGCTCTTTGCTGTCTTTGTTGTTGTTCCTCAAGTTCTTGTAGGTGTAGTGTTAGGTTGTTTGTTTGAAATGTTTCTATCTTTTCGAGGTAGGCCTATATCATTATGAACTTCTCTCTCAGGACAGCCTTCACTGTGTCCCATAAATTTTGGATTGTTGTGAGTTCATTTTTGTTTGTTTCCAGAAACTTTTTGATTTTTTCCCTAATTTCATTCTTGATTCATTCATTGTTTAATAGCATGCTATTTAATCTCCATGATTTTAAGTGTTTTGGCTTTTTTCTCTTGGGGTTGGTTTCTAGTTTCTGTCCTTGTGATCTGAGAAAATGCTTGGCATGATTTCAATTTTCTTGAAATTGTTGAGGCTTGTTTTGTTTCCTATCATGTGTTCTATCTTTTAAAATGTTCCATGTGCATTTGAAAAGATGTGTATTTTGCTTCTTTGGGATGAAGGGCTCTATACGTATCAGTGAAATTCATTTCATCTAGGACATTGTTCAATGGCAAAATATCTTTGTTGATATTTTGTTTGGAACGTCTGTCCAGTTTTGACAATGGGGTGTTAAAATCCCCTACTATAATTGTGCTGCTGTCAATATCCTTCTTGAAGTCCTCTAAGATTTTCTTTATGTATTTGGGTGTTCCTATTTTGGGTGTATATATATTTACAATATTTATGTCTTCTTGGTGAACTCTCCCATCGAGTATTATGAAGTGACCTTCTGGGTCTCTCTTTATCACCTTTTTTAAAAGTCTATTTTGTTTGTTATGGTTATTACTACCCTGGCTTTTTTTCCCTGTGTTTTTGCTTAGAAAATTTGTTTCCTTTCCTTCACTTTCAATCCGTGTAGGTCTTTTGTCCTGAAGTGGGTTTCTTATAGGCATCATATGTGTGGGTCATGCTTTCTTATCCATTCAGCTATTCTATGTTTTTGGATTGGAGCATTTAATCTACTTACATTTAAGGTTATTATTGATAGGTACTTATTCATTGCCATTTTCATACCTGTGTTCCTCTCCATCTCTCTCTTTTTCTTCCTTTCCTTAAAGCAGTCCCTTTAGCATGTCCTGCAGAGCTGGTTTGGTGGAGCTGTACTATTTTAGACTTCTTTGGTCTTCTTTCCTTATTTGCCCTTCTATCTTTATTGAGAGCCTTTCTGGGTAAAGTAGCCTTAGTTGCAGGCCTCTGGTTCTCATTACTTGGAGTATTTCTTGCCATTCTCTTCTGACTTGGAGCGTTTCCATTGAGAAGTTAGCTGCTAACCTTATCGGGGCTCCCTTTTACATTACTTTCTGTTTCTCCCTTGCTTCCTTTAAGATTCTCTCTTTGTCTTGGTATTTTGCCATTTTAATTATCATATGTCTTGAAGTGGGCCTGTTTGGGTTCCTCTTGATTGGGACTCTCTGTGTTTTGTAGATTTGTGTGACTTTTTCTCTCATCAAATTAGGGAAGTTTTTCATCATTACTTTTCATACAGGTTTTCTATCCCTTGCTCTTCTCTTCTCCTTCTGGTATCCATACTGTACAAATATTATTATGTTTCATATTGTCCTCCATTTCTCTTAATCCCTCTTCATTCTTTCTGAGCCTCTTTTCCTTTTCTTGCTCTTTTTGGGTGTTTTTTTTTCTACTTTGTCTTCCAGCTCACTGCTCTCTACTTTTGCTTCATCGATCCTGCTTTTGATTCCTTCTACTGTGTTCTTCAGTTTAGAAATTGTATTCTTCATTTCCTCTTGGCCCTTATTGATAGCTTCTATTTCCTTTTTCATGTTGATATAGTTTGCAGTGAGTTCATTGTAGCTTCCCTGTAGTTTCTGATAGCTCATTGTGAGCTCATTGAGCTTCCTGAGAACCATTGCTTTGAACTCAATATCTGATAGTTGAGTTGCCTCTATTTCATTTAGCATTCTTTCTGAGGCTTCTGCCTCTCCTTTCATTTGGGGATTGTTTGTTTGTCTTCCCATTGTTTATGAGACTCTTCTTGTTAGCCTCAGTTTCTTAAATTGACCTGTTTTGGCTCCCTGGGTTTATGGTGTGAACTTCTGTGGTAGAATACCTGTGAGATTCAGTGGTGCAGTCTCCTTAATCTCTTGAGCTCACTGCTCTTGCAGTGTCGTTTAAGTTTGCTCTGTGTTTGTCTTTGAGTTTTGATTGTTGTTGGGTCTTTCTTTGGTGGGTCCTTCCCACCAGCTGGTTAAATGAGGGTCACTCTGTCCACCACCTCTTGTATTTTGTTGTGCTGGTGAAAGCAGGTTGTGTTGAAGCTTGTTCTTCTGTGTGTACAAGGTTTTGAGGATTCGCTCTTGCTCTTGTTCAGTTTTTTTGTACTGGGTATTTTCTGAACTATTTAGTTGTATTTCCAGATAGGTCCTGGATTGAGGTTTGTGTGGTGCCCACTCCCTTATTCACCTTTTTCTGTTGTTATCTGTTGGTGGTTTTGTTGTTATTGGGTTTCCTCTTCTAGTGGATATCCTGGTGTTCACTGCTTCCATCTACTCTTTTTTGTGATCATTTCCAGGGGAAGGCAAAATGGTTTAATACAGCAAGAGAGTATTTTATGATATTTACAGTTGCAGCCGGAAGAGAAGCGATAGGAGATCTTTTGGCTATGTATAATGTTACTAGTGATCTTCCACCCAACTAGATGATTTTTCAAAAGGGATTGAAAGAAGATAAGACTCTTGTTTGGGGAGGGAAGTGTTGTGAGTTGGATCCAGATAGCAGTGAGGTTGTGAGAGGTCATATTTTGAGTTGAGGTGAGAATAAAGGATAGTAAATAGGTCTAGTGTTTGAGATAATAAAATTAACCAGTACAGTAATAGTGTTCAGGAAACTGTGAAGTGGGCTAAGATCTGGGAGGGGTGTTGTGAAGTATTTACAATTGTAAGGAACAGCTATTATTTACAATAATATTAGAGGAACAGTCATGACAGAATCTATGTAATCTGAATAGCAAGAAAAGGGGGTATAGGACCTTGAGTAGTGTGCTAATGGGACCCAAGTGAAGCGAAGGACAGTAAATTAGCAATACACTATAAAAGAGAGATCAAGGGGAAGCTTTCAAATGATACAATATAACCAGCTAAGGAAAGCAGGCTATACAGAAAAAAAGAGGGATACAAAAATGCTATTAAAATAAAAGATGTGAGAATAGCCCTGGCTGGCGTAGCTCAGTGGATTGAGCACGGGCTGGGAACCAAAGTGTCCCAGGTTTGATTCCCAGCCAGGGTACATTCCTGGGTTGCAGGCCATGACCCCCAGCAACCACACATTGATGTTTCTCTCTCTCTCTGTCTCCGTCTCTGTCTCTCTCCCTCCCTCCCTCCCTTCCCTCTCTAAAAATAAATAAATAAAATCTTAAAAAAAATGATGTGAGAATAATGTAAAAAATAATAATACAAATATGCTCGTGTGATGCCCCTTTTTTGGGTCCAACTCTGGTCTTTTCACAGTTCCAGTTTTTGTTTTTGTTTTTTTGTCTCACTTGTTGGTATTTAAGAAAAAGGCAGAAGAAGGAAGGAAGAAGAGATAAAATTGGAAAGAAAAGAAGAAGAAATAAAAGAAGAAAGAAGGAGAGGAAAAGGAATTGAAAGATAAAACAATAAAAATATTAAAAAATAAAAATAGAATAAAATAAAAAAGCCTCTTGGTTTCAAAGTGGCCAACCTGGTTTTTCTGGTCTTGCTGGCTGCAGCAGGCTGAGGGGTGGAATAGTATAGCTTTTGTTCCTTCCTGATCTGCACTCAGTCAGCCTCTGAAGCACTCTTCCTGGAGATGTCCTGGCCCCTTTTCCTGGCACCTTCATTGTGGAATCCAGTCCTTTCCCTGGGGTTACCACTGTGGGCTGGGGTGTGGGTACGGGTGCACTGTGGCAGGCTGCCTCAGTCCTGCAGGTGCACACCCTTCCCAGTGGTATGGGAGTATGCAGGGTCTTTGGAACAACCTTCTGCCCAACCTCAGGATTGTGCCCGGCTCGGCTCAGTGGCAGGAAGGCTGGAACAGTTGCTGCAGGAGAATTCCTCAAACAGTGTCTGTGTTTTCACTTTTTCTTTTTGAAAAATTCCTCCTGTTACAGGTGGGCACAGGTAACCAAGTTCTTAGTGATTGGGACAAAGAATTGAACTGAACACCCAGAGTTTATAGGAGAGAACATGGGAGTAGGCCAACTCCAAGCAGAGGTTGACCTTATAGGCTGGAGGGACTCTATTCTTATAGAGTGGACCCTTCCTGGCTAGTTTTGGTGGTTTTTTACTGCGCATGTACAAGTAGTTGCATTACTTTAAAGCTACTGCACATATGGTCTCCCATGATCCTCCCCGATTGGCCACCAGGGAAGAGGGTCCCACAATGCTACCGAATTGACTCCCGTTTCTCCTGGGGTCACCCCGTACTAGGTTTACCTTTCCCTTCACCAGGGAATTATAGCTTTCCATGTTAGAGATTGGTGAAAAGGAAAGGAGCTATTTATTTAAGTTATACAGACTAAGGGTAATGACTTAATGTTTTTATTAAAATCCCAAAGTCCCTTAAAACACCCACAAACACACACAGTCCTTCCTTTTCCCTTTGCCCAGTCTGGGGTCCTGTATCTCAGGGAAAGAAATAGAAGTCTGTGGCTCAGGCAGCTCCCGGTTCTTCCCAGTAATTTGTGCTCAGCTGATAGGCCTTCCTTAGTTCCCAGCATCATCGGTTGTGTTGCCAGGATCTCCAGCTAAAACTGTGTGGTGGTTCTTTGCTAAAGCCGCGTGTTGATTCTTCTCATGGCTGTGGGGTGGGGGATAATTCCCCTTTCTGGGAGAGCGAGGCAGAGGTAGCAGCAGCAGCAGCAGCGCCGAGAGGGCTAGTGCGGAGCTCATCGTGTCCTGGCCCTGGGCCTAGAGCAGGTGGGCCCAGAGCAGGTGGCTTCGAGGTTGGCTGAGGGTCTGAGAGCCTGAGTGATGAGATTGTGGGTGTAGCCATGCGGAGGCCTGGTGGTGGCTGCGGTGGCTGGGCGGTGACCCGGTGCTCCTGAGTCACTTACTGGTGGCCTCTTTTCTCGGCCACTGCTGCAGAGCTGGCTGGGGCTTGGAACCAGGTGGTAGAGGAGCTGCAGGTGGCTGTGTCTCGGGCGGTATCTGTGTGGCTGTGACTGGGCAGGTGGCTGCAGAGACTCCTGTCTTGTCCACTGGCCCCTGCCCCCTCCCCCTACTCTGGCCAAAGCACGTGGCTCTCCTCAGTGCCACAGCCGCAAGGTCCCTCTCCTTACACGGTTGCAGGACTCTTCACTCAGCCAAAACCGCATGGTTCTCTCTCCCACTGGCTGCCGAGTCTGGGGTTTTAAATCCCTGCACCAATCTTCCTTTGCAGCCCCATTCCGACTCCTCCCACACTCGGCCTTACATGCCAGAACTCTTATCCTTCCAGCTTTACTGGGCTGCCATTGTGGGTTTGGGCCGTTGGGCCCCAAGTTCTCACGCAGGTCCAGGCACTGTAACTAGGGGGAGTTGCCCCCCAGGCGCTGTAACTAGGGGAGTTACTTCCATTCCCCTGGCTCAGAGCTTGGCCACAGCTATTTAACATATCTATGTAACCAGCCAAAGGCCATAGATATGTTAAATGACCACCCCAGAGGGTAGCTGCAAGGCAGTTGCTATGGGAAACAGCTCTCTATGGCCCTGCTCCATTTGTCCCTTCCCCCAACCCACACCTGGGAGGGGAGGGGGTGAGGACATCCTAAAATCTGGACACCTTGAGTTCTGGACCCCATTACAAACCCTTCTTTTGGGGACCCTCTGGCTGCACCCTCCTACACTCCTACTCCAGCCTGCCTCTCCATACAGTGGCCTGTCCTATCCCACAGCCCAATTCTCCAGCCAGACAGGGGACTATCGGGTCAGGGCCCGTCACTGCACGACTCTCAACTCAGCCAGTGTCCACAGACTCTGGGGGCACTCAAAGCCCCTGTGTGTTTGTCACTTAGTCCTTGTTCCCCTCTTTGTGACTTCAAACAATCAGGTCTCTCCTGGTGCTGCTCAGGCCTTGTTTGGCCAGGGAGGGAGTAGTTGCCCCATCTCTCTCCCAAGGACTCTGTGGCAGACCTGGCAAGTGCCAGGCCTGGGGCTGCAGCTGCCCTGGTCCCTGCAATGGTTTTTGGGACCTTATTGTCCTGAAGCACTCTCCTTACCGTCTGGTTTTTTGGTTCTGTTACAATTTTTGGTCTCTTATTTTCATATATGCTGAGGTACTGTTGGCTGTTTGCTCTTTTACTCCATAGATTGGCTAGGAT
Source organism: Phyllostomus discolor (assembly GCF_004126475.2). Classification (NCBI taxonomy): domain Eukaryota; kingdom Metazoa; phylum Chordata; class Mammalia; order Chiroptera; family Phyllostomidae; genus Phyllostomus; species Phyllostomus discolor. The sequence continues at coordinate 129,261,206 of NC_040905.2, forward strand.
TTTCTCCCCTGTGTAGGGGGAAGTGGAATCTGCTCCCTCGTACCCAACGCCATCTTCCTTTGCAAACTAAACATTACTATTTTAGTATGTCATATGGCCTATGACAATAGAAACACTGTTTTCAAATAAGAGAGGTTTTGGAAAATTTTTAGGGAAACTTACTTAGACTCTTCAGAAAAGTTATCTGATTAGTTTTCAAGGTTAAAAACAAAATCAAATAAAATAGCAATTCACTTATCTGGAGTACTTTATTTTTAATTTAATCTTTACTGCATTTTTTGCCATTATCATTTAGTCCCCTTATACCCCCAGCCATCACCACACTGCTGTCCATGTTCCTGAGTCCTTTTTCCTTTTTGCTCAATCCCTATACCCTGTAACCTCTCTCCCCACTAGCTTTCATTTACTTTCCATCAATGAGTCTGTCTCTGTTTTGCTTGTTAGTTCAGTTTGTTCGTTAGATTCCACATATCAGTGAAATCATGTGGTATTTGTCTTTCTCAGACTGGCTTATTTCACTTAGTGTAAATGTTCTCCAGGCCCATCCATACTGTTGCAAAGGGTAAAATTTTCTTTTTTATAGTGAGTACAATTCCATTGTGTAAATGTCCCATGGTTGTTTTATCCACTCATCTATCGATGGACACTTGGGCTGCTTCCATATCTTAGCAATTGTAAATAATGCTGCAGTGAACATAGGGGTGCTTATGTTCTTTTGAATTAGTGTTTTGGGTTCCTTCAGATGTACTCCCAGAAGTGGGATCACTGGGTCAAAAGGCAGATCCATTTTGAATTTTTTGAGATATTTCCAAACTGTTTTCTACAGTGGCTGCTCCATTCTGCATTCCCACCAACAGTACCAAAGGGTTCCCTTTCTCCACATCCTCACCAGCACTTGTTTTTTGTTGATTTATTGATGATGGCTATTCTGACAGATGTGAGATGGTGTCTATTGTGGTTTTAATTTGCATTTCTCTGATGATTAGTAAAGTTGAGCATCTTTACATAGTTCTGTTGGCCATCTGTGTGCTCTCTTTGGAGAAGTGTCTAGTCAGGTATTTTTTGCCCATTTTTTAATCAGGCTGGGTTTTTTTTTTTTTTTGGTTTTGAGTTTTGTAAGTCCTTTATAAATTTTGGATGTTCATCTTTTATCACATACATCTGGAATATATTTTCCTATTCTGTGAGTTGTCTTTTTATTTTGTTGATGATTTCCTTTGCTGTGCAAAAACTTTTCAGTTTGATGTAGTCTCATTTGTTTATTTTTTCTTTTGTTTCCCTTGCCTGTGAAGATATGTCTGATAAAAACCTCTACAAGCAATTTCTGAGTTTTGCTGCCTATTTTTATGGTTTAAGGTGTAACGGTTAAATTTTTGATTCATTTTGAATTTATTCTTCTGTGTGGGGTAAGAAGATGGTCTGGTTTCATTTTTGTGCATGTATCTGTCCAATTTTCCCAACACCATTTATTGAATAGACTATCTTTAGCCCATTGTATGTGATTGCTTCCTTCCTCTTTCAAATATTAATTGACTGTAAATGTGTGGGTTTATTTATGGGCTCTCTATTCTATTCACTGATCTATATTTTTATTCAAGTACCAGGCTGTTTTTACTACTATGGCCTCATAATATAGTTTGGTATTAGGTAGCATGATTTGTCTAACTTTTTTTTCTTCTTTCTAAGGACTGCTGTTGTTATAGGGGGCCTTTTGTGGTTCCATATACATTTTTGAAATATTTGTTCTAGTTCTGTGAAATATGTCTTTGAAATCTTGATAGCATTGCATTGAATGTATAGATTGTTTTGGGTAGTGTGGACATTTTAATTCTTCCTTTCCATAAACACAGTATGTACTTCCACCTAGTTGTATCTCCTTCAGTTTCTTTCTTTAGTGTTATATAATTTTCTAAGGACAGGTCTTTTACATCTTTGGTTAGGTTTATTTCTAGGTATTTTATTCTTTTTGAAGCTATTGTGAATGGGGTTGTGTTCTCAATTTTACTTTCTGTTAGTTTGTTATTGGCATATAAAAATTCAACTGATTTCTGGATATTAATTTTGTATCCTAATACTTTGCTGATCATTTATCAGATCTAGTAGTTTCTTGGTAGAATCTTTTGGGTTCTCTATGTATAGTATCATGCCATCTTCAAATAGAGACAATTTTACTTCTTCCTTTCTGATTTGGATGCTTTTTATTCTTTTTCTTGTCTGATTGCTGTGTCTAGGACATCCAGTACTATGTTGAACAAGAGAGGTGAAAGCAGATAACCCCATCTTGTTCCTGACCTTAAGGGGAACACTTGTAGTTTTTGCCCATTGAATAGGATGCTGGCAGTGGTTTGTCATATATAGCCTTTATTATGTTTAGGTATATTCCCACTTTGCTGGGAGTTTTGATTATACAAGTTTTGGATTTTATCAAAAGCTTTTTCTACATCTATTGATAGGATTGTGTGGTTTTTATCTTTCATTTTGTTTATTTGGTGGATCACATTTATTGATTTGCAAGAGTTGTACCAACTTTGCATTGCCAGAATAAATCTCACTTGAACATGGTGTATGATCTTTTTGGTGCATTGCTGTATCAATTTGCTAATATTTTGTTGAGGATTTTAGCATCTGTGTTCATCAATGGCATTGGCTTATAATTTCTTTTATTGTAGCATCTTTATCTGGTTTGGAATTAGGATGATGCTGACCTCATGAAATGAGTTTGGAGGCCTTCCCTCATCTTGAATTTTATGAAATAGTTTGGGAAGGAGAGGTGTTCGTTCTTCTCAGAATGTTTGGTATAATTCATCCATGAAGCCATCTAGTCCAGGGCTTTTGTTTGTTGGGAGTTTTTTTGATTACTGCTTCAGTTTCACTAGGTATAATCTATCTATTCAGATTCTCTAATTTTTCCTGATTTATTTTTGGAAGACTGTATTTCTAGGAAGTTATCCATTTCTTTCAGGTTGTCCAGTTTGTTGGGAAATAGTTGTTCATAATATTTTCTTACAATCCTTTGTATTTCTTTGGTATCAGTTGTTATTTCTTCTCTTACATTTCTGATTTTATTTATTTGGATCCTTTTTTGTTTCTTGATGTTCTGGTTAAAGGTTTGTCAATCTTGTTTATCTTTTCAAATAATCAGCCCTTAACTCAGTGACCTTTTGTATCACTCTTTAGATTCTATTTCATTTATTTCTGCTCTAATCTTTATTATTATTTTTCTACTCACTTTGGACTTTGTTTGTTATTATTTCACAAAAGTTCCTTTAAGTGTGAAGTTAGATTATTTATTTGATGTTTTTCTTTTCTTTTTCTTTTTCTTTCTTTCTTTCTTTTTTTTTTTTTTTTTTTTTTTTTTTTTTTAGACAGGACTGTAATGCTGTTAGTTGACTTCTTAGGATTTTTTTCCCCTCTGTCCCACAGATTTTGGATTGTTGTGTCCTCATGTTTGTTTGTTTTAAAGTACCTTTTGATTTCTTCTTTGGTATAATTGTTAACAATTCATTGTTTAATAACATGTTATTTAGCTTCCATGCCTTTGCATGTTTTTCAATGTTCTGCTTGTGGTTGATTTCTAGTTTCATAGTTTTGTGGCCAGAGAAGATGCTTGATATGATTTCAACCTTTTTAAATTTATTGAGACTTGTTTTGTGTTCTGGAATGTGGTCTTTCTTAGAAAACATTCCATGAGCACTTGAAAAGTATGTGTATTCTGCTGCTTTGGGGTACAGTGCTCTGGAGATATCAATTAAATTCATTATATTCAGTGTATCATTTAAGGTCACTGTCTTCTTGTTGATATTCTGCCTGGAAGATCTATCCATTGAAGTCAATGAGGTTTTAAAATCCCCAACTATGACTGTATTTCTGTTGATCTCTTCTTTCATATACATTATGATTTGCTTTACATATGTAGGTGCTCCTATGTTGAGTGTGTGAGTGTTTATTAGGGTTATACCTTCTTGTTGGATTGTTCCCTTTATCATTATGTAGTGTCTTTCTTTATCTCTTACTATAGCCTTTGTTTTAAAGTCTGTTTTGCCAGATATATGTACTGCTCCTCCAACTTTCTTTTTTCTCTTCCATTTGCATGAAATTGTTTTTTCATCCTTTTACTCTTAGTCTCTGTGTATCTTTTAACCTCAGATGGGTCTCTTGGAGGCAGCATTATATGGATCTTCTTTTCTTATCCATTCAGCTACTCTCAGTCTTTTGGTTGGATCATTTAAGTCATTTACATTTGAGGTGATTATTGACAGATGCAAATGTAGTGCCATTTTTATGTTAGACTCTTTTCCTCTGTTTTTTCTTTTTCTTTCTCTCTTTCTTCTTAAAGCAAGCCTTTTAACACTGTTTGCAGTACTGGTTTGGTGTTAACAAACTCCTTTAGCTTTTTCTTTTCTGGATAGCTTCTTATTTGTCCTTTGATTTTAAATGGTAGGTTTTCTGGGTAAAGTAGCCTTGGTTGTAGGTCCCAGGTTTGTATCATCTTATATTTTTCATGTCCCTCACTTCTGGCCTAAAATATTTCTGTTGAGTAATCAGATACTAGTCTAATTGGTGTTCCTGTGTAGGTAATGCCCTGCTTTTCTCTTGTGGCTTTTAGTATTCTCCTCTTGTCTTTAAGCCTTGTCATTTTAGGTATGATGTGTCTTGGTATAGGCCTATTTGGGTCCAAATTGTTTGGGACTCTCTGAGCTTCCTGGTCTTGTGAGACTTTTTCCTTCACCAGATTAGGGAAGTTTCCAGTTATTATTTTTTTCAAATAGGTTCTCAATCCCTTGCTCACTCTCTTGTACTTCTGGTATTTGCATGATGTGAATGTTGTTATGCTTCATGTTGTCCAAAATGTTTCTTAAGCTCTCCTCATTTTGTAAAACTCTTGTTTCCTTTTTCTGTTCTTGGGTGTATTTTTCTACATTGCATTCCAAAACACTGATTCTGTCCTATGTTCTATCTAGCCTATTCTTATAACTTCTAGGGTATTACTTATTTCAGATACTGCATTTTTTTAAATTTCTGACTGGTCCTTTTTTATGGTCTCTGTGTCTTTTTTTATCCTTTTGAGTACCCTTATAATCATTACTCTAAACTATCTGATCAATTGTTTGCCTCCATTTTATTTATTTATTTATTTATTTAGTTAGTTAGTTAGTTAGTTTTTCTGGACAATTCACTCATTCTCTCATTTGGAGTCTGTTTGTCTTCCCGTTTTGACTGCTTTGTATTTCTTGCTTTAGTTGTTAAACTGATTAGCCATTGAACTGATCAGTTGTTAATCTAATCAATCTATGACAGCAGCCTGTCTTAAGCACCACATGCTTGGGCAGAGTAATTCCTGCTGGTGGGGGTATTACTTCCCCTCAGGCTGATGCCATTCAGAGAAGAGTGCTCTGCCTGAGATAATAGCTTCTGTCATATGGGGAATGACTCAGCATCCTGGTGGCTGTTCCTTCATTTTTCTCCCCAGAGCTACCAACTCCAGACTCTCCTTAAGTGTCTCTAGTCTACACTGCCCTTCTTTTGCTGGTGCCCAGGGTAAGTGACTACAAATGAAATTCGGTGCTTTGGTCCTTTAAAAGGCTGTCTGCATCTCTAGCTGTCTCTCCCGAAGGACAGACAGAAACCCTGCTATTTTCACAGCTGGATGTTATGTGGGTCCCTTTCCAGCTCTGGTGTTGTAGGCTGGGGAGCCCATATTGGGGTTTAGATGCTACACTTCTCAGGGGGAACCACCTGGCCTCTGAAATATTCCTTTGGTTCTTCAGCTGCCACCTGCTCCTAGGAACCCAGCCATCCCTCTCATGCCTCCTCTGCACTCCCTACCAGTCGTGTTGTGATGAAGTGGTTTCTTCTTTCTGTCCATGGTTATAAGTTTTTTCTCCATCTATTGTTCAGTTGGTTATTTTCAATGATTTCTCTACAATTTAGTTGTAATTCCAGTTTGATCTTGGGTGGAAGTTAGTGTAGGTTCCAGTTTCTCCTCTGCCATCTTGGATCCCTATATCTGGAGTAGTTTAAATGACTAAATGCATGATAGCATACTGCTGTTAAAATAAAATTTATTTGGGAAAACGTCTTTATCACTGATTTCCTGATACATTTCTTAAGATATTGACATATTAAACAGATATTTTAAATTCACATCTACATTCCCAGTATAATCATAAACTTAACCATATTTTATCAAATGATAGTGGTTGAGATAGCAATCTAATCCAAATTTTCAATGAATTTCAAAAAAAAAGTGCAACATAGGGAATTGTGGGAGCCAGGCATTTTTTACCACACAATTGTTTAAGTTAAAAAATCAGAAAAAGTGCCCTAGCTGGTGTGGCTCAGTGGATTGAGTGCCAGCCTGTGAAGCAAGGGGTAGCTGGTTCAATTCCCAGTCAGGGCACATGCCTGGGTTGTGGACTAGGAGGAGCATGAGAGGCAACTACACATTGATGTTTCTCTCCTTCTCTTTCTCCCTCCCTTCCCCTCTAGAAATAAATAAATACATTCTTTTTAAAAAATCAGAAGAAGAGAAAATCCTGTGCTTTTAGTCAAGAAGAAGTAAACAAAATTAGACAAAATATATGAAACAATGCTTTTCAGCAATTGAAATACAGAAATTAGAAATAATAGGTATAGCCATGTTCATTTCTTCTTACTTCCTAGGGACACTGTGAGATTACAGAATGAGGTAGAATGCAGACAATGAATGGTGATCTTGTTTTACAGAGGAAATGTAGATAGAAACTTCTGGTGAAATTAGCAGGAGAGAAAACTAGAGAAGAGGTAGCTGCATAGTGAGATCACCTAGAAGTCATTATGAGAGTTCTTTTTGTAGGGCTTGTGTGTGAACGTACAGGTCAGGGCTCTGTGGGAACTAACAATGAGTGCCTGTGCCATGCTGAGGGCAGAATAGTAATCCTGGAGGTGGTACTGCTGGTAGATGTAGGGGAATATTACCAACCTAGCATGAAGATATCTTACTGGACACCTTAAACATTTAATTGATACCCAAGACACATTGCTCTTTAGGAGTAAGAATCATACTTTGGAATAAAAGCCATACCCTAAGAATCAAAGAAAACCAAAGACACCCCACCACTATATTTCATAAACTGAAGCCTGAGAAGAGCAAGAAAATATGCAAATAATTAATTTTGCTGAACAAAAATGATATGAAGCATAATATAAAGAAGAACGTATATTTTAAATAGCATGATAATTAAAAGTACATGGAAAATAACTGTATAATAAAACTCATAGAAACATGAAATGTAACTTAGAAAAAAGTCAATGTTGAAGGATGCTGAGATGAATTACAAATTGAAATTGATATTCAAGGACTTTCAAGTGATTATTATAAATAATGGTCAAGGATTTGAATAAGAAGAGAAAAATAGTAAATGAACATTTGGGAATATATAACAGAGAAATAGAAATGATTAAAAAACAAATGTTAAAGCTAAAACTGCAAAACATATATTTTAAAATAAAAAAAGTGATCCCTCTTAAGTTCAGATTTGGTAACGCAGAAGAAAGGGTCCATAATCTGGAAGATAGATCAAATGAAACTGTATAAACTGAAGTACACAGAAATAAAAAAAGTTTTAAACAAATGAACAGAAGCTCAATGATCTTCAAGACAATATAGAGCAGTTTAATATACCTTTAATTAAAATCACAGAAAAAAGAAAATGTGGGAGAAAAACTTGTTTTAAAAAATAATGGTGAAAAATCCCATATTTGGTGAAAACCATTAACCTAAATATAAAAAAAAATTAGCCTTAGGTAGGATATATAGCCATTAGCAGGCTACATCCAAAGAAAATAAACTAGGCATACCACAATTAAACATCTAAAAAGCAAAGATGAGAAAACAATCTTAAAAGCAGCATAATAAAAAGCACACATTGTGTGTTGGGTAATATTGCTAAGAATGACAACTCACTTTTTATTAAAAATAATGAAGGTCAGAAGACAATGGAATTTTAAATGCTGAAAGAATAGAAAAACAGTCAACTCAGAATTTGATTTCTGGAAAAGACTCTTCCAAAAATGAGGAAAAAGAAAAAAAGTTCTTATACAAACAACAGCTGAAACAATTTGTAATCTTCAGACATGAGCCACATGAAATGCTAAAAAAGTCCTTCTCAATGAAGGACTTTTACCAGATTGAAAACTCTTATAGGAATAAACACCCATGAAAATGGTAAATGTGTTGGCAAATATAAGTAACTATCTTTTTTCTTGTAAAATATTCTTTAAGGGTCAGCTGTCTGTAAAGCAATGACAACAACATGGAATTGTGTGACCTTTAGAATTGCTAGGGAACTAAAATATATGACATGAATAATGCAAAAAATAAGGAGTATATCAAAGTATATTGTTGTACTGTTCTTATATTTTTTCTTTTTTTAAAAAAATTTATTTTAATCATTGTTCAAGTACAGTTTTCTGTTCTTTACTCCCAACCCAGCCCACCCACCCATCCCTCCCCACCTCCCTCCCTTTTCTACCCCCTCTAGTTTTTGTCATGTATCCTTTATATTTGTTCCTGTAAACCCTCCCCCTTATATTTTAAGTGAAGTGGTAATATATTAACTGAAGTAGACTGTGGTAAATTAAGGATACATAGTCATGTATACTTAGTTGAACTTCAACTAAGTAATATCAAAAGGCATAATTAAAAATTAAAGAGGACATAAGTGGAACATTAAATAATATTCAATTAATGAAAGGAAAGCTAAAAAGTGAAAATAGTGATTGAAGAAAAACAAATAGGCAGAAATTGGATGTAAACACAACTGTGTAATATTCACATTGAAAGGTTGCAGACTGATTCCTCCAAATAATTCAAGATTGTAACACTAGATTAAGAAACAATTGAGATCCAATTATACACTCTTTATGCAAAAATAACACTTTAAATATAAGTACACAGATAATTTGAAAATATAATGATTCAAAAATATAATTTGTAATTCACAGATATTGGTTTCAAAACAAAGAACATTACCAGATGTAAAAAAGGACATTTAATTATGAGAAAAGTGTCAATTCATCAGGAAGATATGAAAATCCTAAGTGCTCATGTACGTGATAATAGAAATTTCAAAAACATGAAGCAAATTTTGATAGAACTAAAGTAGGAACAAAAAGTTTGTAACCAGAATAAAGATATATCAATCCTCTTCTGTCAGTAATAGATGGATCAAATAATAAAAAATAATGTATCATGTAACCAGCACAAATAACCAACTAGACCTAAATTGACATTTATAAACTATTTCACCTAAGTTAAATATTTATTTATTTATTTATTTATTTATTATTTATTTATTATCATCACTGGAGGACTTTTTTATTGCCTTTAGAGACAGAGGGAAGGAGAGACAAAAACATCAATGAAAGAGAGAAGACCCCCCACACCCCGCACAGACAAAGGAATGAACGTGCAACATAAGCATGTGCCCTGGCCAGGAATGGAACTCCCAACCTTGGGCTATGGGTTGATGCTCCAACCAACTGAGCCACACCTGCCAGGGAAGCATATACGATCTTTTAGAAAACATGTTACATTCACCAGATAGGCTGTATGTTAAATCAGAAAAATATCTCAAGATTAATATATTACAGAATATGCTCCCTGAACACAGTAGTGTTAAAAGTCAATGGTAATGAGATATCCAGAATAGCTCTCTATATTTGGAAATTAAATTACACACTTATAATGAATCAGTCAATCAAATAAGGAATCACAGTGGAAATTAGAAAACATTGAATCAAAGTGAAAACAAAACATATAAAAATTTGGGGTGTAGTTAAATTAGTACTTAGAATGATAGAATGATATAAATAGCCTATATTAACCTAATTTTTAATCAGTAACTTAATTTTCTAACTTAATAGAAACAGTAGAAGAAAATTATATAAAGAATAAAAAAGGAAGGAAACATATAAGAGCAGAAACCAATAAAGTTGAAACCATGTCATAACAAATATAACTAATATCAGGAATAAAGGAGGAAATATCATAATAGATCCTATAGCTTTAAATATATGAGTACTATGGTAAACACTGTTATAAATTCAAACCTTAGCCAACAAATTAAAAACCTTATATTAAAAAATTCCTTGAAAACTACAACTTACCAAAATGGATACAAAAAGAATAGGAAAATTGGATAGGCTTTTATTTTTTAAAGAAATGACATTTGTATCAAGAAATATTTTTGTGAATAAACTCTAGACCTAAATGTTTTTACTGGTGAATTTTGACATTTAAGAAAAAAATTGTACCAAACTTAGAGGAACTATTTAGAAAATAGCAGTAGTAGCACATACAGATTTTATGAGGCCAAAAATAATACCAAATTGTTTTAGTTCCAAGTGTACAACATAGTAAGTAGAAATTTATAAACATTTGGAAGTGATTCCCCTGTGACATTATGCACAGTTATTACAATATTATTGACTACATTCTCTATGCTGTACTTTATATCCCTATAACTGTTTTTATAACTAGCAATTGTACTTTTTAACCTCCTCACCTATTGCACCCATCACCCCACTCTCCACTCCCATCTAATGAATAATAGCAAATCTCAAAAGTAATTTTCAGAAAAGAAAATTACAAGAAAATATTCCCTATGAAAATGGTAAGCCAACTCTGTCTGTCTATCTATCTATCTATCTTTCATCTATATGTTCCTTAAATATTTATTTTATGGGTCTATTCCAAGAATTTAGGTTTGGCTTAAAATTTAAAAACTAATAATGTAATTTATTACATGAACTAAACAAGCCAGAGCCACAAATGGTCATCTTCACAGATGAAGAGAAAGCATGTGATGAAATTTAATTAAACAACTTTTCAGCAAACAGGGAATATAGTGAAATTCTTTCATTTCTTAAAATGCACTTAAAAATGTGTTTCCATCATCATTAATGTTAATATATTGAACTCATTTTTATTATGACTGGAACAAGGTAAAGATGACCACTGTTATCTTCTATTGAACATTTTATTTTTATGAGATCCTAGCCAATGCAATATGGTTAAATAGAAAAAAAAAGCAAAATGTGCAAAGATTAGAAAGAAATAAAATTTTCTTTATATTAAGGGAATATGATTTCATACATAAGAAGCCTATATTTACCAATTTATAAAAATAGAAAAATAAACAAAAGTTGTAAGGTCATGGAATATGAGTTTATAAAATATAAAATTATGTGTATTTTTATACATGGGTGACAAAACATTGGTAAATAAAATAAAAATTTTTACTTACCATTTTATATCAAAAATATACAATAGAAATAAATTTACTAAAAGATATGTGGGACTTGTACAATAAGAACCAACCATTGCTGTTATTTTCACTGGTGTCCACTGGTGCAAGAGACATAAAGGAAAAAATAAACATGGGATTTCATTGAAATAAAAAGCTTCTGCATGGCTAAAGAAAACATCAGTGAAATGAAAAAGGAACCAACTGTATGGAAAAACATCTTTGCAAATGATACCTCAGACAAGGGTTTGATCTCCAAAATATATAAAGAACTCGAATGGCTCCATTCTAGGAAGACAAAAACAATCCAGTTAAAAAATGAAAAAAGAACCTGAGCACACTTCTCCAAGGAGGACATACAGAGGACCCAGAGACATATGAAAAGATGCTCAGAATTGCTAACCATCAGAGAGATCCAAATTAAAACCACAATGAGATAAAACTTTACACCAGTCAGAATGACCATCATAACCAAATCAACAAACAAGTGCTGGAGAAGTTGTGGAGAAAAGAGATCCTTAGTACACTGTTGGTGGAAATGTAGACTGGTGCAACTACTGTGGAAAACAGTATGGAATTTCCTCAGAAAACTAAAAATGGAACTGCCTTTTGACCTGGCAATTCCAGTGCTGGTACTATATCCTAAGAATCCTGAAACACTAATTCAAAAGAACCTACGCACCCCAATGTTCATAGCAGCACAATTTACAATAGCCAAGTGTTGGAAGCAACCTAAGTGCCCATCAGTAAATGAGTAGATCCAAAAACTGTGGTACATTTACACAATGGAATACTATGTAGCAGAAAGACAGAAGGAGCTCCTACCCTTTGAGACAGTTTGGATGAATCTAAAGAACATTATGCTAAGTGAAATAAGCCAGGAGATGAAAGACAAATACCCCATGATCTCACCTATAAGTGGAACCTAATTAAAAAAAAAAACAAGCAAGCAAAATATAACCAGAGACAATGAAATTAAGAACAATCTGACAGTTACCAGAGGGGAGGAGGGGGGATGGTGGGGGAAAGAGGGAAAGGATTGTTAAGGAATGGTGTATAAAGGACTCATGGACAAAGCCAAAGGGGGGGTGGGATCAAGGGTGGGGGTGGGGAATGTTTGGGGTGGGGGGCAGTGGTAGGGTAAAAATGGAGACAACTGTACTTGAACAGCAATAAAAAATTATTAATTAAAAATAAAATAAAAAAATTTTAAAGAAAAAACCCCAGCAATTGCTGGAGACATCTGGCCAAGATGGAGGTGTAGGTAGATATGTTATAGAACAGAGCGGGGGGAGGGGGGCTGAATGATATAAAAGACCCCCGTTTTTCTCCAGGGGTTCTTCCCCACCTACTGGGTTCATTTTGCCCACCGCCTGAGGAAAGATGTCTCTTAATACCAGAGATCAGTGAAAAGGAAAAGAATTTATCATTTATTTGAAATAACACAAACTTAGGTTCCCCACAAATGCACACAGTCCTCTCAGCACCCTCCATGTGGCAAAAGGGAGCACTTCCAAAGCCTCGTGGTCCTGACTCCCACCCAAGCTGCATGGTCCCAACCAAGACACCAAAATCATGTGTTCCTAAACAGACGCGTGGTCCCAAAGAGAGAGACACACAATGGCTGCTGTGCTTCCGTTTAAATCCCAGTGCCAATCTTCCTCTGCAGCCCCATTTCTGGCTCCTCCCACAATTGGCCACAGCAGCCAGCATTCTGGGCAGGTGTGGCCCTGTGGTGTGGAGCCAATTATCTCCAAGCTCTTCTGGACCCTATGACAAATCCCTATTTTGGGCTCGCCTCTTGGCTGTACCCTATTACAGATACATTTTTCTTCCTTGCACAACCAAAAGGATAACAACCAGTTTAAAAACAAACAAAAAACCCCAAGAACTGCCAGATAATCAAACTGTATGGAAGTCTAACAACCAAGGAGTTAAAGAAACATTCATTCAGACTGGTAGGAGGGGCAGAGATGAGAAGCTGGGGCAGCAAGGACACATAGCAAGTCAGCAGCTAGCAGAACGAGATATCCCACATTCATAAGGGGATAAGCCTTGAGGACAACTGGGGAGTGAGACAGACCACGTAACCCAGGGTTCCAGTGCTGGGAAATGGAAGCTCCAAAACCTCTGGCTGTAAAACCCTATGGCGGTTGTGGTGGCAGGAGAAACTCCCAGTCTCACAAGAGAGTCTGTTGGAGTGGCCCACAGGATCCTAGAATTTTCACAAGCCCATCCACCTGGGAATTGCACTTGAAAGGGCACAGTCATATTGTGGGAAGCAAGGGAAGTGACAGAAAGCAGGGCTAGTGCCAAGCGAGTGACATTGTTCCCTCTATGACCCTCCCTGACATACAGTGCTACAACACAGCCAAGTGGATTACCCCACCCTGGGGAATACCTAAGGCTCTACCCCTTAAAATGTAAGAGGTGTGCCCAGACAGAAAAGAGGCCCAAATGAAAGAACAGATAAAAACTCCAGAAAAAGAACTAAGTGACAAGGAAATAGCCAACCTATCAGATGCAGAGTTAAAACCTGGTAATCAAGGTGCTCAAAGAAATGATTGAGTATGGTTGCTAAATAGAGGAAGAAGTGTAGGCTACGCAAAGTGAAATATAAAAAATATACAGGGAACCAACAGTGAAGGGAAGGAAATGAGGACTCAAATCAAAGATGTGGAACAGTAGGAAGGAATAAACATTTAATTGGAACAGAATGAAGAAATAGGAATTCAAAAAACTGAGGAGAGGCTTAGGAACCTCTGAGACAACTTTAAACATTCCAACATCCTAATCATAGGGGTGCCAGAAGTAAAAGGGAAAAGCAAGAAATTGAAGACTGATTTGAAAAAAACAACGAAGGAATCATTGTTTTCCTGCTGATGAGGGAAATAGACATGCCAGTCCAGGAAGCTCAGAGAATCCCAAAGAAGTTGATCCAAGGAGAAACACACCAAGTCGAATCATAATTAAGTTACCCAAGATTAAAGTTGAGGAGAGAATCTTGAAAGCAACAATAGAAAAGGAGATAGTTATCTACAAAGAAGTCCATAAGACTATCAACTGATTTCTCCAAAGAAATCTTGCAGGCAAGAAGGGGCTGGAAAGAAGCATTCGAAATCATGAAAGGCAAGGACCTACAACCAAGATTACTCTATCCAGCAAAGCCGTCATTTAGAATGGAAGGGCAGATAAAGTGCTTCCCAGAAAAGGTCAAATTAAAGGGGTTCATCACCAAGCCCTTATTATATGAAATTTTAAAGGGACTTATCTAAGAAAAAGAAGAAGATCAAAGCTATGAACAGTAAAATGATAACAAACTCACAACTATCAACAACTGAACTTAAAAAAAATACGAAACAAAAACTAAACAAACAACTAGAACAGGAACAGAATCACAGAAATGGAGATCACATGGAGGGTTATCAGCAGGGAGGGGGTGAGGGGAAAATGGAGAAAAAGGTACAGGGAATAAGCAGCATAAAGAGTAGGTACAAAACAGACAGGGGAGATTAATAATAATATGGGAAATGGAGAAGCCAAAGAACTTATATGTAGGACCCATGGACATAAACTAAGGTGGGGAATGCTGGAGGGAGGGTGGTGCAGAGCAGAAGGGGAGAAAAATGGTAGAATTGTAATAGTATAATCAATAAAATATACTTTAAAAAAGAACCAACCATTGCTGAGAAGATGTACAGAGAATTTAAATAATTGGAAAGATGGAGTAAATGTGGATAAGAATACCCTGTAAAGTTAACATGTCATTTGTATCCTTACTAAATAGAGATTTTACCAATCCCAACTAAAGTCCCAATAGTCCTTGATATTGTTGGAAATTGATAAGCTAATTATAAAGTGTGGATAGAAATATATAAAATATATTATATTTTATATATAATATAAATAGCCTCTAAAATAGCCAAATGAATCTTGAAAAGTAAGAACAAAATTGGAGGACTTACACTTTCTAAATAAAGACTAACCATAAAAAGTTTTAATAATTAGGCATTATAAGGGTAATTCTTATTGGGGTAAGAATAGGCAAACAGGTAAACAAATTATAAAATTCAGAAATCAACCCTTACATTTTTGGTTAATTGTTTTTTTGACAAATATACCAAAGCCATTTAATAGGGAAAGACGTTTTTAAATAAAAGGTCATGGACCAACTATATAAATCTTTAGAATAAAATTAATTTGAGACATTTAATAGACCTAAATTTAAAGTAAACTATAAATTTGCTAAAAGAAAACAAGCATATCTTTTTATCTTGGGAAAAGGCAAACCTTTTGTATATAGGATACTGAAAGCACTAAATATAAAAGTTTAAAAAATGCATAGATTGATTTTCATCAATGCTAAAAGCTTTTATCAAAGACATTATAGGAAACAAATGAAAAGTCGAGGTGCATACTGAAAAAATATTCTAAGTATGTATCTCTGATAAAGGATTTGTATCCAGAATATTAATTATATTTTACTAATCTCTAACAAAAAGACAGCTTAAAATATTGGTCAAAATATTTGAACTTTACTGAACAGCATACATGAATGAACATTAAGCAGTGAAAAGTACTATTCTTAGTATTATATTCCAGGAAATTTCAAATAAAACTAAAATAATATACAATTCCATGCCCAGAATTACCAAAATAAACAGAGATTCTCACCACCAAATACTGGTGAGCTTATGGAATAACTAATCTCTTAGTGCAAAACAATATAATATTCTTTGAAAACTCTTCTAAAAATGTGAAACATATATCTACCTTCTCCTGGAGCAATTCTACTGAGGTATTTACCCAAGAGAAATACAATACATGTTAAAAAATATTGTACAAAAATGTTTGTAAATTCTCCAATCTGGGAACAACACAAATGTCCAATAATACAAAGGAAAAATGAACTATTGATATACACAACTGCATGGATGATACTTCAAAACATCCCACTATGCAACAGAAACCAAACATACATTAGAGGATATAAGTGTAATTCTATTTATGTGAAGTTCAAAAACAGGCAAAATTAATCTATGGTAATAAGAATACCTAGTGGTCACCTATGGGAGGATGGTTGGGGAGGATGGTTGGCTTGGGATGGACTGGAAAGGGACATGTGGGAATGTTGGGAGATGATGGGAATGTTCTTTATTTTGGTGTTGGTTACATGAGTATCGACACTTAACAAAAACTCATTGAATTGTATATTTAAGTCTTGTGCATTTTTCTACACAAAAATTTATCCTCAATAAAAATATTTAAAAACACACAAGCTAACATATGTAAGAGATATGCAAGTTGCACTTCACATAGGTGATACACAAATGGTACCTGGAGAATGTACAATTTTACACAGAAGATATACAGAATGTAGCATCATTCCTTAGCCCAACTCACAGAATTGTAGAGACATTAGAGTCATCTCTAGTTGTGAAAAGTAATTCAATATTCATCACATAGTGTATTAATTAAGGTCACAATTAACAAAATTCAAAAGATATTAATGGTTCAAATGCTATAAAAACTCTCACATAATTTCCAAATTAGTAGTCTTTTTAAAAACTTTTTATTGTTGTTAAATTTGTTGTCCTCATTTTCCCCTCATCACTCTCCCCACCCTAACCACTCTCACGACCCACTATGGGAGGGTCACATTTAATTCTCTGCCCCCCCCCCCACTTTGTCTTTTTCCATGGGTCCTTTATACATGTTCCTTGATGACCCGTCCACCTCTTGATTGAAGGTGTTATTCAGGAACCCAGGCTTCTTCCACCTGTGGAATGGCTCTACCATTTTTACTACCATAGCTTTCAAGGTCACACTCGGTACTGCCTCCATTCCAGCCAGCTGGAGAGGAAAACAACTATAGAATCATGCCTGGCAAGTTGTAAGGTCCTGGAAGAAGCACACACACTTTCATTCACATTCTGTTTTCTAGAAAACACCCACATGGTCACATTCAATTGCAAAGGGAAAAACTGCCTAGCTGTGTGCTCCGAAAGTAGGTCTGGTGATGAGCTTGCCAGTCTCTACCATATCCAGCACATACACCAAGTAGAGCTTTCTGTTTCTTTTTCCTTTCTTTCCCCTTTTCTTGACAGCTTCCACTGAGGAAAATATGCAAACTTTCCCTACTATAAATGTCAGGAACCTATGTTTTTTTCTTATGTATGTTCAAAACCAAATTGCTAAGCATATGCATGAATCCATTCTATTTCCTAAAGTCTGCTGGGATCAAGTACCCCAAAGAAATGACTCCTTCTCTATGATTCAGAGAGCTCCAGGGGTTCCTCAGAAAAGGGACCGAATTGTCCTTGAGTCCACAAATGATCTAAGTAAACATTGTCTGCAGACTACATAAATAATATTTTCACACATTTTTGTCTTGTTTTTTCCAGAAACAGTAGTACATCCTAGTTAGTGTCTGAATTCATGCAGTTTTTTATTTTCCTTTTGTCTCCATACATTCTTTGAATTACCTTTTCACTTTATATTAGAGCTTTTATATCAAATTCTTCAGAACCATATTGTTGTGGATGATTACTAGCTGTCATCATTACTTGAGGCCAGAACAGCAGACTTCAATTCATTTAGATTTTTAAGAAGTCAGCCAAATTATTTCTCAGCATTAAAATCTTAAAAATTCTTAAACTCTCAAAACTAGTGTTTTTTTTTTCTGCAAGATCTTTTCAATTTAAGAATTAAAATCATTGAAGCAAATTCCCTGTTGGGAGACATCTGATCATCTCAGCAGGAACACCAAGACCATTGAATTCATGATACAATCATCTCTGGTTCAGTCTCTTCAGAGAATTCACATCACTCCTTTTAGTTCTTTCTTAAGTTTTGAGATGGATAATACTGGGTTATTCACTCAACCTCTGAGGACCCTCTTAAGTGAATTTCAAACCAACAAAATTATCTAACTATTCAATACTCAGGGTTCTACCTGCTATTCACATGCCACCAACTCCATTAACTGGCAAGACAATGTGTAGAATTATATCCTTCAAATTATTAACTCTGTATAAAAATACAACTTTGTTGAATTCAAAATTATATCTGCACCAGGAGGAAATATTACCTCCCTGTGGATGAGTAGTACACAAAACCAGAAGTCCACAACGTTAGAGAGCCTTTGACCTGCCATCTAGCATTTAGGTTTCCTGTAAGACTGAGAAATGAGAATCTGTCTATGAAGAGAGCAGATATAGAAGATAATTCTCAAATGTTAGGATTTTAACTAAATCCCTTTCTTCTTTTTTCTCCTAAGGAAACTAAACACAGGTTGCTCTGCCCTGTAAGTAAGTGTGGTATTACTGTTTCAGCACCTTTGTTAATAAAGGAACCATTGAGGAAGGGAGACCACAAGATGTTATGAGGCCAATCAATGGAATGAAGAAGAAACATTCCAAAAATGTTGGTTCAGTTACTGACCACTGCTTCTTCCTAGGTATACATTTGTCATGAGAGTTCTTGCATGACAAATGTATGATGATTAGAGTGGATGACAGCTTTTGGATACAGAGTATTATAAATAGTAAATGAACTAATAGATTGTCACCTTGAGTTATTTCATTATTGAGTAGGGAGCTCAAGCCCTCCTTTAAAACATACCCAAAATAGGAATTGAAAACAACTCCCAACTAATATTAGACAATATAATTGGTTTTTTTAAGTTATTTTTAAGAATAAAGTTTAAAATACAATATATTCTAAAATCACAAAAATGTCTAATCATTGGACATGAATTTCTTTAAAAGGGTTTAAAATTTTAAAGCCTTCACATCAGACTCTTTTGGCAGCTTACGCTCACTGATTTCAGGTTGTCTACGTAACTCTAAGTGAATTACTCCAGTATAAAACCTTATTTTGTTGCCTATGTAGAAATAAGAAAATGCCAAAATCATCAATGGCAATTTTTAATAACTAAATGCTGAGTTGCAATGTTTCTTAGCACCTTTTCTGAATTACCCAAAAAATGTCATTACAGATACTGTTGTTTTTTGTGTCTCCAAATAGATTTTTGGAGGAAAAGCCACCATCACAGCTGTCACTGTTAATTAGTCCCTCCTGAGTGCAGCTTCCTGCCCGAGGTGCTCGCCATCCCCTGCCAGACCCTGCAGGCACTTTGAGAAAAACCTTGTTTACCCAGCATGGCTCTTGTGCTTGTATTATCTGATGGCATTTTGGAGAAGAAGTCATCAGCTTCTCTCTGCAGGGGTGGAAGTAAATTTTATATGTGGTGAGAACTTCACCTAAGCTAATTTTAGAGTGATGAATCCTCAGCTGGACATAAGATTTTATAAAAAAAAAAACAAAAAACAAAAAAAACAAAAACCCTGTGAGGTGTACAATCAGGAAGCTTATAAATTACATAAAGTAAAAACACTTCTATTGAGTTATCTTTATAAATCTATTTTTTATTCAGTTATTTCCCACATTCTTTATTATTATTTCCCTTTCTCAAATACTGCATTGCTTCTTATGAGAAAGTGGATTTCTGAGGAAACTGATGTAGCAGTCTTTAATACTCAGCAGATAATATTTTCTAAATTTATGGTTATAATTATTAAAATTCTTTTCAAAAGTGTTTGTAGGCTCAAACACACACTAATGTGCACAATTGAGCCATATTTCCCATCAGAGGTAATTTAAGTGTGTCTTGTTTTTGTGTTCTCTCCAGTCCATTTTTCCTTCTTCTGGTAACAGGCTTCACCTGCAGAGGTGGGTGTGAGACCCAGGCAGCTGGCTGTGACCTGCCTTCCCAGGACTTGTCCAGCTGCACCAGGGGGACAGGAAGGTTGTTTACCTTGTGTTTCAAGTCTGACAGAGGGGAGCTGGAGGTTCTTGGGAGCTGTGGTCCTCCCTCAAGTAGAATTTGCCTAAAGCAGCAATCCCCATCCTCTGTGCCCTCAACTGGCACCAGTCTGCAACTGTTGGGAACCCGGCACACAGCAGGAGGTGAATGTGAATGTAATATTGCTTTTTAATCATCCCAAAACCATCTCCTGCCCCGGGTCTATGGAAACATTTTCTTTCACAAAACTGGTCGCTGGTGCCAGAAAGGTTGGGGACCACTGGCCCAGAGAGACAAAGTTGACAAAGGGAAAGACTCAGGGAGGACAGTGGTGAGGGACCCGGGCTCAGGGGTTTAGGGGTGGTGGTAAGGCAGGAATCCCCTTTCCTAAAGTACAGTAATATCAGGTGATAATTGTCTCTTATTTGAGAACATTTGAGTTGGGTGTCTGTTCTCAGTTGTCCTAATCAGCTTGGACACCCAATATCTGTCAGGGGTGGAAGACTCTATCCAAGTCCTTGTGGCACTAAGTCCCCCATAGTTTCAATTCCCACCTGATTCATGATTATTAGGAACAGATCTTTGCTGTATGCTCAGCACTGGGCTCAGGACATCATGTGTACCACCTCACCAAATTCTCAGAGTGATCCTGGGAGGAAGACATCACCATCACCCCTATTGCAGAGATGCAGAAGTTAGGTAAGGGGCCCTACCAGGTGGTTGCTTGATTTGAACCCAGGCAACCAGAGGCCAGAGTCCACATTTTTAATGTGCTCACCAGGGAAACCTGGAAATCTCAGCTGTGGTGGGACAGCTGGGAAGCTCCAAGGAAAACAGTGGCAGAGATGATAGGCTGTTTCTCATCTGCATCACTCCATGGTCTCTGATTTTGTTGAGACCAGTCCATTGTCAGTGTGAATGGACTGGTGTCAACCTAATTTATTTCTATGGTTTTCTCATTCACAAAATATATTTTGAAATCTTTACCTAGAAAAAAAATAAAATTTAATTTTGGAACCATAGACCAACCACAAGTTTTTTGTAGAAATCTACTGTAGGTTTTTTTGTAGCAAACTATTTATTGCTTTCATGAAGAATAACAGGCTTATGGTTTTCCATATGCTCAATAGTGCTGGGTATTGACATAAAGAAGTGATTTCTCAAACACCCACAAAACTCTACAAACACTGTCTGCCCAGTGATGTTTACTATGTAACTAACATTTACACATTCTCTCATTTCCAGATACAGAGGAATGGGAAGCTTTGTAAATGATAATTATTAATTTATAGACTTGAGATTTTTCTTTTTTTATTAAATTTATTTTTAATTTTAAATCTCTGGGCTGTTTGTTTGAAGCTGAAAAGTCAGAAATTAGTTTTGCCAAGTGGTTAGACTATTGACTCTGCTTCTAGCTTTGTGGCCTTAGGAAAGTTATATAATTTCTTTGAGCTTTTGCTTATTTAGCCATAATATGAAGATAATAGTGTCATACTGTATGATTGTTGTGAGAATTAAAATGTGACATCAAAGAGTGACAATAACTGATGGCCTACACATTTGTGATAAACAGAAGCCACTGTTGTTATTCATATTATTAGTACTGTCTGTGCCTACAGACCTTTGCCTTTGGGCTCATAGCTGCTCTGTTGCACACACTCCTATATTTCTTTGCCGATCAAAGCATTTATGAAGTGTGTGGAGTTGGGTACAGCCTGTGGAGACAGGGAAATAGAAAGGGACACAAACAGAACAGAGAAGCATTACTTGGGCCCTACAGAATCCCTTAGAGCTTGATCAGCAAAAGGGCAAGAGGTGGACTCCGAGATGTGACTCTCTTGTTCCTAGGGAGGGCTGGCATACTGAACTTGACAGGGAGCTGTCAAAGTAGTGTGGATATTTACAATCATCTGAGATTTTCTCATTGCCAACTCCAGCTTCTTCTTTAATATCGGCTAATAGTTTTTAGCTCCTCTTACTTGGAAGTCAGAAATCATTCAACATCTGGGCAAATCCATGGGCAAGTCAGTGGGATACAGAAGTTAGCCAGGAGGGAGCCACAGGGTCTCAGAGAGAAAATAAGCTAGTGTGAAGGATTTAAGACAATGTATTTGAAGACCTAGATGAAGTAGTTACAGTTTTAAGCAAATAATAGGATCAAAATTATCTCAAGTGATTAAAAAAACATAAGAAAAGTTACAAACGGAGCCCAAAAACTCTTCTGAAAATGCACAAAGTCCAGTTCAAAATGAGAGCTGTGGCCTTTTAGGAAGGAGTTGTTTTCTGTGGCATAAAGCTTGTTCTATAGCTCAGGAGATAGGTTGATTAATTCAGTTTACTGAGTTTGCCAAATGATGATAACTAATCTGTATTTTGTGGGAAAAAACAGTAAAATATTATCTGAGGATACAGAAGCTATAAATACAGGAAGATAACAATGATATTTGAAAGTGTACACTCAATCTGGCTGTTCTCCCCAAAATGATAAATTTAATGCAATACTAATAAAAATGTCAAGAACAATTTTATACAACTTGCCAAGCTCATTTTAAAGTTTATATGAAGGAGAAAGTATAGAAGATTGACTAAATCAAAGATGGGAAGAGAAAAATTAGGGGTACCTGCTCAGAAGATATCACTACATATCATAAAATGTATAAATAAAGAAAGCTATAAAACTAAGGATAAGAAAAAGTAAATAATTTAGAGAGCTGAACAGAGAAATCACACACAGACACACACACAATATGAGACTGGGGGACAGTAAAGGGGTGTAATCTCACACACTTCAAAGTGTTTTTAATCTATCATACCAAAAGTATATTTGTAATGAATTATGTAATTTTTAAATAAACTGATGAAGAAAATAGAATCAGAGGCATGGATACATGAAACAGACTGACAGACCTCAGAGAGGAGGAGTTGGGGGGACTAGAAGAGATAAGCCAAAAAACATATATGCATATATGCATAGCCCATGGACACAGACAACAGGTGGTGAAGGCATGGGGGCAAAGGAGGGCCAGGTAGAGGTGGGCAAAAGGAGGAAAATGGGGGACACCTGTAATAGTGGCAACAATAAAATTTTTTAAAAAATAAATGTTTTTAAAACACTTTCTGATATTTTGTGTATTTTTTCTGTTTTATTCATTTGTTTTTCTATTACATTCCTTTTGTAAAATGAAGGGAGGAATTTTAAGAACAAAGAATTTCCTTAGACTGGAAATGTGTCCAAATCCTATCTACCTTATTTTCTAGCTATGGGATTCTAGGTGAGTTATTTAACCTCTTTCAAGTTCCTCATCTGTAAAATGGGACTGGTGATACTTTATATGCCTCCTAGAAAGGTTAAGTGAGATGTTACACACGTAGGGTAGATTACTAAAGAAGCCCCAGAGTTACTAGCTTGATTCCTGTGAGGAATAGCAAGAAGACCAGCATGGCTGAAAGGTGTGAGAATTTGCAGGACAGTGCCAAATTTTTTTTTCAAATTTTAGAATGATTCATAAAGGCAATGGGAAGCATTGAAATATATCTATGCCACGAATGCATATCAGATGTGTTATTTTAGCAGATTTCCTTGGAAGACTAAAGTTAGGACATTATAATTTATTATATTTTATAGTATAATTTTGTTTTTTAATTAAATCTATAACATACTATATGACAAAAACCTTATTTAATAGCCCATGTCAGCACTGACGTGGAAGAATATATATTTTTGGAAGCCTGTGAAGTATAATGGTGAGAATTACCCTCACAAAAACATGTTTGTGGTTTGCTTGGGTCAGTTCAGAGGAGTTGAGTTTTGCTATCATTGAACTGTGGGAAAAGAAATAGCTCCTCAGGCAGCTCATATAAAAGTCCTGGATATATTCAAGTCTATGACACATTAATCTTTAAAGTCTATATTTACTTTGTACTTTTTTATTCTAAATTTTTCTTTGTTACTTTTATTATCCTAATTGATTATTTTTTAAAGCTATTTTTTAAAGATTTTATTTATTTAGTTTTTTAGAGAGGGAAGAGAGGGAGATAGAGAGAGAGAGAGAGAGAGAGAGAAACATCAATGTGCGGTTGCTGAGGGTTATGGCCTGCAACCCAGGCATGTACCCTGGCTGGGAATCGGACCTGCGACACTTGGTTCGCAGCCCGTGCTCAATCCACTGAGCTACACCAGCCAGGGTCCTAATTGATTAGTTTAAGAAGCATCTTATTAAAGTATATAATATACATATGCATAAATATTACATTTAAATGTGTTAGCACAGGCATAGGTTTTTGAATAGATATGTTGTAATAAATCCCTTTAATTATTGGAAAGTTTACAGAGAATTTTAACACATGTTCAAAGTTTTGAAAGTAAATAGTTTAAAATTACATATAGCTTGTATACAAAAGTAGCATACAAGCTTTAAAGAGGCAATATTACTAATCTGCCTCTTTTTCATTTACTCTAAATGAACACATGTAAGTCTCATGACATGGAGGGTATGATATACATGAATTTTTCACTCAGCTTTTTTTTATTTTTTAATTTATTTTTTTAATTTTTATTTATTTTTTAATTATATTTTAATCATTGTTCAAATACAGTTTTCTCCTTTTTACTCCCAATCCAGTCGCCCTTCCCACCCTCCCCACTTCCCTCCCATTACCACCCTCCCCTTAGTTTATGACCATGTGTCCTTTAAGTTTGTTCCTGTGAACCCTTCCCACTGTCCCCTTAAATTCCCTCTTCTCTCCCCTGTGGTCACCGTCAGCCTGTCCTCTATTTCAGTGTCTTTGGTTATATTTTACTTGTTTCTTTGTTTTGTTATTTAGGTTCCTGTTAAAGGTGAGATCATATGGTATTTGTCTTTCACTGCCTGGCTTGTTTTGCTAAGCATAATGTTTTCCAGCTCCATCCACACTGTTGCAAAGGGTAGGAGCTCCTTCTTTCTTTCTGCTGCATAGAATTCCATTGTGTAAATGTACCATAGTTTTTTGATCCATCCATTTACAGATGGGCATCTTGGTTGCTTCCAGCATCTAGCTATTGTAAATTGTGCTGCTATGAACATTGGGATGCATAGGTTCTTTTGAATTGGTGTTTTAGTATTCTTAGGATAGAGTCCCAGCAGTGGAATTGCAGGGTCAAAAGGCAGACCCATTTTGAGTTTTCTGAGGAAGTTCCATACTGCTTTCCATAGTGGTTGTACCAGTCTGCAGTCCCACCAGCAGTGCACTAGGGATCCCTTTTCTCCACAACCTCTCCAACACTTGTTGTTTGTTTGTTATGATGGCCATTCTGTCTGGTGTGAAGTGGTATCTCATTGTGGTTTTAATTTGCATCTCTCTGATAGCTAGCGATATTGAACATCGTTTCATGTGTCTTTGGATTTTCTGTATGTCCTCCTTGGAAAAGTGTCTGTTCAAGTCCTTTGCCCATTTTTTAATTGGATTCCTTGTCTTCTTAGAGTGGAGTCATGTAAGTTCTTTATATATTTTGGAGATTAAACCCTTGTCTGAGGTATCATTGGCAAATATGTTTTCCTATACAGTTGGTTCTCTTTTAATTTTGATACTGTTTTCTTTGGCTGCGCAGAAGCTTTTAATTTTGATGAGGTCCCATTTGTTTATTCTTTCCTTTATGTCCCTTGCTCTAGGGGACATTCACTCAGCTTTTGACAATTTAATATTTCTAAACACTTGTGGGATACTCAGAGAAAACAATACCCTTTTAAAATCCTAGGGAGAGAAAAATAACCTGAAAATAATCTTGACGTAATGGGTATTTGTCCATAAAATGTACACAAAGAGATGTTAATGTAACTATTGAACTAAGAGACTAGAAATCATGAGGTAGGAATATTTTGTTCACGGTTTTGATGTTAAGATAAAGAAAAGCAGATAAAAACATACTATTAAATGTTTTAAAATGCATTTACAGTTGTTTTTAAGAAAAGTGAATAGATCTTAAGAGTACATGATTTGCATTTATGTTTTATGACACATGTTTTGTCTTAAATTCATATTAAAGTATTGATTCACAGCTCTGCTTTTCTGCTTTCATAGCTCTGCTAAATCATAGCACATGATTTAGCACAAATCATGGTCTTATATGTGAAATGTCTATATGGCCAATGTCAAATGCAGCAAAGATGCAAATGCATATTTGTTAAAATTTTGCAAAATTTAATGAAATCCAAGGATATGCAAAACAGTTTACTAAGTTCCACTATGGAGCTTCTCATCTTTGTGAAGTACTGATCTTTAACTTATACTGGTCACTGGGTAGATCAACCATTTTTCAAGTGTTCATTATAGTTTTTAATATTTTTATTTTTAGTTATTAATGCACCTTAATCAGAAGATTTTAAAATATTAAAATGAATGTTTTTTGTTTTTTATTTAATGTGTAGAATTTCAAATAAAACACCAAGCATGGTCAGCCCCAGTAGCCATCACCCATCCACATTCCTGCTTCTGCTTACTACCTTCTCCTTCCAAAGGACCCACTTCCAACACCATGAAGCAGTTTTGTCTGTTTTTAGGCTTCATATCACTTGTTTTCTAAAGCATTTGATTTATAAATGAGGAGTGCAAAGACTGAGTTATAGAAGAAGAGAAATGTGGCTATGACCTGGGCTCCAGGGCCAGTGTCAGCTAGAAAACTCTGCATGTGTGTTTTATAGGAATTAAGTGGTCTGCCCCTGGAGAATCACCAGGGTGGCTAGTGTTCCAGTGTTAGGTCAGCGGGTGAATGGGCCAACCTCCCCAGCAAGTCAGTGTGCTCTGTGATTTATTTCAACAGTGACAAGAGAGAAGGAGAGAAGCAAAAGAGCAATTGCACAAGATTTTTCCCAGTTGCCCCTCAGATCCAAGTCACTATTTCTCTCCATTCTGCACTGGGTCCCAGGAGCTGATTTTATGACCCCATTAATGTGGTCTCTGAACTTCAGCTCCTATGTGTGTTCACCTAGTGGGAAGGACTGGCAGGAGAAGGGAGAGGAGGAAAGAGAAATCAGGGATTGATTCCCTCATAAATTTCTCTGAAGAAAAGCTGTTAAAGAAAACAGCTTTATTGTATTGACAATTATAAAAACTGCAAGGAAGACTTTGATCAGGATCATCACAAATGTGTCAAGAGCATTGCAATAGGGGACAGAAATCAGGCTCAACTCCTAAGACAGCAATAATGCGCCAAGGAGCAAGTTTGAGAGTTGGGTGCGTGAAGACTAAGAGTGACCATCAAGGGTGGAGGCATTCTTGCTGAACTGGCCTAATTGTGTAGACTTGGTCAGTCTTTGACAGTGTCCATTGTGAGCCCTCTATTCTAGTCACTGCTCCTTGCCCTTTCCCCTAAGGCTGGGTGTGATTCCCTGCTGTTGCACAATCCCACTATTTGGTTTTCCTTAATTTTGGCCAGACCTTTGCAAATGATGTCTAATAAATGCTCCTCAGTTACCCTATTGAATAACTCATCTGACACTATTTCTCTCCTCTCCTCGTCCCCCACCCTCATCCACGATCCAGCCAGGCTGACCTTCTTTCCTTGCTCTAACATGTGTCATATTCTGTCTTATATTTCCTCTGATGTAACACTATATTCCCCAGTCTTCTCACTGTCACCTCCTTCTTTTCACTCAGCTCTTAACCCACCTCTCAAACCTCCCTCAAATTATTTTTTCTAACCATACTTTGTGCCAAATACATCTTTTGTTCATAATGCTAAACAGTCTGTAATTATATTGTTTAAATATTTGTTTACTGTATGGGTTAGAGTTCAGTTGTAGACAAAATTTTTACTATTTTTAAGCAAAAAGTGATTTTTTTATTTTTTGCTTTATATACTTTGGTTTACAGAATCTCAGAGAAGTCTAGGAAACCAAGTTTAGTTGTCACACAGTCAGAAGAGATCTACTTAGAAAAATGCTCAGCCATAATGTGGAGCTGTCAGTGAAAATTGTCTCATGGCTATGGTCACATTGTGCTGGTAGAGCCAGACACCAGACCCAGAATTCTTGCTGGAGCCACAGTAATGACAAACAAGAAGAACCCAGGCATATTCTTCCCGAAAAAAACAGGGCATTGACCTCCTAAAATCACTCTTAAACACATGCCAGGTCTTGCACAATGTGGAACCTGGCTTCTAGAGAGCCCATGCTGTGAACACTGGTGTCCCCAGAAGCCTGCTTCAGATGGCTGGATGGTGCAGACAGAGGGGTACAGTTCTGCTCCTTTCCTATCTGTGAACATTGACTTCTCCAGAAGAGTGATGGTATACATGGTTTCTACTACTGAATAGTCAGGGTTGAGAATAGTCCCTGTTCTACTGTGCAGCAAGTTTTTGTTTAGAATAAATGAAATTTTAAATATATTTGATTTTTGTTTACACAAAAAGTCCATATAGTATGTTCCATACTTTTTCCTTTTAATAATACATCTTACAAAAATTTCCTTATATCAGCATGGATAGAATTACCATATTATTTCTAATGGAACATTAGTAATTATTATACATTCGTACCATGATTTTTTATAGATGACAGTGCCCTATTTTCAGTTCATCCCAACTTCCTTTATATGTGAATTATGGCTTAATGAAAAAAACCCCCTGAATTTATACCTTAAAGTTTATTTCCATCATGAAAATGATGTCTGAAAGTATATTATACATAAAAATATAATAGTATTGCCAATTTTTAAAAACTACTGAAAATACTTGATAAGGTTCCCATTGTTTTATTTTGCCAAATACATAGAACATAAAGTTTGCCATTTTAACCATTTTAAGGTTTAAAAATCTTAACATAATTGCATTAATTATGTTCAGGATGTTGTACAACCATCACCATCATCTAGCTTTAGAATATTTTTATTACCTTTACTGAAACCACCTATCCACTAATAGTCACTGCCCATTCCTCCCTTTCACTAGTCCCTGACAACCATGAATCTGCTGTCTTTATGGATTTGCCTTTTATGAATATTTCATGTAAATGGAATCTGTTTTCCTTCACTTAGCATGCTTTTAAGGTTCATTCATGTTTTAGCACATATCAATACTTAGCACATATCAAATACTTTTTATGGCTGAATAATATTCCATTGTTTTGGTAGCCCACATTTTGGTTATTTATCCATCAGTGCCGATAGGCACTGGGTTGTTTCTACCTTTGGCTGTTGTGAAGGTGCTGCTATGAATAATTGTTTACAAGGTATCGTCAAACACCTGTTTCTGAGTATTTTGGGAATATATGTAGGAGTGGAATTGCTGGATATATGAGAATTGTGTTTATTGTGTTAAGGAATCATCAAAATGTTTGGCATGGTAACTATGTCTTTTTATAATCCCACTAGCAATGTATGAATGTTTTAATTTCTTTGTATATTGACAATTTCCTATTTGGTTGTCTGTCTTTTCCTTAGTGATTTTAGGAGTTAACATATCTTTTTCATTGTTAGATATATGTATGGCAAATACCTTCTTCCATTCTATTGCCTGATCTTTCCCTGCCTTATACTGTTTTATATATAATATTTGAACTTAATATAATTTAACAGTTTTCACTGTATAGTTAATATTTTTATGTACTCTTATTAGGAACTCGTAACCCAATCCAAGGTCATTAAAGTAATCTTTTTCCTTTTTCACCTTTTACCGAGATCTCCAGGACATCTATAATGTTTTTTTGTGGTGGAGATAAGGGTTAAGATATGATTTTCATATTGATATTTGGAGGGCTCAGCACCACTTGTTGAAAAAGTAATTCTTCTCCACTGTATGGCAGTGTCATAAATGGGAATCAGCCTCTTAATTCTTTTCTAACCCTTTGGTGAAAATAACAGTCCTTGCACAAAAAAACACTGTTGTTATTTTCTTTAAGTTAACTTTATAAAATTTAATTAGATTCATAAAAGATTTTAATAATAGTGTCAACTTTATCCTTCTCCAAGTAGAAACACGATGGAATCTACAAGTAAATGATTATGATTAAATAGCAAGGTCTTTATATAGAGTTATCTACAAAGATTTTTTTGTCTCATATCAGCAAAAATTAAAAACAAGATGCGAAATAGATTTTTAGCATGGTGGTTTCAAAAATCATCAAATCTGTAGGAATAAATCCAACAAAAGTCATTCAAGATGTCTGTTTTGAAAACTTTAACAATTTTTAGGGAAATTAAAGAAAATACATATGAAATGAAGTAAAAAGTTAATGGATTGAAAGACTCAATATAGTAATAATGTCTATTCCTCCCAAAATATTGCTGTATAGATTATATTCAATCCTAATAAAATTCTAAATGTTGGTGTGTTTAAATATGCCCATAAAAATTGATAAGGTAATTCTAAAATGTGTATGAAAGTACAAATGCCTGAGAATAATCTAGACAATTTATTCATTACATTTAAAAAATTATTGTTTTTTAGATAGAAACATTTTAAATAAACAACCTAACCCTATATCTACAAGAACTGGAGGAACAACAACAAACAAAGCCCAGAGTAGGTAGAAGGAAGGAAGTAACCAAGATCAGAGCAGAATTAAATGACACAGAGACCAAAAGAACAATTCTGAGGATTAATGAATCAAGGAGCTGGTTCTTTGAAAAGATAAACAAAATCAACAAGCCTTTAAGCAGACTCATCAAGAAAGAAAGAGAGAAGACCCAGATAAATACAATCAGAAGAAAGGGGAGAGATTACAACTCCTACCACAGAAATACAAAGGATTGTAAGAAATTACTATGAAGAACTACATGCCAAGACATTTGAAATCCTAGGTGAAATGGAAAAATTTCTAGAAAAACATAATCTTTCAAAACTGCATGAATAAGAAGCAAAGCTTGAACAGACTGATAACAGCTGACAAAACTGAAGCAGTAATAAAAAAACTCCAGGCACACAAAAGCCCTGGACCAAATGGTTTCAGGAGAATTTTACACAACATTTAAGGAAGAGCTAACCCCTATCCTTCACATAGTATTCCAAAAAATCCAGGAAGATGGAAGACTCCCGAACTCTTTTTATGAAGCCAGCATCATCCTAATCCCAAACCTAGATAAAGACAAAACAAAGAAAGAAAACTACAGGCCAATATATCTGATGAAAGTAGATGCTAAAATCCTCAACAAAATATTGGCAAACCACATCCAGCAATACATTAAAAAGATCATACACTGTGATAAAGTGGGATTCATCCCAGGGATGCAAGGATGGTGCAATATTTGCAAATCAATAAATATAATACATCGCATAAACAGAAGGAAAGGCAAAAATCACGTGATCATATCAATAGATGCAGAAAAAGCATTTGATAAGGTACAGAATCCATTTATGATAAAAACACTTAGCAAAGTGGGAATAGACAGAGTATAATTCAACATGATAAAGGCCATATAGAAGAAATCTACAACCAACATCATATTCAATGAGCAAAATCTAAACTCTTTCCCACTAATTTCAGGAACTAGACAAGGATGTCAGCTTTCACCACTTCTATTCAACATAGTATTGGAAGTCTTAGCCACAGACATCTGACAAGATAAAGAAATAAAAGACATCCATACTGGAAAGGGGGAAGCAAAATTGTCATTGTGTGCAGAAGACATGATAGTGTATGTAGAAAGTCCTATAGATTCCACCAAAAAAACTACTCGACCTAATAAGTGAATAAGCGAAAACGACTCAGCCTAATTTGTCAATACAGCAGGATGCAAAGTCAATATTCAGAAATGAAAGGCATTTTTATACAGCAAAAGTAAAATATCAGAAATAAAATCCCATTTGATAAAGCAACAAGAAAAATAAAGTACCTAGGAATAAACCTAACTAAGGAGATAAAAGACCTGTACTCAGAAAACAACACAACACTGAAGAAAGAAATCAAGGAAAACACAAACAAATGGAAGCATGTACTGTGTTCATGGATTGGAAGAATTAACATCATCAAAATGCCCATATTATCCAAAGCAATTTATAGATTCAATACAATCCCTATTAAAATACCAATGACATATTTCACAGATATAGGACAAATATTTCAAAAATTTACATGGAACCATAAATGACCCTGAATAGCTGCAACAATTTTGAGAAAGAAGAATGAAGTACGACTGATCACAATACCTGGTATCAAACTATATTACAAGGCCACAGTAATCAAAACAGTCTGTTACTTGCATAAGAACAGACAGACCAGTGGAACAGAGTAGAGAGCCCAGAAATAAACCCAAGTCTCTATGGTCAATTAATATCCAAAAATAAGAAAGCATAATACAGAGGAAAAATAGACTCTTCAACAAATGGTGTTGGGAGATCTGGACAGCCACCTACATAAAAATGAAACTGGATCACCAACTTACACCATACACAAAAATAGACTCAAGATGGACAAAAGACTTAAATATAAGTTGGGACACCATAAAAGTCCTAGAGGAGAACATAGGCAGGAAAATCTCAGATATTCCATGTAGCAATATTTTCACTGATATGTCCTCTAGGGCAAGGAAGATAAAGGAAAGAATAAACAAATTGGATCTCATCAAAATAAAAAGCTTCTGCACAGCTAAAGAAAACAGCATTAAAATGAAAAGAAAACCAATAAATAGTGTGGGAAAACATATTTGCCAATGATACCTCAGACAAGGGTTTGATCTCCAAAATATATGAAGAACTCACAAGAGTCCACTCTAAGAAGGCAACCAACACAATTTAAAAATGGGCCAAGAACTTGAACAGACATTTTTCCAAAGTGGACATACAGAGGATCCAGAGACATATGAAAAGATGCTCAGTATTGCTAGCTATCAGAGAGATGCAAATTAAAATTACAGTGAGATACCACCTTGCACGGTTGAGAATGGCCATCATAAAGCAACAACCAACAAGTGCTGGAGAGGATGTGGAGAAAAGGAAACTCTAGGGCACTGCTGGTGGAATTGTAGACTTGCACAACCACTATGGAAAACAGTATGAAATTTCCTCAGAGAAGTGAAAATTGAACTGCCTTTTGACCCAGCAATTCCACTGCTAGGATTATATCCTAAGAACCCTGAAACACCAGTCCAAAAGAACCTATGCACCCCAATGTTCATAGCAGCATAATTTACAATAGCCAAGTGCTGGAAGTAACCTCAGTGCCCATCAGTAAATGAATGGATTAAAAAAAACTATAATACATTAACACAATGGAATTCTATACAGCAGAAAGAAAGAAGGAGCTGCTACCCTTTGCAATTGCATGGATGGAGCTGGAAAGCATTATGCTAAGTGAAATAAGCCAGGTGATGAAAGACAAATTCCATATTATCTCACCTTTAACAGGAATCTAATCAACAAAACAAACAAGCAAGCAAAATATAACCAAAGACACTGAAATTGAGAACAGGCTGACAGTGACCAGTGGGGAGAGGGGAGGGGATTATAGGGAAAAAGGGTGAAGGGTTTGCAGAAACAATGATAAAGGACACATGGACAATAATAACAAGGGGTGATAGAAACAGGGGAGGGAGGTGAAGAGGGTTGGTGTGGTGGGGAGTGGTGAGGGGAAAAGTTAGAAAACTCTACCTGAACAACAATAAAAATGTTTAAAAAAATCATTTGGGAATATTTGTTTCCTATAATTAGATACCCTTGTTATTATGTTTAAAACATTTTTTCTTTCAAGATTGAAGTTCTGTATTAATTGACACATTGTACTGTTCTGTGGGGGGGGGGGGGGGAAGCAGCTCAGTGCTAGTGCCCTGATAACTTTGCAGGCCTTCCCAAAGCCCGCATAAGCAAGGAGTGGACCCTGGCTGTGCGAGTCTTGGGAAAACTTGTGAACCTTCTAAAACATGGAAGTCTCATGAGTTTCCTAACCTACCAAGAGGCCAGCAGCATAAGTTAGTACAACCTCATTGCAAAATCTTTTGCAATCTCTATTAAAACTAATTGTATGCATACTCTATTATCTAGAAATTCCACAACCAACAAGAATACATAGGTAAATTCAACAAAGGTATGCTCAAGAATGTCCTAACAGCATTGATTGTAATAGCCTCTGCGTTGGCAACTCCTCTTATGTCTATCAAAAGTAGAATGGGTAAATAAACTGGTATGTATTCACATAGTGAAATACTATGCAACAATGAGAATGAATGAACTGTAATACACACAATAGGGTAGATGACTCTCCAAATATCATGCCATATATATTTAGAGAGAGCTGGGAAGGGAAGAAAACAGAAAGGAAGAGAAACATCAATTGGTCACAGTTCAGTTGTCTCTATCAGGGACCAAACCCACAAGCCAGGCCTTTGTCCTGTCTGATAATCAAACCAGTGACCTTTCACTTTGCAAGATGATACTCAACAAACTGAGCCATACCTGTCAAAGCTGGCAGCAATAGTTTCTTACTGCCACCATGGTTCTGATGAATGTTAGTTAGGTTCTCTGCCTTGTTATCCTTAGGTTACAGCGGCAGGCTTTAGTTCTTTTTATTTTTTTTATTTTTTATTTTTTTTAAGATTTTATTTATTTATTTTTAGAGATGGAAGGGAGGGAGAAAGATGGAGAGAGAGAAACATCAATGTGTGGTTGCTGGCGGTCATGGCCTGCAACCCGGGCATGTACCCTGACTGGGAATTGAACCTGCGACACTTTGGTTCACAGCCCCCGCTCAATCCACTGAGCTACGCCAGCCAGGGTTAGTTCTTTTTATTTTAATTAAATTAAATTGTATTTGTTATTATCCATTTTTTCCTTTTTTATTGTAGTTCAAATACAGTTGTCTCCATTTTCCCCCACCACTCACCCCCACCCCATCCATCCCCACCTCCCACCCTCTATTCTACCCTCCTTTGGCTTTGTCCTGTATCCTTTATACATCTTCGTGACAACCCTTCCCCCTTCCCCTGCTTTTAGTTCTTTAGCAACAGAGAATCCTGCCATCCATTTACTATCCTTTGGCACCTTTTGTTTCTATGTCACTCCTGAAAGGGCCAGGGAGCTTGCCCTAGGCCCACTTGCTATCACTGACCATGTAAATAATAAACTGTTGAATCTGAAAGGGCTTGTTTCTTTATCAGATGAATCTGTCAAGCTTGTCCTTGCTTTGTGCATGAAGCTTTACTCTTTTTAAATATGTTATTTTAAAAACTTCTGTTCTTTTCATTACTTTGTTTCATTTGTTTTGTCATAGAAATGTACACTTGGAACCTACATAATCTTATTAATGAATGTCACCCAATGCATTTAATTAAAAAATTTAAAAAATAACTTTAAATGAAAAAATAAGATAATAAAAGTTTTGAATTATATTTGAAATTTAATTTTATTCATCTCCCTCATCTCATAAGAAAGCTCTTGGCCATATATGTTTCAAAAATTTTCATTGGAGCAGTTTTAACACATCTTGTAACATTTAATGTTTCATTTTCTTTATAATTGTTTCTAGATATTGATCTCCTATTCAACTGTTTTTTACATATTTAAGATTTTTAAAACATTTTTCTTTATTTTTTTGTGTTTGCTTTCTAGAAATCTCACATTATGATAGAGAATGTGATTTGCTTAGTTAGATTTCCATTATTTGACTTTATTGCAATTATTTCTGTGGTGTATACAGTTAGATTTTGTCCATATTTCATGGATGCTGGAAACACACTCATCATTTTGTATTAATCTCTGTTTTCTCACTCGTTTGTGTCTATCTGATGTGCAGGCTGACAATGAAGGTCTCCCCAACAGTCCCTCTGTAGTGTTCACATGTGTTTCCACTGCACCTCCAGTCCTGGAAGAGTTAATGAGTGTGGCTTTATTGCTGAGTGAAATTTTTGTCATGATTCTTTGCCTGTTTGTCTTGTTTAACAAACTTTGCCTTGAGTACAATCTTACCAGATATTAATATCACAAACCCTACTTGTTTTTTAAAAAATTATTTTATTGTCTTTCAAGTACAGTTGTCCACATTTAGCCCCACACTCACTCCACCCCAGCCATCCCCACCTCCCTCCCCGATTCCGCCCCACCTTGGTTTTATCCATATGTCCTTTATAGTTGTTCCTGAAAACCCTTTTCCCCTTTCCCCCCATTATCCCATCTCACCTCCCCTCTGGTTACTGTCACATTGTACTTAATTTCAATGTCTCTGGTTATATTTTGCTTGCTCGTTTGTTTTGTTAATTAGGTTTCACTTAAAGGTGAGGTCATATGGTATTTCTCTCTCACTGCCTCACTTATTTCACTTAGCATAATGCTCTCCAGTTCCATCCATGCTGTCTTGAAAGGTAGGTGATCCTTTTTTCTTTCTGCATAATATTCCATTGTGTAAATGTACCATAGTTTTTTTTATCCATTCATTTACTGATGGGCACCTAGGTTGCTTCCAGCACTTGGCTATTGTAAATTGTGTTGCTATTAACATTGGGGTGCATAGGTTTTTATGGACTGGTGTTTCAGGGTTCTTAGGATATAATTCCATCAGTGGAATTGGGGAGCCAGGTGACACTTGCCTTTTGCCACTACTTCTTATCCATTGGGATTTTTCTACTTATAAACTTGATTAAAACAGTAGGTGAGAAACAGTATTCTGTTGGGTATTGATTAATTTCATCTGTGGCAGTAACTGGTTTTACTTTACTTACATTTATACTTACATATACAATTTATACACAGGAATAAACTCCATAAACAACTGTGATTTGTTACTACCACCTCCGTTATTTTTAATCTGTTTTTCTTTTTCTCTTAAGCTTTTCCTTGTATCCAAATCAGCTCCCTTTGCCCATGAGGGGAGCACATGAGGACAACACAGTATCTATTTCTGAATTTTCTCCATCACTCTGTCTCTGTCTCTGTCTCTCTCTCTCTCTCTCTCTCACACACACACACAGTTAGATGGGCATTCATCGCTATCAACCTTTGTGTCTGAGTCTGTTTCTACACCCAAGGCCCGCTGTGCATCCCCGCCATGTCAATATCTGAGTAGGCCCTTGCATGTGTCCTGCTTCTGTGTCAACATCTGTGAATTTTATTTCTTTCAGTTTTCCCTCTTTAAACTTTTTAAGTTCTTGGGGAACTTTGAAGTTTAAAAAAAATTTGTTGATGTTTATTTATCCAACCAGTTTTCTAAGTCCACAATTTTCCTGGAGTATCTTGGCTTGTCCAGGATGCTGTCATCTTATTAGTAAAGAGAAACAGTTTTGTGTCTTATATACAAATGTTTGTATAAAAGACAAAAGCTCAGTGTGGAGAATTAATAGGCATAGTGGGCTTGTAAGTCAATTGCTTTGTGATTTTGTTATTTTGGATATTATTTAATTTTAGTATTTAATGGATGCCATTGTCATACTTAATACATTTTCTTCTATACTCAGTGCGAATATTTTGGTTAGACTTTTTACATTTGTGTTCATAGTTATTTTCTGCACCATTATTATACTTTGGAATTACAGTTTTGCAAACCATATCACCTATATCAGAAGCCTTCTTTCCTTACTCATGTCTTATCTGTGAACATATACACAAATGTTAGCCAAATGCATTGTGTGTACACAGGTTTCATCTTTTCATTAAGAGGGGTTCTTATTTCTCTCTCCTCTATGAAAGTTGGTCTTTCTCCTGGGAGGATTTGAGTGTTTAATATTTTGCTATAATATTATTTCTTTCCTCAAATTACTTACTTTTTGTTGCAAAATGTTGCTGATAGAATTCACCTGATTCTATCACTTACCTTGCCTCTTTCTTTATTCAAGGCAAGGCCTTCTATATCATTCCTAATCTTGTATGTTTTTGC
The DNA here is from genome assembly GCF_004126475.2 of Phyllostomus discolor. Taxonomy (NCBI): domain Eukaryota; kingdom Metazoa; phylum Chordata; class Mammalia; order Chiroptera; family Phyllostomidae; genus Phyllostomus; species Phyllostomus discolor. Next base: position 129,299,068 of record NC_040905.2, read on the forward strand.
TTTTTTTTTTTTATCGGGTTCCTGTAGAATTAGTTTCTCCTATCTGACTTTATAATGTATTTCTTTTTGATAGATGAGATTTTTCTATTTTACTATATTGATATAACATATTTAGACTTAATGTATCTCCTGCTTTTAAGCTTTTTTTTTTCTATCTTTTGTTATTTGGCCTATCTTTGCTAATATAGAGTTGTTTTGTGTATGAAAATATATATGCGTGGGTCTGTTTGTTAATAATATGTCATAGATTCTGTTTTTGGTTGCTGCAGTGGTTCTTCTCATAATTATTTATATCATGTGTAGCCCTGTTTCTGAATTTAGAACTCTTACAGAGCATCTGCTAACTCTGTTATGACTAAGAGAAAATTACCACTCTCCCTTCTCCCCTCTTTTTCCTCCACCTCCAGACTTTTCTTGGTCTTATTCTTATTTTTAGTCCTTCTGGAGTTCCCCTCACAGTTCCAAGTAAAACTCAGAGGTTTCTTTTCTTGGCTTATGTACTCAGTGCTGTGACAGATGATGAAATGACAGTGCTTACATTATCTTCTTCCTGCCCTGATTCTTTTTATTTTAGAGTAAGTTTTACCTTCTTGAGGTTCATAAAATGAATCAAATTGCCCTCAGATATTTTTTTCATCTCTATTAAATGTTTGCCTCTTTGCTACTATTCCTTTTATCAGTACTTTTTTCATCACCCAAATATCCAGATTCAAGCTTTTTTTCTTTTCTCTCTCTCTCTTTTTTTTCCATTTGCCAAAAACAGGCAAAGGGACTGTACTCTTGAGTCATTTCCTGTGGGAGCTGTCCCAGCTCATGAGTGCACATGGTCCCAGCATGGCTGCATGTAGTGTCCCAGCTCCTGTCTCTTTCCTGCACCACCTGTTGTATGCAGCATGCTCCTCTGCTGTTTCCTGGGAGTGATCCAGGGTAGGTTGTTGCCTGGTCCCTGCCCTCATCAGTTATTTTTTTTCCTACTAAGGTGCCTAAGAATGATTGTTTTTGTAATTATTTTTTAAAACTTTAATTAGTTCTTGTGTCTTTGTAGATGATTCTGTGCCAGTTTTGGGGGTCATGTTTGTCCTTTAGGTTTGTGTATTGTTATTCTTCAGTTCTAAGAAAATCCATGCAGGTGGAACCATGGTCTTTCTGTTAGATGTGCCTGCTCTCCATCCATGTTATCTCTCCTCTACCTGCACGCATCTGCTTGCTTTTTTCTTTCCACTTCATGGAGAAGTTCTCAGACCTTTCCTACTCATGAGTGACTTGATTTTACAGAGAATCTATCCCTTGTTCTTCTATTGATCAAGTTTGCACTGGAAATATTTCAAAACAAAATTTGATCTAAGCTGCTCCTTTTCTTCAGGAGTAGATCTTTATATGTGCAATTTCATTTTAACTTCCTATTTTTCCTCCTCTGCTCTTTTTAAAAATCATTTAACCATCCATTATTTATATTTGTGTAAATAACAAATTATTTTTCCATATAACTTTGTATTTAAAGTGGGCTGTCTGTCTGGGTCATCACTGTGTCCCAATGCAGTACAGGTGAGTTTGGCTCTGTTTCCTGCAGAGCTCAAGTCTTCTGGGACATTTTTATGCCCACTTCTAGGTTTTCTGTGTCAGGAGGAGGTGGTGTGGACAGCTGGGGTTGTGGTGCTTTCCTGCAGCTTCTGCGATGGTCCTGCACTTGCTTTGTTCAGCCTGCCAGGGAGGAATTGCCTTCAGTGCCTCTCTCTGTTCTTGGGCTTCTGACAGTTCTCTCTCCATGGGTATGGCTGTGTTTGGGGACAGAGAGGCTTCCCATTGCTTCTCTCATCCATTCTCTCAGCTCTCTGTAGCGTATGCTCTGATCCAGTTGGAGCAGAGGCTAAAATGACATGTGGGACAGGTTTGGGGCCCCTGAGGGGAGTCAACATATGTGAAGGGTTTTACTTTGTTCTGTTCTGGTACTCTTCCCCCATTCCCCACTCACTTAGATTGCTTTCACATATATTCTCTCTTTAAATAATTAATATGTAATTTTTGGAGAAAGTTGTGTTTGCTTCTGTGAACTTTCTGTTTTTACTCCTCTACTTGGAGTGATAATGACAATGAGTGGGGATGGTTTTTTTCTGGAGTAACATTTTCTAGTGATTTCTCAGTTCTTCCCAAAGCACACCTACTTGGCCTTTCTCCCTGTTGGGATTATTCATGACCTTCCTCTATTCCAAATGTGTAATTATGCTTTTAAATTCTCCTCTGTAGTGTTTACTTCAAGTGCAGAGTGGTAACACATCACAGCAACCTGAGGGGATTCCTGGAAATTTTTACTATTCTCTGCGATGGGGCAGCAGCCCTTTCCTTTGTTATATTGTGGTTACTGTTATATTTCCTTATCTACCATTCTATATTTTAGGGTCCTTTGATATAGATTTTAATTTTTTACTTAAAACTTATTCTGTCATTTTAAACTAGAAGTCCCCAAATTTGGCTTTTAGAGTGGCACAGAAGGACAACCTGTCTGTCTCAGCAAAAGATATAATTATACATCAACATCCATGACACACCTGTCAGAAGCAAATGTGAATTTGGAGAGAGTATTAAATAGGTGTATTACTCACACAGTCTTATGTGTAAAATATTTAAACCTGTGCTGCCATTAGATTGTAAAAAGAATCAAAATGTTTCAATGATATATTTAGGAGAACATTAATAAAAATGGAGGACTCTTAAAACTGGACAATATGATTCTGGAAACCACGCCTTGCAAGACAAAGAAGTCACCAGTCAAAAGCTCTGAAAAGGCCAGCAGATGAATCAACATCTGTAAAGTGGCCATGGATAGGGCAAAAGTTGTGGGGAGGGGCTGTGATAAATTGTAGTGCACACAGCTCACCTAAAGGCATTCATGGTAAGATTGTTTATAATCATTGACATGGGTCAAAGTTGGAAGAAGCACTCTTCATGTTCTGGGTTAGAGAAGGGGCACTGTCTTCCACAATCCTTTGGTTGGTCATTTTAATAATATAGCTAACAAAATCTTGTATGACCAGCTAGATTACTGTATCATATATAATGCATACTCATCTAATATATCTATAATGTTATATGAGGGAGGATGCAAAAAGCCCAGAATTTATTTATAAAAAATTGTTCATTTATTCTTACATGCTTAAACTTCAGTCACCTTTAGAGTACTGTCCATTTGATGCACTACACATATCGACATTTTTCCACAGCTCAAGACAGTTTTAAACTCATCAAATTTGATGCCTTTTAAAGTGCTTCTGCTATTTTTTGTTTCACCTTTTACATATTGCCAAAACATTTCCCTTTGAGGACTTTTTCATCCAGGGAAACAAAAAAAGTCACTCAGGGTAAGACTGGGTAAGTAGGGAGGGTGGGGTATTGTGGTAATGCTGTTTTTGGTCAGTAACTGCTGAACACTCAGCATGGTGTGAGCCAGTGCACTCATAAATCCCTCATGAAATGGGCAAATGTGTTGAAAGAGTTTTCAAAAAAAATTCACTGAGCTGAATGCAGCCTCTCACAACACCACCAACTGGTACACTGATACAGATGGGTTCCAGGAACACTGACCTAATGAGGAAGCCTATACTACAAGAAGCCTGCCTTTCAGAAAATAAGTCAGTTTTTTGAGGGGAGTGCCCCCTGGAACATATGAGTACAGTGTTGTGCATTAACTTCAGTCATTCCCTTAGGCTTTCTATCTATTAATTGATTTATAATCAATAGCTAGTTTATCAGCTACTCCTGTAAAGAGACATTGTTTTTCCCCTTTGTTTAACCACAGTATTGTGGGAATTTTAAAGTTTTGGAAATGACACATGGAAAAGCTTCCTGCTTGAACTGCTCCTCTGTGGCTGAGCTTTGTGTGTTGTTATATTACTAATGAGGCTACCATCAAAGTGATTCCTGGTTCACAGAGATTCCCATATAGACATTCATCTACCACTTTATAAACATATATGCATATAACTTAAAATATCAATGTAAAAAACGGGGATGGAGGGAGAAGAGAAAAAGGTGTTTTTTTAGGGAAGGTCATTAAAACTGGAAATCATTAAATTGCTAAATTGGTTTTGTCTTCTGAAAGCAAAATACCAAGAAGGAGTTGTGGTTTATTGTCTACAGTGGACCTCAGCCCTTCTCACTCATCTTTTTATGTCATGATGAGCCCCAGCCAGACAATGTGGCACAGTGTTCCTCACTGCACAATGGGCCATGGAAGCATTTGTTTCTTCCTTCACTCTGTGCCAGTTACTGGGTCTTGTTCAGTGGTGTGTCTATGATACCTAGCTGGGTCTAACACTCATTTGATCCTTTAATTAACATTCTTGGTTGATGAGGAATATAACTAATATGTAGAAGAGCCAAGTTTCACTTCAAATCCAGGACAGATTGATTCCGAACACAGTGGCTTCGTGATGTGTCTCATTCTTTCTCAGGAATTCTCCACTGGTTGGCTCCAGACATCTTCCTTCAGGGCCCAAACTTCAATGATGACAATGTAAAAATGATTAAGAAAAATTTCATTTAAAATGGAGTTGGGAGGCCATGAAGGGAGGTTCTCTCTCACACATACCACTATGGTAGCTTACTGTAGATACCTTATCAAGAAGTTAGGTTTTCTACTTGCCCAGCAGCAACTCAGCCAATAGGAAATTGCCACAATCCTGAACTTTGGCTCACCTCCAGTGAATTTTGCTCAAATCTCTTCCGGACCCCAACTTCCTCTCATCCTACCTAAAACCATGCTCCTGTTTTTGTTTTAGACTTGCCTCTGGTCTGCCACAGTTCCCATGTGCTGAATTGCAGTTCCTTACTATTTCTGAATAATCTCGATTTTCCTGGCTAAACTGATTACCTTTCTGTCAGAACAGAAGGGGTGACAATAGTTAGTCATAATAATATGAATGTCAGTAAATGTGGGGCTGTGGCTCAAGCAATTTATGACCTTATTTATTAAGACTATTTGTGTTTTCTTTGTTTAATAAAATACATTTATGTATAAGGCCTTTCTACAAAGGATTTAGCCTAATGCTTATACAAGGTCACTTTTCAAACAAATTATAAAAGTATATTTGCTGTATTATTTGCAAATATCCACTTCTATGGAAGGCACGATGGATTGATTTTCCCACATGTTAAATCTAAATGAGTGAGTTAGAATCTGTGCGGCACATCAGGCATAGGAAGAGTGCAGTATATATGAGTGCACATGCAGACAGAACTGGGTGGCAAGACCATGGAATGATACACATTCTTGATACACTAAGTATATGAAGTACATATGGCACTGAATATTCATAAGGTTTTAAACCAGCCATTCATTAATGACACACATTCTGTTGCTAGGTGTCCATACAATCCAGAGCTGTTCATTGGGTGAAATGTCAACTGCAGCTATAGCAGATGTTCTTGTCCTTGCATCTCATTGGTGGAGTGGGTGTGTGTTTTGGCTCCAAGCACCTTCCATCTGTTGGGTTCCCCAGTGAAAACTTCAAGTCTGATCCTTTTAACTATTCTATGTGGACAGGAAAGCTGATGATGGACACAGACAAAAAGGGAGAGAAAATACTTGTGGTTATCACATGACTGAGGATGTAGAGAGTGTGCCCCCCAACCGTACCTGCACTCCATACTCAGTGTTAACCCGCTTCATTGCTTTCCCCTTTTCTCACTGTTTCCCATTGATTGAAAAACCAGGTAATTTGGTTTGTGAGTTTTTTGTTGTCACCTACTGGACAGGCTGCCCAGTGGTGTGTGTATTCAGGCTTCCATGGTGTCCATGTGATTTCTTAATGGAAAACCAGACATTTTCTCTGTTCTTTTCAAACATGACAAATAAAATGATTCTATTTCTCCTGAGCATCAGTGGAGAAATGACTATTGAATATGATCTCTGTCTCTCTCCCTGCAAGCAGACATTATATTTTTAGTTCAAGAACTCTTTACTGAGCTCATTATATATATGAGACACTATACTGGATTCTGGAAATAAAGATATTTCCAAATGCTTGTATTCAAATGGTGGGGAATAATAAGATCTTCTCAACACTCTTGAGAGAGACTCCACACTTTTCCTGTGACAACCTACCTGGGGCTCTAGCTCCTTCTATTCTGGATTGCCCTAGCTACTTCCCCTCCTCCTGCTGCATCCTCACTGTCTGTACTCTAAATAGGGTCTTTACACGGCCCACACCTTGATCCTTCAGGTGTGCAGTCAAATGCACCCCTTAAAGAAGTCACTTTCTGATCATTGTAATTAAGATAGCCTCATTGCTCCATTTGTCTGCGTTTCTTTTTTCACAGAAATTTCTTTCACAGAAATTTTGCTGTCTAAAGGATGGTACTTCTTCACCTGTTTAGTTGTTTAAAACCATCTTCTTCACTATAATGTTACTTTTTTCACACAGGCACTTTGTCTTGCTTACAGTGTGTGTCCTCCAGTACTAGAATAGCCACCTTTATAGGGGGTACTTGAGATCTACTTGGTGAATGAATAAACTAAATAAGTAAGTAAAGTTGTTATTTAGAAATGGCTACAAGTTGCAAAAGATGCACTCACAGAGATTGAAACAAATATAGGTTTATTTCTCCACATAATAAAAGATCAGAGAAAAATATAGGGTTTTGCAAGATGGGATCAGTTCAGCAGCTTAATGATAAGCTATCTTATTTATTATAGAGTATCTATCTATTCATATTTATTTTCTGGAACTAGTTTCTATACTGCCTTTGAGGAAAACTTAAGCAAGCCCATAAATTGTTTTTTTTTCCTTGGGTATCACAAAATCTTCTGATCAATAATTAACTTTGTCAGTAACATGTAACAGAAATACTGACCACTTGCTGTTGAGGAGAAAGTCTGAACTCTGGGAAAGAGTCTGGGTTCATTCTCCCTGTTCTAATTCAGAGCTTCTGCCTCTCTTTGGTGATGAGAAGGATAATAGAATGCAGGGAATTTTTTACTTAATTGGGCCTCTCTTAATTTGGCCTCAGGTCTTCTGTGTCTGAGCATGTTTTAAACTAACTTATGTCTAATGAATGTTTTTAATGGTTCTTTAAAGATACCTGTTTGCTGCATAAGAAAATGTCCCAGAATATAATGGCTTAAAATAGCCACAATTTAATCATATCGCCTAAATTTGGGCCATATTCAACTTGGTGATTCTTCAGCTCATGTGGCCTCAATTGGAATCAATCTTTTTTTGCCACCTAGTCTGTGCTCATTCTCAGGTGACCTCTCACCTATGGCTTCTTTCTTTGATAGCTGTGAACTCACCCCCTCTTCTCCTGCCCCAGGCATCTTCAGTCTCTACTGAGATCTGCCTTAACTTTCAGCTGGCCCATAAGAGCAGGACAAGCCCCCAGCTGGCTCTCCCTTCCACCTGCACAGACTCCCTATACTCCCTATACTTGCTATACTTGCTATAGAGCTGTACTGCTCTATACTCCCTATTCTTGTTATCTAGATCTCATAGATTCTGTCATATGCTTGTTGCTCTAATATTATTGTAAATAATTGCTGTTTCCATGCAATTGTAAATACTTCACAACACCCCTCCCAGATCTTAGCCCACTTCAAAATTTCCTGAACTCCATTACTGTAGTGGTTAACTCTATTCTCTCACACACTACACCTATTTACTATTCTTTACTCTCACCCTACCTCAGAATCTGACAAAGCACAGCCTCACTGCTTTCTAGATCCAACTCACAATCCATTCCTCCCCAACAAGAGGCTTATCTTCTTTCCATCCTTTCTCAAATGTGGCTGGTTGGGGGGAAGATCACGGTTAACACTATACATAGCCAAAGGATCCCCTCTCTCTTCTCTACTGGCTGCTACTGTAAATATCATAGAATACTTTGTTGCTGTCTTAAACCATTTTGCCTTCCCCCTCCAAATAATCACAAAAAAGAGTAGGGGGAAGCTGTGAACACCAGGATACCTGAAGGAGACTGCACCACTGAATCTCACAGATATTCTACCACAGAAGTTCACACCATAAATCCAGGGAACCAGAACAGATCAATTTAAGAAACAGAGGCTAACAAGAAGAGTCTCACAAACAATGAGAAGACAAAGAAACAACCCAAATGAAGGGAAAGGAGGAAGCCTCAGAAAGAATGCTAAATGAAATAGAGGCAACTCAACTATCAGACACTGAGTTCAAAGCAATGATTATCAGGAAGCTCAATGCGCTTACAATGAGCTACCAGAAATCATAGGGAAACGACAAAAAACTCACTGAAAACTATATCAACATGAAAAAGGAAATAGAAATTATTAACAAGGGCTAAGAGGAAATGAAGAACACAATTTCTGAACTGAAGAACACAGTAGAAGGAATGAAAAGTAGGATCAATGAAGCAGAAGATTGGATCAGCGAATTGGTCGACAAAATAGAAAAAAACAACCAGAATGAGCAAGAAAAGGAAAAGACACTCAGAAAGAATGAAGAGGGATTAAGAGAAATGCAAGACAACATGAAATGTAATAATATTTATATAATAGAGATACCAGAAGGAGAAGAAGAGCAAAGGATATAAAACCTGTTTGAAAAAGTAATGAAGGAAAACTTCCCTAATTTGATGAGAGAAAAAGTCACACAAATCCAGGAAACACAGAGAGTCCCAATCAAGAGGAACCCAAAGAAGTCCACCTAAAGACACATCATAATTAAAATGGCAAAATTTTAAGACAAAGAGAGAATCTTAAAGGTAGCAAGGGGGAAACAGGAAGTAACATACAAGGGCATCTCAATAAGGCTAGTAGCTGATTTCTCAATGGAAATGCTCCAAGCCCGAAGAGAATGGTAAGAAATATTCCAAGTAATGAGAACCAGACACCTGCAACCAAGGTGACTTTACCAAACAAGGCTCTCAATCAAGATAGAAGGCCAAATAAGGAGCTTCACAGATAAAGGAAGTCTAAAAGAATACACCTCCACCAAACCAACTATGCAAGAGATACCAAAGGGACTCCTTTAAGGAAAGGAAAGAAAAGAGAGAGAGGAACACAGGCACATAAATGGCAATGAATAAGTACCTATCAATAATAACCTTAAATGTAAATGGATTACATGTTCCAATCAAAAGACATAGAATAGCTTAATGGATAAGAAAGCATGACCCACACATATGCTGCCTACAAGAGACCCACCTCAGGACAAAACACCTACACAGACTGAAAGTGAAGGGCTGGAAATAAATTTTCCAAGAAAACAGACAGGAAAAAAAAAAGCCAGGGTAGCAATAATCATATCAGACAAAATAGACTCCACAAAAAGGGCCATAAAGAGAGACCCAGAAGGTCACTTCATAATACTCAAGGGAAGAATCCACCAAGAAGATTATAAACATTGTAAATATATATATACACCCAACATAGGAGCACCTAAATACATAAAGAAAATTTTAGAGGACTTCAAGAAACACTTTGATAACAACACAATTATAGTGGGGGATTTTAACAGCTCACTATAAAAAATGGACAGGTCTTCCAAACAAAATATCAACAAAGATATTGTGTCATTGAACAATGCCATAGATGAAATGGACTTAACTGATATATATAGAGAGCCCTCCATCCCAAAGAAGCTAAATACACATTCTCTTCAAAGGCACATGGGATATTTTCAAAGATAGATCACATGACAGGACACATAACAAGCCTCAACAATTTCAAGAAAATTGAAATCATACCAAGCATTTTTTCAGATCACAAGGGACTGAACGTCGAAACCAATGGCAAGGAAAAAACCCCAAACACTCAAAATCATGGAGATTAAATAGCATGCTATTAAACAATGAATGGGTCAAGACTGAAATTAGGGAAGAAATCAAAAAGTTTCTGGAAACAAATGAAAATGAACTCACAGCAACCCAAACCCTATGGGACACAGCAAAGGCAGTTCAGAGAGGGAAGTTTATAATGATACAGGCCTATCTAGAAAAGACAGAAACATTTCAAACACACAACCAAACCCTATGTCTACAAGAACTCCAGGAGCAACAACAAAGACAACCCAGAGCAAGCAGAAGTAAGGAAATAACCAAGATCAGAGCAGAATTAAATGACATAGAGACTAAAAGCACAATTCTAAGGATCAATGAACCCAGGAGCTGGTTCTTTGAAAAGATAAACAAAATCAACAAGTCTTTAAGCAGACTCACCAAGAAAAAAAAGAAAGAAGACCCAAATAAGCACAATCAGAAATGAAAGAAAAGAGATTACAACTCATATCAAAGAAATATAAAGGATTGTAAGACATTACTATGAAGAACTGTATGCCAAGAACTTTGCAAACCTAGGTGAAATGGACAAATTTCTAGAAAAACATAATCTTCCAAATCTCAAAGAAGAAGAAACAGAAAGCCTGAACAGACCAATAACAGCAAATGAAACTGAAGCAGTAATCAAAAAACTCTCAACACACAAAAGCCATGGACCAGGTGGTTTCACAGGAGAATTTTACAAAGCATTTAAGGAAGAGCTAGCTCCTATCCTTCACAGACTATTCCAAAATATCCAAAATGATGGGAGTCTCCCAAACTCTTTTCATGAAGCCAGCATCATCCTAATCCCAAAACCAGATAAAGACACAACAAAGAAAGAAAACTTCAGGCTGATATTGCTGATGAACATTGATGCTAAAATCCTCAACAAAATATTGGCAAACCACATCCAACAATACATTAAAAAGATCATACACCATGACTAAGTGGGATTCATCCCAGGGATGCAAGGATGGCACAATATTCGCAAATCAGTAAATGTAATACATCACATGAACGAAAGCAAAGACAAAAATCACATGATCATATCAATAGATGCAGAAAAAGCATTTGATAAGGTACAGCACCCATTTATGATAAAAACACTCAGCCAAGTGGGAATAGAGGGAGCATTCCTCAACATAATAAAGACTCTATATGAGAGAACTAGAGCCAACATCATACTCAATGGGCAAAAACTAAAGTCTTTTCTACTGAGATCAGGAACATGACAAGGCTGTCCTCTTTCACCACTTCTATTCAATACAGTATTGGAAGTTTTAGCCACAGCAATTAGACTAGAAAAAGAAATAAACAGCATCCAAATCAGAAAGGAGGAAACAAAACTGTCACTGTTTGCAGATGACATGATAGTATACATAGAAAATCCTATAGACTCCACAAAAAACTGCTCGACTTAATAAATGAATTTGGCAAAACAGCAGGATACAAAGTCAACAATGAAACAGCAGGAGCAGAAATCAAGAAAAAAATCTCATTTGATATAGCAAAAAGAAAAATAAAATACCTAGGAATAAACCTAACCAAAGAGGTAAAAGACCTGTATTCAGAAAACTACATAACACTGAAGAAAGAAATCAAGGAAGATGCAAACAAATGGAAACATACCATGTTCATGGATTGGAAGAATTATCATCATCAAAATGTCCATACTACCCAAAGCAATTTACAGATTCAATGAAATACCTATTAAAGTACCAATGACATATTTCACAGACATAGAACAAACACTTAAAATATTTATATGGAACCATAAATGACCCCGAAGAGCTGCTGCAATTTTGAGAAAGAAGAGAAAGTAGGAGGATGACAATGCCTGATACTAAACTATATTACGAGGCCAGTGTTATCAAAACAGCCTGGTACTGGCATAAGAACAGACACATGGACCAGTGGAACAGAACAGAGAGCCCAGAAATAAACCCAAGTCTCTATGGTAAATAAATATTTGACAAGGGGGCAGCAACATAAAATGGAGTAAAAATAGCCTCTTCAAGAAATGCTGTTGGGAGAATTGGACAGCTACATGCAAAAAAAAAATGAAACTAGAGCACCAATTTACACTATACAGAAAAATAAATTCATGGTGGATAAAACACTTAAATATAAACCATGACACCATTAAAGTCCTAGAGGAGAACATAGTCAGGATAATCTCAGATATTTCATGCAGAAACATTTCTATTGACATATCCTGTAGAGCAAGGGACATAAAGGAAAGAATAAATAAACAGGATCTCATCAAAATAAAAAGATTCTGCATGGTTAAAGAAAACAGTATTAAAATAAAAAGAGAACTAACTGTATGGGAAAACATATTTGCCAAATGATACCTGAGACAAGTGTTTACTCTCCAAAATATATAAAGAACTTATTCAACTCCACTCTAAGAAGACAAGCAACCTAATTAAAAAATGGGCAAAGGACTTGAACAGACACTTCTCCAAGGAAGACATACAGAGGATCCAGAGACACATGAAAAGATGCTCCGTATTGCTAGCTATCAGAGAGATGCAAATTAAAACCACAGTGAGATACAACTTCACATTATTGAGAATGGCCATCATATTCAGGGGGGAATGGGTAGGGATTACAGGAACAAATTTGGAGGACACATGGACAAAAACTAAGGGTGGGGGGTAATGGGGGGAAGGGGGGAGGGTTGGGTGGAGGGGCTGGAACGGGAGTAGGGGGGAGAAAACTGTACTTGAACAATGATTGAAATAAAAAAAATAAATATATATATATAAAAAAAAGGAGAATGGCCATCATAAACAAAGCAGCAAACAACAAATCTTGTGTAGAAAAGGGAACCCTAGTTCACTGTTAGTGGGACTGCAAACTTGTACAACCACTATGGAAAACAGTATGGAATTTCCTCAGAAAACTAAAAATGTATCTGCCTTTTGACCCAGCCATTTCACTGCTTGGACTATATCCTAAGAACCTTGAAACTCCAGTTCAAAAGAACCTACGCACCCCAATGTTCATAGCAGCACAATTTACAGTAGCTAAGTGTTGGAAGCAGCCTAGGTGTCCAGCAGTAAGTGAATGTATCAAAAAACATGGTACATTTACACAATGGAATTCTATGCAGCAGAAAGAAAGAAGCTCCTATTCTTTGCAATAGCATGGATGGAGCTGGATAGCATTATGCTAAGTGAAATAAACTAGGCAGTGAAAGAGAAATACCCTATGATCTCACCTTTAACAGGATCCTAAACAACAAAACAAAGAAACAAGCAAAATATAGTTAAAGACATTGAAATAGAGGACAGCCTGAAAGTGACCAGAGGGGAGGGAACTTCAGGGAAGAGTGGAAAGGGTTTACAGAAACAAATATAAAGGACACATGGACAAAAACAAGGGAAGGGGTGGAAATGGAGGTAGGTGGGGAGGGATGGGTAGATGTGTTGTAATGGGAACAAAGGATGGAAAATTGTACTTGAACAATGATTAAGATAAAATTTTAAAAAACATTTTTTCAGACTTCTGGCCAAGGTGGATGGCTAAGCAGGTACAGTTTAACTTCTTGTACAACCAAAAGAAGGACAACAACAAATTAAAAATAACAAAAAATAACCAGCACTGCCAGAAAATAGAACTGTGTGGAAGTCTGACCACCCAGGAGTTAAAGAAGAAACATTCAACCAGACTGGTAGAAGGAGTGGAGACAGGCAGCCAGGGAGGAGAGAACACTCAGCAAAGCAGCACCTGGAGGACCAGGCAGGCAAGGCAGCAGCTGGCAGACTGGAACAAGCAAGGCAGAGGCTCGCAGACCAGGCAGTCCCACATTTGTGTGCAGATAACCGGGAAGAACAACTGAGGAGTGAGACGGACCACACAAATTAAGGTTCAAGAGTGGGGAAGCCTCAAAACCTCTGACTATAAAAACATGTGGGGGTTGTAGTGGCAAGAGAAACTCCCAGCCTCACAGGAGAGTTTGTTGAAGAGACCCACAGGGTCCCAGAAGGTACACAAACCCACTGACCTAAGAATCAGTACCAGAAGGGCCAATTTTGCTAGTGGGGAAGTGACTGAAAGCCAGCAAAGAGCCTAGCAAGTGGCTTTGTTCCCTCTCTGACAACTCACTCACATGTAGCGCAACAATGCAGCCAAGTGGGTTGCCCCACTTGGCGAATGGGTTGTTCCCTGGGGAATACCTTAGGCTTCACCCCTTACAATTTAAAAGCTGCACTAAGATAAGAGAAATATGGCCGTAATAAAAGAACAGATCAAAGCTCCAAAAATAGAACTAAGCAGAAAAGAGCTAGCCAACGTGTGGGATGCAGAGTTCAAAACACTGGTAATCAAGATGCTCACAGAAATGGTTGAGTATGGTCACAAAATGAAGGAAAAAGTGAAGACTATAAAAAGAGAAATAAAAGAAAACATGTAGGGAACCAATAGTGATGGGAAGGAAACCTGGCACTCAAATCAGTGATTTAGAGCAGGAGGAAGAAATAAACATTCAACCAGAACAGAATGAAGAAACGAGAATTCAGAAAGATGAAGAGAGGCTTAGGAACCTCTAGGAAGACTTTAAATGTTCCAATATCCTAATCATAGGGGTACCAGAAGGAAAAGAGGAAGAACAAGAAATTTAAAACTTATTTGAAAACATAATGAAGGAGAACTTCCTCAATCTGATGAAGGAAATAGACTTCTAGGAAGTTCAGGAAACTCAGAGAGTCCCAAAGAAGTTGGACCTAAGGAAACACACACCAAGGCACATCAGAATTAGGTCACCCAAATTAAAGATAAGGAGATAATTTTAAAATCAACAAGAGAAAAGGAGACAGTTAATTACAGAGGAATTCCCATAAGGCTATATGCTGATTTCTCAAAAGAAACCTTGCAGGCAAGAAGGAGATGGAAAGAAGTATTTGAAGTCATGAAAGGCAAGGACCTACATCCAAGGTTACTGTAGCCAGCAAAGCTATCATTTAGAATGGAAGGGCAGATAAAGTGCTTCTCAGATAAGGTCAAGTTCAAGGAGTTCATCATCATCAAGCCCTTATTATATGAAATGTTAAAGGGATTTATCTAAGAAAAAGAAGATGATCAAAACTATGAACAGTAAAATGACAACAAACTCACAACTATCAACGACCAAACTTAAAAAATTGAAAACAAAAAAGAAGGAAACAACTAGAACAAGAACAGAATCACAGAAATAGAGATCACATGGAGGGTTATCAGAAGGGAGACAGAGGTGGGAAAAATAGGGGAAAAGGTACGGGGAATAAGAAGCATAATTGATAGGCATAAAATAGGGGAGGTTAAGAATAGTATAGGAAATGGAAAAGCCAAAGAACTTTTTTATGTATGACCCATGGGCATGAACTAACGTGGGGAAATGATGGTGGGAGTGACAGTGCAGGGTGGAAGGGAATAAAAGGAGGAAATGGGACAACTGTAATACCACAATCAATAAAATATATTTAAAAAGTAAATAAAATAAAAATAAAATAACCACTCCTCTACATGGCCTCAAAGTGCCCCACCATCCTTCTCTCAAAAACATAACTCACCTTAGACACCAAACTCTTCACTCTGACATGAAATTTCTGGCTTCTCTGTACATGCTGTACTCTGTCTAAAGATGATCCTCATACAATAGCAGTCAGGAGAAGCTAGATCAGGCTGTGATGAAACCCACAAAATCTCAGTAAAATATAACCTAAATAAATAAATAAAATACTTTTTCAATTTTTATTTTTTCAGTTACAGTTGACATTTAATATACATTAATTTCTGATGTACAACATAGTGGTTAGAAAAAAAGTGAGCCCCTGATAATTCTAGTACCCACCTGGCACCATACAAGGTTAGTACAATATTGACTATATTCCCTATGTTGTACTTCACATCCCCATGACAATTTGGTAACTACCAGTTTGTACTTAATCCTTTCACATTCTTCACTCAGCCCCCTACCTTCCTCCCATCTGATGATTGTCAGTTTCTTCTCTGTATCTATGAATTTATTTCTGTTTGTTTATTTTGATTTTTAGATTCCACGTATAAATGAAATTATATGGCATATGCCTTTGTCTGACTTATTTCACTTAGGGTAATACCCTCTAGGTCCATTTGCATTGTCATAAATGGTAGTATTTCATTTTTATGGCCAAATAATATTCCATTGTACACATGTATTAAAACATTGTATCCACTTAGTCTATTGATGGATATGTAGGTTGCTTCCATATCTTGGCTATTGTAAGTAATTCTGCAAATTAACATAAGGATGCATATATCTTTTTGAATTAGTTTTTTGGCTTTTGTCAGATAAATACCCAGAAGTGGGATTGCCGAGACATATGGCAATTTTATTTTTAATTTATTGAGGACCTTCCATATTGTTTTCATTAGTGACTGTACCAATTTGCAATCCCACTAACAAATTTTCTCTTTTTGTCACATCCTCGCCAGCCCTTGTTGTTTGTTGATTTATTGATGATAGCCATTCTGATAGGCATGAGGTGATATCTCATTGTGATTTAGTTTGAATTTCTCTGATGATTAGTGACATTGAGCATCTTTTCATATGTCTCTTGGCCATCTATATGTCTTCTTTGGAGAAGTGTCTATTCATGTTCTCTGTCAATTATTATTCAGATTGAGTTTGTGGTATTTTTGAGGGATTGTTTTATAGTGATAGTTCAATTCATGCAGGGACATTTAGCATACATATACATATCACAGGCTTTATAACCTTTTTAGCTGACAATTAGCATATTTCATAAAAAACAATGCATATAATTTAAGATTTATCTTTTGGAACAATATGTGCCTGAATTTGATCATCATGACTAATTTTGTGATCCTGGATCTTGCAATTCATTTCATCTTTCTTGAACTCACTTTCCTCATATATAAAATTTAAAAAATAGTGTATGCTTCATAAGGATTAAATAAGACAGACATGCAAGTATTACAGTGCTTCAGGCCTTCTCCTTCAGCAGGTAATAATAATAATAATTAGTAATAATATTTTATCTTTCACACATCAATTACAAAACTGTAATTATTGATTACAGAAATTATAAAATATTTCAAAACATTTTCTAAAAATTATCTTGCTTCAGATACTTTGATATGTCATCTAATCATATTTCATGTGTAACCTCGCTGTCATTTTTATCACTGCAGAATTAATTAGGCATTTTGTACTGAGTTGCCCAATCTGTCCATCAAAGTTATTTAATTTTATTTTAACTTTATCACTATGATTGTGAAGAGTTTGGCTGGAAACTCTTGAGGGAAATAATGCAGTTTCTGAATATTAAAAGATCACATTAGCAAAATATACCTCATCCTGCTTAATTTTCCAAACCTCACAGTCCCAAAACCATGATTCCCACTGTCAAGATGACATGTCATCAGTTCACAGACACAAAAAAGTGATCGAGACTTGTGCAGTTATAATCAGTGATTCTGCCTCAGGTGGCCATGAGCCCATCCAAGATAACACGCTGGGCTCACAGAACGTGAAATCACCCTGTGGTATATAGATATAACTATAGAGAGAATAGCCAGTGTGGATCACAGTTTCCTCCCCTGAAAGGGAAGGTTGGCTTGCAAAAGGTCTATAAGGTCAAATTGTGAGTTACTCATTCATGTATTATTTTTTATTCATTTATTTGTCCATTGGTTTTGCCAAGAGTGATTGATACCAGCAAGGCTGAGTGGATAAAGCTTGGCTCTTAAATAGACAAATGTGAATTAAACCCCAGCTCTACTATACATTACTTGTGTGATGATAACAGGGTGTTATTTCCATTCTGAGCCTCAGTTTCCTTTCCTGTAAATTGGGCTACTAATTACCTCTAGTGTTGTTAAGAACATTGCATAATGTCAGTGGTTGCCATTCGAGTTAATACCACCTCTTATGTGACATTTAAAATTTACTGGGCATTTTGAGAGTTAGGATTGGGTTTCTAGATACCATACAGCATCTAAAATCCTTCAAAATATAGAATGTAAGGTTTGTCCGGGAAAAATCCAGCCATTGTTAATATAACAAGAATGGTTTTCATGACATTTATGTAAACTGTTGGCCAAGGAGAGTGCAATAAAATGCACATGCATGAACGATGATGATTTCACTGTGCTAGTCTGTGGGGCAGTAGTCACCATTGAATGAGCATATGTACTGTGTGACCATCACACTCCAAATGAATGAGTAGAGTAACAAATCTGCAGCAAATTTTGAGTGAAGCTTGCACATTCCTCCATGAAAACTATTCGAATGATTCAGAAGGCCACAGCTATGGGCAACTGTGAAGATTGGCTGCTTCATCACAATAATACACCCACTCAGGCATCACATCTGGTGGAGAGCTTTTTGGCCAAATATCAAATCACTCAGGTGACTCAGCCCCTCTACAGCCCAGATTTGGTGCCCTGGGACTGCTGGCTTTTCCCAAAACTAAAATAACTTTTGAAAGGAAGGAGATTTCAAGCCTTGGCTGGCATAGCTCAGTGGATTGAGCACAGGCTGCAAACCAAAATGTCGCAGGTTCGATTCCCAGTCAGGGTACATGCCTGGGTTGCAGGCCATGACCCCTAGCAACTGCACATTGGTGTTTCTCTCTCTCTCTCTCCCTCCCTTTCCTCTAAAATAAATAAATAAAATAAATAAATAAAATCCTTAAAAAAACATTTAAAAAAAAAGAAAGGAAGGAGATTTCAGACCATTGATGAGATTCAGAAAAAATGACCGGGCAGTTGATGGATATTGGAAAAACTCTGTGAGGTGCTAAAGTGCCTTTGTTGAAGGGAACTGAGGTATCATTTTCCTATGTACAATGTTTCTTACATATTGTATCTTCTTCAATAAATGTCTCTATTTTTCATATCACATGACTGCATACCTCTGGACAGACCTTCTATACCTTTCTATTTCTGAGAAAACCATGCTTTGTCCCAAATTGCTCTTAAATATTCCAGTGTAAATAATAGAGCTGGAAAACCTGAGTCTAGAGCCCAGTCCCATTTTAGGTATAAGTATATTGGTTTTGCACAATTGCAATATGCATCAAACTTTCTAGAAAGGGACCTAACATGTAAATTGATGGATGCATGCCCATGTTTTACTTGGTTCTTTACTAAGAGTTATTTATTATTGTGAGAAAGTATGTTGCCATCAAGAATTTTATTCTTGTTTGAGTCATCACCAAAGCACACTTTGTCAGTCTATATTTGTAGCTGTCATGTTTACAGTGGTTCTATATCTACATGTTAAACAGGCAACTTTAGCCCTTACTTGCAAATGTTTAATATAAGAATAAAGTGCCAAATAATTTTCAGTTAGATATTTTATCATTTTATTTTCTTGTTTGTTTGCTTTATATAATCTTCATTATATTTTTCCATTATCATTCAGTCCCCTTATACACCCTCCTCCCCAGCATTCACCTCACTGTTTTCCATGTCTATGAGTCCTTTTTGCCTTTTTGCTCATCCCTCTACCCTCTAACTTCACCTCCCCTGATGAGCTGTCATCTTTCTTCAACTGTGAGACTGTCTCTGTTTGCTTTTTAGTTCAGCTTGTTCTTTACATTCCACATATGAGTGAACTCATATGGTATTTATCTTTCTCTGACTGCTTATTTCACCTAGTGTAATGTTCCCCAGGCCCATCCATACTGTTGCAAAGGGTAAAATTTTCTTCTTTTTTTATGGGAAGTACAATTCCATTGTATGTATGTCCCATGGTTGTTTCATCCACTCATCTATTGGTGGACACTTGGACTGCTTCCATATCTTGGTGATTGTAAGTAACACTGCAGTGAACACAAAGGTGCTTATGTTCTTTAGAACTGGTGGTTTGTGTTCCTTTGGATATATTTCTAGAAGCAAGATTGCTGGGTCAAAAGGCAGGTCCATTTTGAATTTTTTGAAGTATCTCCATACTGCTTGCCACAGTGGCTGCACAAGTCTGCCTTCCCACCAACAGTGCAACAGGGTTACCCTTTCTCCAAATCATCACCAGCACTTGTTGTTTCTTGATTTATTGATGATAGCCATTCTGACAGGTGTGAGATGGTATCTCATTGTGGTTTTAATTTGCATTTCTCTGATGATTAGTGATCTTGAGCATCTTTTCATGATTATTGGCTATCTGTGTGTCCTCTTTGGAAAAGTGTCTATTCAGGTCCTGGGCTCATTTTTTAATTGGGTTGTTTGTTTTTTTCTTTTGGTGTTGAGTTTTATAAGTACTTTATAAATTTTGGATATTAAACCCTTATCAGATATATCGGCAAATATGTTCTTCCATTCTGTGGGTTGTCTTTTTATTTTGCTGATGATATCCTTTGCTGTGCAAAACTTTTTAGTTTGATGTAGTCTGATTTGTTCATTTTTTTTTTCCTTTGTTTCCCTTGCCTGGGGAGCTATATATGATAAAAAATTTCTATGAGCAATGCCCGAGATTTTGCTGCCTATGTTTTCTTGTAGGATTCTTATGGTTTCATGTCTAACATTTAAGTCTTTGATCCATTTTGAATTTATTCTTGTGCGTGGTGTGAGAAAGTGGTCTAGTTTCATTTTTCTGCACATATCTATCTGTCCAGTTTTCCCAACACTATTTATTGAATAGACTATCTTTAGCCCATTGTATGTGATTGCTTCCTCTATCAAATATCAATTGACTTTAAAGGTATAGTTTTATGTCTGGGTTCTTTATTCTGTTCCATTGACTATGTGTCTGTTTTTATGTCAGTACCAGGCTGTTTTGATTACTATGGCCTTGTAGTATAGTTTATTAGGTAGTGTAAGTCTTCCAACTTTGTTCTTCTTTTTCAGGATCTCTGTTGCCATGCAGGGCCTTTTGTGGTTCCATATAAATTTTTGAAATGTTTGTTCTAGTTCTGTGAAATATGTCTTTGGAATCTTGATAGAAATTCTGTTGAATCTATAGATTGCTTTGTGTAGTATGGACATTTTAATGATTTTAATTCTTCCTACCTATGGACATGGTATATGCTTCCACTTATTTGTGTCTTCTGTTTCTTTCTTCAGTGTCTTATAATTTTCTGATACAGGTCTTTTACATACTTGGTTAGATTTATTCCTAGGTATTTTATTCTTTTTGAAATAATTGTTAATGGAATTTTTTAAAAGTTTCCCTTTCTGTTAGTTCATTATTGACATATAAAAATACAACTGATTTCTGAATATTAATTTTGTATCCTGTTATTTTGCTGAATTTATTTATCAGTTCTAGTAGATTCTTGGTGGAATCTTTGGGGTTCTGTGTGTATGGTACCATGTCATCTGCAAATAAAGAGTTTTTTACTTCTTGCTTTCCAATTTGGATGCCATTTATTTCTTCTTATTATCTTTTTGCTGTGGCTAGGACTTCCAGTACTATGTTAAATAAGAGAGGTGAAAGCAGATATCCCTGTCTTGTTCCCAACCTTAAGGGGAATGCTTGTAGTTTTTGCCCATTGAATATGATGCTGGTAGTGGGTTTTTCATACATGGCCTTTATTATGTTTAGGTGTATTCCTTCTACTCCCACTTTGCTGAGAGTTTTTATCATAAATAGGTGCTGGATTTTATCAAAAGCTTTTTCTACATCTATTGATAGGATTATGTGGTTTTTATTTTTTTATTTTGTTTATGTGGCAAATCACAGTTATGATTTGCAAATGTTTTACCATCCTTGCATTCTTGGAATAAAACCCACTTGATTATGGTGTATGATCTTTCTGGTGCATTGTTGTATTCAGTTTGTTAATATTTTGTTAATGATTTTAGCAACTATGTTCATTAGTGGTATTGGCCTAAATTTTCTTTCTTTGTAGTGTCTTTACCTAGTTTTGGAATTAGGATAAGACTGGCCTTGTAAAATGAGTTTGGGAGCCTTCCCTCATATTGAATTTTATGAAATAGTTTGGGAAGGAGAGGTATTAGTTTTTCTCAGAATGTTTGGTAAAATTCATCTGGTAACCATCTGGTCCAGGGCTATGGTTTGTTGGGAGTTTTCTGATTACTGCTTCAGTTCCACTAAGTTTAATCTGTCTATTCCAATTCTCTGATTCTTTCTGATTTATTTTTGGAGGATTATATGTTTCTAGAAATTTACCCATTTTGACCAGGTTGTCCAGTTTGTTGGCATATAATTGTTCATAATATATTCTTACAATCATTTGTATTTCTTTGTTGTCAGTTGTGATTTCTTCTATTTCATTTCTGAGTATTTTTGTTTGGATCTTTTCTCTTTTTCTCTTGATGAGTCTGGTTAAAGGTTTGTCAATCTTGTTTATCTTTTCAAAGAATCAGTTCTTAGATTCATTCATCTTTGTATCATTTTTTAGACTCTATTTCATTTATTTGTGCTTTGATCTTATTTATATACTTCTTTCTACTCACATTGGGCTTTGTTTGTTGTTCCTTTAAGTGTAAAGTTAGATTTTTTATTTGATTTTTTTCTTTTTTTTTTTCTGTAATAGGCCTATAATGCTATGAACTTCCCTCTTAGGATTGCTTTCCCTGTGTCCTGCTGATTTTGGATCATTGTGTTCTCATTTTCATTAGTTTCAAGATATCTTTTTATTTCTTCCTTGATCTTATTGTTGACCCATTCATTGTTTAATGACTTGTTACTTAGCTTCTATGTCTTTGAGTGTTTTTCAGTGTTCTTGTGATTGATTTCTAGTTTCATAGAATTGTGGTCAGAGAAGATGCCTGATGTGATTTAAATCTGCTTAAATTTAATGATGCTTGTTTTGTGTCTTAGGATGTGGTCTCTCCTAGAAAATATTCCATGCACACTTGAAAAGTATGTATATTCTGCTGCTTTGGGGTGAAATGCTATGGAGATATCAAATTCATTTGATTCAGTGTGACATTTAAGGGTACTGTCTCCTTGTTTTCTGCCTGGAAGATCTATCCATTGAAGTCAATGAAGTTTCAAAATCCCCAGCTATGCCCATATTTCTGTTGATCTCTCCCTTTATGTCCATCAAAATTTGCTTTACATATTTAGGTGCTCTTGTGTTGAGTAAGTAAATGTTTACAAAGGTTATATCCTCTTGTTGCATTGTCTCTTTTCTCATTATGTAGTGTCCTCCTTTATCTCTTACTACAGCTTTGGTTTTAAGGCCTATTTTGTCAGAAATAAGTACTGTTAACTCAGCTTTTTTTCTTTTCCATTTTCATAAGATATTTTTTCTATCCCTTTCCTTTTAGCCTGTGCATATCGTTCAACCTGAGATGGGTCTCTTGGAGGCAGTACACATATGGATCTTGTTTTTTATCCATTCATCTACATTCAGTCTTTTGGATGGATGGAGCATTTAAGTCATTAACATTTGAGGTGATTATTGATAGATATATATGTAGTACCATTTTATTGTTAGACAGTTTTCCTCTCAGATCCCCCCTTTTCTCCTCCTCCTCCTCCTTCTCCTTCTCATTCTCATTCTCATTCTTATTCTTTTAGTCTAGCAAGCTCTTTAACATTTGTTGCAGTATTGCTTTGGTGTTAACAAACTCCTTTAGCTTTTCCTTCTCTGAGAAGCACCTTATTTCTTCTTTAATTTTAAATGATAGCCTTGCTGGGTAAAGTAGCCTTGGTTCTACGTCCTTGCTTTTCATCACCTTAAATATTTCATGCCACTCCCATGTGTCCTAAAGTGTTTCTGATTAGTAATCTGATGGCACTCTAATTGGTGCTTCCTCGTAGGTAACTATTTGGTTTTCTCTTGCAACTGTTAGAATTCTCTCCTTGTCTTTAAACCTTGTCATTTTAAATATGATGTGTCTCAGTATCGACCTCTTTAGGTCCAACTTGTTTGGCACTCTCTGAGCTTCCTGGACTTTTGCTACTTTTTCCTTCACCAGATTAGGGAAGTTTTCAGTTATTATTTGTTCAAATAGGTTCTCAATCTCTTGCTCATTCTTTGACCTTCTGGTATTCCCATGATGTGGATATTATTACATTTCATGTTGTCCAAGATATTTCTTAAGCTATCCTCATTTTTAAAATTCTTTTTTCTTTTGCTGATCTATCTGATTGTTTTTTCAACATTGTCTTCCAAAACACTGATTCTATACTTTGCTCCATCTAACCTCCTGTTTATTCCTTCCAGTGTATTATTTATCTGAGATATTTCATTCTTTATTTCTGATTGATCCTTTTTGATTTTTGTGTATTTTTAATGCTGTTGGGTATCATTATAACCATTATTTTAAGTTATCTATATTATAAATTACTTCTATTTCATCTAGTTCTTTTGGACAATTCTCTTGTTCTTTCATTTGGGGTCTATTTCTTTGCCTTCCCATTTTGGCTGCTTCTTTGAATTTTCTGCCTTTCATGATGAACTAATCAGCCTTTAAACTGATCAGTTGTTAATATAATCAATCTGTAATCAGCAGTTGGGCATAAGCGCCACAAGGTGGGGCAGAGTAACTCCTTTGGACAGGGTTATTGCTTCCCCTTAGGCTGATGCTATTTAGAGAGGACTACTCTGCTGGAGAAAGCAGGCTTCTGCAGTATGGGGAATGACTCGGCACAAGGATCCTGGTGGCTGTTCCCTCAGTTCTCTCCCTAGAACCACCAACTCCTGGCTGTCCTCAAAAATCTCTAGTCCACTCTGCCCTCTCTTTGCTGGCACCCAGGGTAAGTGGTTGCAAACAAAATTTTGTGGTTTGGCCCTTTAAAAGGCTCTTTGCTCCTCCAGCTGTCTCTCCCTGGTTGACAGAACCCCTACTGATTTTCACAGCTGGATGTTATCTGGGTTCATTTCTAGGTCTGGTGCTGTAGGCTGGGGAGTGTAGCTTGGGGTTCAGACCTCACGCTTCTCAGAGGTAAGCACCTGGCTGCTGAAATATCCCTCCCTCCTGCACTTCAGCTGTCACCTGTGGGAGCCCAGCCAGCCCTCCCAAGTCTCCTCCATACTGCCTACCAGTCACATTGGGCTGAAGTGTTTTCTTCTGTCTGTGGTTGTAAGTCTTCTCTCCAGCTAGTGTTTAGTTGGTTATTCAAGGTGATTTCTCTACAGCTTAGTTGTAATTCCAGATTGGTCCTGGGAGGAGGTTAGTGTAGCTTCCACTTATTCCTCTGCCATTTTTATCATCTTAGTATTGATTTTATCACAATATTTACACTGCCAAAACAGAGTAGAACCATAAATTGGGCAAACACTTTCCAAAAAATTCACCAATAAAGTTGTCAAAGATTTATCACACTTTCAACATGGAAAGGAATGCTTTGGAAAATATAATGATGCATCTGAAATATTGAAGATATTTTTTGGTTAGGAGGAAAAAGATTTTATTACTTTTTAGATAAAGCCACAAATTAATTTAAAATATGACAGTCTATGCAATAGTAGACAAAATAATCTTAGTAACAATATCAGTGATTATTAGTATAAAAGTGGAAAGAAATCCTAAAGAAGTAATTCTCCACCAGGGAAAGATCATGTTTGAGAAAAATTTGGGTTTTGGAGAGGTGTGAAATAGAACTTTACAAAGACCTTCAGTTAAAAAACAATTTATTGTAAGTGAATGAATATATCTCATGTAATAATGAAGCTTTGCTATTTAAGTTACATTTGTAAGAAATGAAAAATTGAAGAAATGTTACTTTCACTATTATTGACAGTGAATATAAAGAAATTTTCAATACCTGAAACTCTTACAATTTATTAAAATAGTCTATTTCCCTGTTGTCATTGCTTCAGTTGCTGATGAAGCAGCACCATGGCAAATCAGGTGGAACCACAGAGTACTTTAAAATCTGCACCAGATGTTTCCATCATGCTCAACAACATTTCAGTGCCCAGAACTGCAGTGAAAGGTCACTGAATGGTGAGTATGGGCAGTGTTCCCAGTGACATTAAAAGTGATTTGACAGCAATGCTCCTAGTGACATGAAGAGTTCTCCTGTGAACATAAGATTATTTAATAAACCATATGGTGACAGTGAAGGTGTATTTTGATGTCTTGTCCTACATATCAAAGGAAGTAGCTCTCCAAAGGAGATTATTTTTTAAAGATACTATTTATTTTTAATGCTATTGAATATTTTTTAAATTTAATTATTGAAAAACTACACATTGTCTGGATTATTGAGAAAATATATAACATATGTTTCAGACATTTAAAAATGTTAAATGGGTCTTCTTAAACAGTGTGCTAAGACCAACCAAAGTCCCAAAGGGGAGGATCACAGTCAACCTCTAGATGCAGACTGATCAGAAGCAGGAGCTTATAAAATATATGGTCAAACCCTTTTCAGGGAAAGACTCACAAATGGGTGACTTAGTCTATGCCCTCTGTGCTAAGCACAGTGTATGGCTTCCTCTGCTATGCTGAAGTTTGTATAGGAAGGACCAAAGTGTACACCAAGGCCTGTTTTCATTGGCACTGAGATCAGGGGCAGGTCAGCAAAAGATCTACCTCAGCTTGCCTCTGCCTGTCAGTTGATGATGAGCTCATTCACTAAATGATCCTCTAGTAGTATTTAAGTTGCATAAGGTAGGTTCTCAGTGAGTCACCAGGTGGAGTTGAGTGGTGTTCACCAGATTGGTACAGGTTCAAACTCAGTGTTTGTCCTGGGTATGAGGCCACTCAGAAAAAATCCGGTTACCACCTGCCTGATGCCTGCAGTCTTTTGTGGTGGGGCAAGGTCTCAGTGAGTCATCAGAATGATGCCAGAAAAGTTTATCAGACCCACAACAGACCGAGATTTGGCCATGTTAAGGTAGTGCTCTGTACCAGTTGGACATGTGAGGGAAAAAGGTCCCTGTCCTAGAGCCACACAAGTCAGTTTGTCCAGAATTCTTCCAGGACCTCCTGGAGAGCCAGCATTTGGCAGGGCAGGTCCACCAGAAGTTGGGAGGGTGGGGCTAGTAAGTCTCCCATGAAATAAAAGCCTAGGTCAGACTCATGGGAAGGTGGGAAGGATGACTCTTACCCCAGAGCCATACAATGCAGTCACTAACAATTCCTACATCTGCTGGACCTTTACACCCCAGGTCCAGGCAGCTGACTCATCCACAAGGCACAGGCACCTCAGAGCTGGGCAACAGGGAGTATGGAGTATGGGGCTAATGCTTTCCCCCAGGCTGATGATGTAAGGAGGGGAATGTTCCATCCAAAAAAAAAAATGGCATCTATGGGATAGAAGAGGCACTCAGCACAGAGATTCTGGTGTCTGTCCCTTTAGTTCCCTCCCCAGGGTTAAAAACTCTAGTGTTTCCTCATATGATCCTAGGTGGCTGTCTTCTCTCCTCTGGAGCCCAGAGTGAATGGATGTGAATGAGATTTTATGTGTTGGCCTTATAAAAAGGCACTTGTGTTTCTAGCAGGCATGTGTCTCTCCTTAATGGCCAAAATTTCTACTGATTTTCACAGCCAGGTATTATATATGAGCATCTCTTCCTGGCTCTCTGGCACTCTGGAATGGGGAGCCTAGCATAATGTCTGAATCCCATGATCCTCAGAGGGAACCTGTATAGCTGAGATATCCCTCTGGAATCTCAACTGCTGCCCATGGAAGCAAGGTCAGCCCTTTCTGCATTTCTGTTTTTCCTAGAAGTCTCTATGTGGCTTCTTGTATAAATCATTTGCTATAAGACTTCTGTTCATCTAGTCTCCAGTTGGTTATTAAGGTTGATTGCTCTATACTTTAGCTGTGATTCCAGTTTGGTCTTAGGAGGTGGTGAGTATAACTGCTACTTACCCCATTACCATCTTGGATCTTTACAATATGTTTTCAAGCTATTTTAATTTTCAAAAAATAAATTTAGCTATTTTTCTAGATTGATTTGATATAATTGTATAATTAAAATATATAAAGACAAAAGTCATAAGTGATTACACTACTATGCTAGCAATCAACCTAATATTTTCAGTGAGGAAAGCAAGATCTCTGAGTGAGAAATTAAAGAATGTAGGTAAAAATCCTGTGATCTTAATTTTAAATTAAGTGAATCAGTATGGCTAGTGTTTATTGTTCTCCCTTTGAGAACTTATGTAAGCATTTTTTGGATCTACTCACTGGAAAGTTCTAGAAGTAGTGAAAATTCAGTAGCCATGAGCATGCCTAGAACCCAAACTGTAATTACCAAATATTAATTATCACTGAATGCATCAAAAGCTCCTTGAAGAAAAGTTGATTACAAAATTGTGCTAGAAAATGTGCAACATTAGTCTGGGACAAAAGATTGTGTCAGAAAGAAAGGATGGTCACTAGAGTCAGGGCAAAAGGAACCAGAACTCAGTTTGAGGGGCTGCTTCTAGTTAAAATTGGACAATCAGAATCCACAAGGATGTATTTGTAATGGATTGTAACACATCAAATATGTTACAATTCATAAGTTCATGTGATGCTAAAAAGAATTCACTGGTTGTTTTTAGAGCAGGCTAGAGAATAGCCCTATTATTTTGAAATCTAATAATACAGGGAAAGGGTCAGTTTTTACCCTGCCTCTCTGATATGAAACATTTCAAAGCAAGTTTTAATTTTTATATTAATATTTTATAATATTACATTTCAATTTAAAACATCATTATGAATTCATTTTTTATTGAAATGTGTATCTAACAGGTTTGCTCACTGAAACACTTGAGAAGAAAAGGAAAGCCAATGGACTAACACATACTCTTCATCGCTTTTCTGTAAGTCTCGGTCTATTGTAAAATAAAAAGCTTATTTTAAAAATATGTTATTACAAAATATTTTTTCTAAAAAAGATCTTATTGATCACCATTGATAATAGCTAAGACACCAAGTCACTGTTCTACAAATTTAAAAATAATTGGAAAAAATGAAACACTTATTCTGCTTTTTAGAGTGTCCAACTGTTACATAAAAAAGGTTCTTTCTATATAGATTTCAATTAATAAAAACAAAAGAAATAGTAGAATTAAAAAATTATCATTCTTTCAGCTTCAATGGATTAAAATCATTCAAGGACTGGTTGATATAAAATTTTGCATTGGAAAGATATACTGATACAGCCTGAATGTTCTAGTGAATGTTAGTGTCACTAGAAATAAGACAGTGAGAAATGAAATTTCTCATGATGTAATAGAAAATCTGCAGTACTACCTATGAAATGTTTTTGGAAAAAATTAACTTGAATTTAATTATAACTGTAACTCTTACTACCAGTATGTAGGATATACAATGAGAAAGAATAAATGTCAAATGATGCCAGTAAGAAGTCATTAATCATATGCAAAATGTTAAGATTTGCAGGATAAATAATTCACGATCTCTCCCTTCCCCTGAGAAATAGCCAATGGGAAAAATCTAAGAAGATATAAGAAGTAAACAAAATACATGACTATTGTTCAGATTTTGATTCAAACAATTTTCATGTGAAAAGTTTTTTGGTTTTAGATAATCAAGGCAATTTAAGTATGGACTATAAATAATAGTGTCCACTTATCCTTGAAGGATACATTTCAAGACCTCCCAGTGGATGCCTGAAACTGTGTATCATACCAAACTTTTTATACATTGTGTTTCCTATACATGCATATCGTTTCACCTAAAGGAAGTAGTTTATGGATTCTCTTTGGTATATCTGTATTGCCAGGCTCACTACCCTTGAAATAAGGTTATTGAACACAAGCCCTGTGATGCCAAGACCATTGATCTGATAACCAAAATAGCTAGTTGAGTGACTAACTGGCAGGGAGCATGTACAGCATGGGAACACGGGACTAATTCACATCCCAGGCTGAACAGAACTGATTTCTTGAGATTTCATCACACTGCTCAAGAATGGTGGGTGATTTAAATGTATGAATTATTCAATTACAATTTACATTCAATATTATTTTATATTAGTTTTAGATGTACATTATAGTGGTTAGAATTTGTTAATCCTTACCCATAGATATGTTTATTGATGAGAGAGAGAGAGACAGACAAGAGACAAAGAGAGAGAAACATTGATGAGTTGCCTCCTGTACGTGTCTCAACTGGGGTTTGAACCTAGGTAGGTACTGTGACCGGGAATTAAATCACAACCTTTCTGTGCACAGGACGATGCTCCAACCAACTGAGCCATTTGGCCAAGGCTGGAATTCTTTATTTCCAGAATTTTCTATTTAATGTTTTTGGACCTTTGAGGGTGGAACCATGGATAAAGGGAAACTACTGTATTAGATAGTGTGAAGAAACACTTAAGTTTAATTATTTTGATTCTTGGTCTGTTAATGGAATGATGAATATGTAAAAAGAAAGTGCATGTTAGCAGCACATGATGAAGTATTTCTAGGTGAAATGTCACAAGGCCTGGAATTTGCTCTGAAATACTTCAAAAATCACAAAATAAAAGTGGGATGATGACTGAAACAAACTGTCCATGACTTGATAATTGCTGAAGATGGATGATGGGCACAAGGGGTTTACTATACCACAATATCAGCTTCTAATATGTTGGAAATTTTCCATAATAAAAGAACATTTTTAAATGCTTCTACAAATATGTTGAATTTTGATGTTGTTTCTAACAAAAAAAATCCTTATTATTTATAAAGTTTATATATTGTTTTGGGTAACTTTTCTGAAATAGCAACTTGTTCTACAAAATATGTAGGCTACAGAAATATAATAATCAGCCCATAAAGTTAAATAGATCTAAAACAAGCATAAACAAAAGAAGAAAACAAAGGATGAAAGGAGCAAAGGAGAAAGAAAAGAAGAGGAATAAAACAAAATTATTCATTGATATGTTCTTTTTTTGTTGTTTTTTTCTTTCTTCTTTCTTTTTATTGTATTTATTTATTTATTTTTTTGATCATTGTTCAAATACAGTTTTCTCCTTTTTACTCCCAATCCAGTCCCCCCTCCCACCCCTTCCCACTTCCCTCCCATTACCACCCTCCCCTTAGTTTATGACCATGTGTCCTTTAAGTTTGTTCCTGTGAACCCTTCCCACTGTCCCCTTAAATTCCCTCTACTCTCCCCTGTGGTCACTGTCAGCCTGTCCTCTATTTCAGTGTCTTTGGTTACATTTTGTTTGTTTCTTTGTTTTGTTATTTAGGTTCCTGTTGAAGGTGAGATCATATGGAATTTGCCTTTCACTGCCTGGCTTGTTTCGCTAAGCATAAGGTTTTCCAGCTCCATCCACGCTGTTGCATAGGGTAGGAGCTCCTTCTTTCTTTCTGCTGCATAGAATTCCATTGTGTAAATGTACCATAGTTTTTTGATCCATTCATTTACTGATGGGCATCTTTGTTGCTTCCAGCATCTAGCTATTGTAAATTGTGCTGCTATGAACATTGGGATGCACAGGTTCTTTTGGATTGGTGTTTTAGTGTTCTTAGGATAGAGTCCCAGCAGTGGAATTGCAGGGTCAAAAGGCAGATCCATTTTGAGTTTTCTGAGGAAGTTCCATCCTGCTTTCCATAGTGGTTGTACCAGTCTGCAGTCCCACCAACAGTGCACTAGGGATCCCTTTTCTCCACAACCTCTCCAACACTTGTTGTTTGTTGCTTTGTTTATGATGGCTGTTCTGTCTGGTGTGAAGTGGTATCTCATTGTGGTTTTAATTTGCATCTCTCTGATAGCTAGCAATATTGAACATTGTTTCATGTGTCTTTGGATTTTCTGTATATCCTCCTTGGAGAAGTGTCTGTTCAAGACCTTTGCCCACTTTTTAATTGGATTCCTTGTCTTCTTAGAGTGCAGTCTTGTAAGTTCTTTATATATTTTGGAGATTAAACCCTTGCCTGAGGTATCATTGGCAAATATGTTTTCCCATACAGTTGGTTTTCTTTTAATTTTGATACTGTTTTCTTTGGCTGCACAGAAGCTTTTAGTTTTGATGAGGTCCCATTTGTTTATTCTTTCCTTTATGTCCCTTGCTCTAGGGGACAAGTCAGTAAAAAAGTTTCTTCGTGAAATATCTGAAATTTTCCTGCCTACGTTCTCCTCTAGGACTTTAATGGTGTCACGCTTTATATTTAAGTCTTTTATCCACCTTGAATTTATTTTTGTATATGGTGTAAGTTGGTGCTGAAGTTTCATTTTTTTTTGCATGTGTCTGTCCAGTTCTACCAACACCATTTGTTGAAGAGGCTATTTTTATTCCATTTTATGCTGCAGATCCTTTGTCAAGTATTAATTGACCATAGTGACTTGGGTTTATTTCTGGGCTCTCTATTCTGTACCATTGGTCTATGTGTTTGTTCTTATGCTAGTATCAGGTTGTTTTGATTATACAGGCCTTGTAATATAGTTTGATATCATGTATTGTGATCCCTCCTACTTTGTTCTTTCTCAAAATTGCTGCAACTACTTGGAGTCATTTATGGTTCCATATACATTTCTGAAGTGTTTTTTCTGTATCTGTGAAATATGTCATTGGTACTTTAATAGATATTGCATTGAATCTATAAATTGCTTTGGGTAGTATGGACATTTTGATGATAATTGTTCCAAACCATGAGCATGGTACATGATTCCATTTGTTTGTGTCTTCCTTAATTTCTTTCTTCAGTGTTGTGTAGTTTCTGAGTACAGGTCTTTGACCTCCTCAGTTACATTTATTCCTAAGTATTTTATTTTATTTTTTTTGTTGCTATGTCAGTTGGGATTTTTTTTCCTGATTTCTGTTTCTGATATTTCATTGTTGGTGTACAAAAATGCCTTTGATTTCTGAATATTGACTTTGTGTCCTACTGTTTTGCCAAATTCATTTGGCAAAATAAATTTGGTGGAGGGTATAGAATTTTCTATGTACACTACCATGTCATCTGCAAACAATGACAGTTTTGTTTCCTCTTTTCCAATTTGGATGCCTTTTACTTCTTTTCTTGTCTAATTGCTGTGGCTAGGACTTCCAATACTATGTTGAATAGAAGTGGTGAAAGCTGACATCCTTGTCTTGTTCCTGATCTTAGTGGGAAAGTTTTAGTTTTTGCCCATTGAGTATGATGTTGGCTATAGGTCTCTCATATATGGCCCTTATTATGTTGAGGAATGCTCCCTCTATTCCCACTTTGCTGAGTGTTTTTATCATAATGGGCGCTGTACCTTATCAAATGCTTTTTTCTGCATTTATTTATATGATCATGTGATTTTTGTCTTGGCTTTTCTTTATGTGATGTGTTATGGTTATTGATTTGTAAATATTGTACCATTCTTGCATCCCTGGAATGAATCCCACTTGGTCATGGTGTATGATCTTTTTAATGTATTGTTGGGTGCGGTTTGACAATATTTTGTTGAGGATTTTAGCATGTATGTTCATCAGTGATATTGGCCTTAAGTTTTCTTTCTTTGTTGTGTCTTTATCTGGTTTAGGGATTAGGATGATGTGGCTTCATAAAAAGAGTTTGGGAGTCTTCTATCATTTTGGATTTTTTGGAATAGCTTGTGAAGGATAGGGGTTAGCTCTTCCTTAAATGCTTTGTAGAATTCTCCTGTGAAACCATTTGGTCCAGAGCTTTTGTGTGCCTGGAGTTTTTTGATTAATGCATTAATTTTGTCATCTGTTATTGGTTGGTCCAGGCTTTCTACTTCATTTTCATTGAGTTTTGGAAGATGATATTTTTCTAGAAATTTGTCCATTTCACCTAGATTTCAAGTGTCTTGGAATATAGTTCTTCATAGTAATTCTTACAGTCCTTTGTATCTCTATGGTAGGAGTTGTAATCTCTCCTCTTTCATTTCTGATTGTGTTTATTTGGGTCTTCTCTCTTCTCTTCTTGGCGAGTCTTCCTTAAGGCTTGTCAACTTTGTTTATCTTTTCAAAGAACTAGCTCCTGGATTTATTGATCCTTCAAATTGTGCTCCTAGTCTCTATGCCATTTGATTCTGCTCTGATCTTGGTTATTTCTGTCCTTCTACTTGCTCTGGGCTGTCTTTGTTGTTATTCCTCCAGTTCTTGTAGGTGTAGGGGTAGGTTGTTTATTTGAAATGTTTCTATCTATTTTAGGCAAGTCTGTATCAGTGTGAATTTTCCTCTCAGGCCTGCCTTCACTGATCCCATAAGTTTTGGATTGTTGTGAGTTAATTATGACTTGTTTTCAGAAACTTTTTTTATTTCTTTTTGACCTCATTCTTAATCCATTCATTGTTTAATAGTGTGCTATTCAATATCCATGATTTTGAGTGTTTTTGGGTTTGTTCTTTGAGTTTGGTTTCTAGTTTTAGTCCCTTGTGGTCACAGAAAATGCTTGATATGATTTCAAATGTCTTGAATTTGTTGAGGCTTGTTTTGTGTTCTCTCATGTGGTCTATCTTTGAAAATGTTCCATGTGTACTTTAAAAGAATGCATATTTTTGCTTCTTTGGGATGAAAGGTTCTGTATACATCCTTCAATCCACTTGATCTAGGGCAGTGTTCAATGCTGCAATACCTTTGTTGATATTTTGTTTGGAAGATCTATCCATTTTTGACAGTGGGGTGTTAAAATGTTCTACTATAATTGTTTTGTTGTCAATATCTTTCTTGAAGTCCTCTAGATTTTCCTTATGTATTTGGCTGCTCCTAGTCAGGTGCATATATTTTTATAGTGTTTTATCTTCTTGATGGATTCTTCCCTTGAGTATTATGAATTGTGTTTCCGGGTCTCTTTTTATGGCCTTTGTCTTGAAGTCTATCTTGTCTGATACAAGTATTGCTACTCTAGCTTTTCTTTCTTACCAATTTGCTTGGAATATTTTTTCCAACCCTGTAGTTTCAGTTTGTGTAGGTCTTTTGTTCTGAAGTGGGTTTCTTGTAGGCAGCATATGTATAGGTTATTATTTATTGTCCATTCAGCTACTCTATGTCTTTTGATTGGAGCATTTCACCCATTAACATTTAAGGTTTTTATTGAAAGGTGTTTGTTCATTTTCCCCCCTTTGTACCTGTGTTCATTTCTCTTTCACTCCTTTTCTTTTTGTTCTTATATTAGTCCCTTTAGTAAATCTTGTAGGGCTTGTTTGGTAGAGATGTATTCTTTCAAGTTTCTTTTGTCTGGAAAAATCCTTATTTTGGCTTCCATTTTAATTGAGAGCCTCACTGGGTAGAGTAATCTTGGTTGCAGGCCCTTGCTTTTCATTACTTGGTGTATGTTTCACCATTCTCTCCTGGATTGTAGTGTTTCTGATGAGAAATCAGCTGCTAGTCTTATTAGAGCCCCTTTGTATGTTGCTTCTTGTTTCTCCTTTGCTGCTTTTAAGATTCTCTCTTTTTTCTTTAATACTTGGCATTTTAATTATGATATGTCTTAGAGTTGGCCTTTTTGGGTTCATCTTGATTGGGATTTCCTGTACTTCCTGAACTTTCATGGTTTTTTCCTTTTTCAGGTTAGAAAAATTTTCTGTCATTATTTTTTAAAACAGGGTTTCTATCCCTTGTTCTTTTTTTCTCCTAGTATTCCTATGATTTGAATGTTGTTGCATTTCATGTTATCTCAGAGTTCCCTTAAGGTATCTTCACGTTTTTTCAGTCTATTTTTTTAATGCAGCTGCTCTACCTGGGTGTTCCTTTCCATTTTGTCTTCCAGCTCACTAATTCAGCCCTTTGCTTCATCCAGCCTGCTTGTAATTCCTTCTAGCGTGCTTTTTATTTCTGAAATTTTATTGTTCATTTCTCCCTGGTTTTTGTATGTAGTTTCAATTCCTTTTTTTTCATACTGGTGTAGTTCTCACTCAGTTCCTTGTAGCTGTCCATGAGTTCTTTGAGAATCTTTATAACCATTATTCTGGATTCTATAATGGATTCTAGCAGCTGTCTGGTAGTTTGCTTACCTCCATTTCATTTAGCTCTTTTAGTGGGGAGTCTTCCACTCCTTTTGATTGCAGGTTCTTTTTTTGTTTCCCTATTTTAGGTGACTCTTTTTGTTTGTTTCTGAGCTTCCTGGTGTTTCTCTTTTCTAACTGTCTTTGTAGGGTGAACTTCTATGGTAGGAATTCTATGGGATTCAGTGTTGTGATCTGTTTGATCTCCTTGTCTGGATGCTCTAGGGTTGCCCTTTCTTCTGTTTGTGTGGGCTCTCTTGTTGTACTTGGGTTTTTACCTTTGGATGGTTCCTTTGTTGATGGGTTCTCTCCTCCAGCAGATATACTGATGTTTGCAGCTCCCACCTATTCTTGTATGTGATCAGTGGCAGGGGTAGGCAAAATGGGTTAGGACAGTGGGAGAGTATTCTATGGGCTTTAAAGCACCAACAAGTAGAGAAGAGATAGGAGTTTCTTTGAATAAAAGTATAGTGTTAACTGTGATATTTCACCCAATTAGTCACTTTTTATAAAAGGTGAAAGAGAGATAAGACTCTTGTTAGAGTGGAGGATGATTGTGAGCTGAATCCAGAAAATGGAGCATTTGTGCAAGGTTAGATGATGAGATATAGTGAGGGTAAAGGATAGAAAGTAGGCATAGTGATAGTGTCGCAGGTTCTATTCCCAGTCAGGGTACATGCATGGGTTGCAGGCCATGACCCCCAGCAACCGCACAATGATGTTTCTCTCTCTCTCTCTCTCCCTCCCTTCCCTCTCTGAAAGTAAATAAATAAAATCTTTAAAAAAAAAAAAGAAAGTAGGCATAGTGTTCAAGAGAACAGAGTTAATCACAACAGTAATAAAGCTTAGGAATAAAGTGAATTGGGCTAAGATCAGAGAGGGGCATTGTGTAGTATTTACAATTGTATGGAACAACAATTATTTATAATAGTACTAGAACAACAATAATATGACATGAAACATATGTTTTAGATAACACGAATAGAAAGTACCTGATCAAGAGTAGTGTGATATTGGTACACGATTGACATGAAAGAAGGAAAATCAAAATAAAATATGAAAGAGAGAATAAAGCAAACCGGTCAAACAATGCAATTAAACAGAGAAATAAAATAAAAACAAAACTAAACAAAGAGAAATAAAAATATTAATAAAATAAAAGATGTAAAAATAATGAAAGAACATTAATAATACAAATAAACTATCAAATGCCAGTTCTATGGGATAGCAAAGTGAAATTTGCCTCAGTATCTCCATTTTTTGGGTTAGCCTTAGGCTCCCCCTTTTGATCCATCTCTGGACCTTTCAGAACTCCAGGTCTTATTGTCTCACTTAGGGGGAGAAAAAATTAAAAAAAAAAAGAGAGGAAAGAATAAATAAGCCTCCTGCTGACTTTGAACTCCAGCCAGTTCTACTGGTCTTCCTGGATGCCACAGGAAGAGGGGGGCTTGGCTTTACTTTTCCCCCTTCCTATGGTTTTGTGAGGATGGGGCCCAGGTCTAGGTCACAATATTCACTGTTGCCCAGCCTCTAGCCCAGGTCCTCAGTGAGCTGCTGGGCCCCAACTATCCATGTGTGCCAGGCCTGCACCTTTAATCCACCAGTTGCACCAAGGTCTGTGTGATGAGTCTCCTCCTAGCTCTTTTCAAGCACACTGTTGTCAGAGCCCACCACCAGGCAAGCAGCACCAGTTAGCCTCTGGGTGAGCAGCACTAGTCAAGCTTGGGCATGCAGCTGAAATCAGCCTTGGGGCAAGTGGTGCCCTGAGCAGCCAGAATCAGCCACCGGATGAGCAGCACCAGTCAGCCACCATTCAAGTTGCATAACTCAGCTGCCAGGTTAGGGGCCCAACTCAGGTGCAGGCAAGTGGGGGGAATCAGCTGCCCTGCAAGCTGCCTCAGTCAAGCATGGGTAAATCTGCTGTTGGTCAAGCAGTCCTGGCCAAGCATGAGAGTGCAGCTCAAATCACCCAGCCACATGCACGAGTTCCTTACAAAGCAGCTGCAAGAATTTTTTTTTTTTTGAGTAAAAACCTCTTGTTTAAGTCCTCCATTCTTAACCAGCACCAGGCTTTTCACACAGCCCAACTTTCTAACCAGACTGGAGACTATCCGGGTCAGGGTCCAACATGGCCCAACTCTTCTCCATTCTCCAGGCATCGCTGGATCCCCAATGTCTCTGGTAATGACCTAGCTGGCATCCAGAATCCCAGCAGGTATACACTGCCTCTGTGTGTCTCCCACTTCATCTCTATTCTCCCCAGAGACTTCCAGCATCCAGGTCCCTCCTGGTGCTGGACTGCCTTCCCTGTTCTGGTATGGGAGGGAGCTGGTGATCTAACTCTCCCCTTATCCTGTGGTAGGCACCTGGCAGGGGGCCACAGCAGCCTATGTCCCTGCTCAGATCCGAGGGATCTTAGCATCCCAATGCACGCTCCTCACCGTCTGTTTTTCAATGTCCTCTACAATTTTTGGCCTCTAAATTTCATATAAGCTGGGATTCAGTTGGCTGTTGACTCTGTTCCTCAGAACATAGGCTAGGTGTTCCATCTGGGCACAGGGATAACTGGGCTCTGTTTCCACCTGTCTTGCTGCCATCTTCAACCCCTAGATTAAACTTCTAAATAAAAAAAGTTATCTCTCTTCTTTCCTTTAAATACATTCTTCTTAATTTGAATACCTTAGATGTTAACAGATATATTTAAGTTAAAACAAGGATAATAACACATGTGTAATTTCTTCCCATTTTTTTGTTATTAAATGTATAACTTTTTCAATTGCCCAGAAGTTATAAAAAGCTAAAATGTGCAAAAAAGCTTTGTGGATATCTTGTCTAGCTCACCCATCTGGGTTATCCCTCTGCCTTTTACAGTCAGAGCTATTTTACAACTCTTGGAAGTATAGAAAACTAATAATACCAATTATTCCTATTCATAGAAATACATGTTAATTGTGCCCAGTGGATTACAATGGATTATTGCCCTATGGTTAGCTCTTTTTTCTGTCTTTTTGTAAATTGATTTCAGAACCTCTTATTTTGTATATATGTGTAGTTTTTCTGAATTCTCTCTTGAACTGGTTATGATGTTTTATAGGTTCTTTCACTGATTAATGAGTTAACATTTTTGACACATTTTCATTTTATATTCATATAATCACAAACTTTTAAAAAATTGTCCTTTAACACAATGTTGAGATTTATAACACTTACCTTTTGATTCATATGAGTTCTGTCCAAAAAATGTCCAGCCATTGTTAATATAATGAGAACTGTTTGTTCAACATAGATGTTAACCCGGGCAGTCCAGAGTGGACTGGAATGCACATACATGAACAATGGTGATTTCACTGTACTAGTCAGTGGGGGCAGTAGTCATCATTGAGTGAGCATGTGTACTGTGTGACCAACACACTTAAAATGACTGAGCAAGTAGGGCAACAAATCTGCATCAAATTTTGCATTAAGCTTGAACATTCCTCTGTGGAAACCATTCAGATGATTCAGAAGCCTGTGGTTATGGGCAACTGGTGACTGGCAGATTCATCATGACAACACACCTGCTCATGCAGAGTTTTTTTGGTGAACATCAAATCATCCAGGTGACTCAGTACCCTACAGCCCAGATTTGGTGCCCTGCAACTTCTGGCTTTTCCCAAAATTAAAATCACCTTTGAAAGAGAAGAGATTTCAGACTATTGTCGATGGGATTCAGGAAAATAAGATGGGGCAGCTGATGGTGATTGGGAGAAATGTGTGAGGTTCCAAGGTGCCTACTTTGAAGGCGGCTGAGGTGTCATTGTCCTCTGTATAATGTTTCTTGTATCTTGTTTCTTCTTCAATAAATATCTCTATTTTTCATATTATATGTCTGGATGCCTTCTGGACAGATCTATTCTCTGCAACTTAGTCACTTTTCTACACTTAAGTATTTCATACTTAACACCAGACATTTTTCCCAGCTTCCAATTTGCAATTTTGTGTTTTGGTAATTTCCACCTTTGATTCTTTATCAGGAAGTTGTCATGAGCATCATGTTTGAGATGGTCTGTCTGTTCCTTAACCCTTTAACCCTTAAATGACAAAGTCATTAGGGGGAATAGCTTGAATTCCACCCTTTTCCCCCTCAGAACTTTGTTTTCTAAAGTTAGATGTTGCTGGAAAAATCTGAGGCCATTTTGGTTTTCCTCCTTTTAAGTAACTTGCTTTGTCTCCTGGTGGTCTGAAGAATTCTCTTTTTCATTAAAATTTACTAACACAAATAAAATGTATCTGTGTTCATTATTTCATGTTAATTTTCCTGGCCTAAGTGTGCCATAGTCACTTCTGCAAACAGTTTTTTCTTTATTTCTGTAAAACTCATCTAATTATATCTCTGAATAAAACTTTGCTTCCTTTTCAGGGATTCTTTACCTACAAAGACATTAATTATTTTAATTTCAGATTATCTGTTTGTTCTTGTTTTCCTTTAATAATTTTAATCAACTTGTTTCTTACCCATTTAAATCCTTATTTTCTGTATCAGTTTAATTTAGTTCTAAGCTGTTCACTTTTTCTTTTTTCTTTCTTCTTCAATGCAACTTCCAGTTTATCGACTTTTTTCTTTTCTTTTTTTTATTGTTGTTCAAGTACAGTTGTCTCCATTTTCACCCCACAACAGTACCCTCACCCCACCCACCCCCAAATCCCACCCAAACCCTTCTTCCACCCTTTGGCTTTGTCTATGGGGTCCTTTACATATGTTCCTTGATGACCCCTACCCTACTTTCCCATGTTACCCCCCACCCTGACCCCTCAGGTCACTGTCAGTTTGTTCTTTATTTCA
This sequence comes from Phyllostomus discolor, assembly GCF_004126475.2. Taxonomy (NCBI): domain Eukaryota; kingdom Metazoa; phylum Chordata; class Mammalia; order Chiroptera; family Phyllostomidae; genus Phyllostomus; species Phyllostomus discolor. The sequence goes on from NC_040905.2 coordinate 129,339,417, forward strand.
ATGTCTCTGATTATATTTTGCTTGCTTAATTGTTTTGTTGATTAGGTTCCACTAACAGGTGAAACCATATAGTATTTGTCTTTCATTGTCAGGTTTACTTCACTTAACATAATGCTTTCCAGTTCCATCCATGCTGTCCCAAATGGCAGAAACTCCTCCTTTCTTTCCATTGCATAGTATTCCATTGTGTAAAAGTACCACAGTTTTTGGATCCACTCTTACTTATAGGCACCTAGATTGCATCTAGCACTTGGCTATTGTAAATTGTGCTGCTATGAACATTGGGGTGCATAGGTTCTTTTGAACTGATATTTCAAGAGTCTTACGATATAGTCTCAGCTGTAGAATTGCCGGGTCAAAGGGCAGTTTCATTTTTAATTTATTTTTTTAGGAAATTCCACTGTTTTCTACAGTGGCTGCACCAGTCTGCATTCCCACCAACAGTGTGGTAGGGTTCCCTTTTCCCACAACCTCACCAGCACTTGTTATTTGTTGATTTGTTGATGATGGCCATTCTGATGGGTGTGAAGTTGTATCTCATGGTTTTAATTTGCATCTCTATGATGACTATAGATCCTGATCATCCTTTCATATGTATCTGGATCTTCTGTATGTCCTCCTTGGAGAAATGTCTGTTGAAGTCTTTTGCTCATTTTTCAACTGGATTGTTTGTGTTCCTGGAGTGAAGTTGTATGAGTTCTTTATATATTTTGGAGATCAACCCTTGTCCAAGATATCATTTGCAAATTTATTTTCCCACAAAATTGATTTCCTTTTCATTTTGCTGATGTCTTCTTTAGCTGTGCAGAAACTTTTTATTTTGATGAGCTCTCATTTGTTTATTTTTTTTTTCTTTATGCCCCTTGCTCTAGGGGACATATCAGAGAACATATTGCTGTGTGGAATATCTGAGATTTTCCTGCCTATGTTCTCCTGGAGAACTTTTCCGGTGTCATGACATATATGTAAGTCTTTTATCCACTTTGAATTTATTTCTGTGTATGGTATAAGTTGGTGACTGAGTTTCATTTTTTTTTTGTTTATAGCTGACCATATCTCCCAACACCATTTGTTGAAGAGGCTATTTTTATTCCATTTTATGCTTCTGCCCCCTTTGTTGAGTATTAACAGATGATAGAGACTTGGGTTTATTTCTGGGTTCTCTATCATGTTCCATTGGTTTATGTTTCTTTATTCTTTCTCAAGATTGCTGTAGCGATTCAGGGTTATTTTTGGCTCCATATAAATTTCTGAAGTGTTTGTTCTCTGTGAAATATGTCATTGGTACTTTAATAGGTATTGCATTGAATCTGTAAATTGTTTTAGGTAATATGGACATTTTGATGCTGTTAATTTTTCCAATCCATGAACAAAGTATATGCTTCCATTTTCTTGTGTCTTCCTTAATTTCTTTTTCTAGTGTTGTGTAGTTCCCTGAATATAGGTCTTTTACCTCTTTGGTTAGGTTTATTTCTAGGTAATTTATTTTTCTTATTGCCATAACAAATGGGATTTTTTCCTGATATCTGTTTCTGATATTTCTTTGCTGGTGTACAAAAATGCCTTTGATTTCTGAATATTGACTTTGTATCTCGCTGTTTTGCCAAATTCACTTATTAGGTTGAGTAGTTTTTTGGTGGAGTCTGTAGGGTTTTCTATGTACACTGTCATATCATCTGCAAACAATAACAGTTTTACTTCCTCCTTGCCATTTTGGATGCCATTTATTTGTTCTTGTTATCTGAACTTTGTGGCTGGGACCTCCAATACTGTGTTGAATATAAGTGGTGAAAGTGCACATCCTTGTCTTGTTCCTGATCTTAGTGGGAAAGCTTTGAGTTTTTGCTTGTTGAGTATGATGTTGGCTGTAGATTTTTCATATACAGCTTTTATTATGTTGAAGTGTGTTCCCTCCGCTCCCACTTTGCTGAGTGTTTTTATCATAAATGGTTGTTGTACCTTATCAAATGTTTTTTCTGCATCTATTGATATGATCTTCTGATTTTTGTCTTTTATTTTGTTTATATGATGTATTACATGTATTAATTTGTGACTATTGTACCATCCTTGCGTCCCTGGGATGAATCTGACTTGACCATGGTGTATGACCTTTTTGATGTATGGCTGGATGCGGTTTGCCAATATTTGGTTGTGGATTTTAGTGTCTATGTTCATTATTGATATTGGCATGTGGCTTTCTTTTTGTTGTGTCTTTGATTTTTGGATTAGGATGCTGCTGGCCTCATAAGCAGAGTTTGGGAATCTTCCCCCTTCTTGGATTTTTTGAAATAGTCTGAGAGGCATAGGGGTTACCTTATCGTTAAATGTTTTATAAAATTCTCCTGTGAAACCATCTGGTCCGTGGTTTTTGTGTGACAGGGGTTTTTTGATTACTGCTTCAATTTCATCAGCTGTTATCAGTCTATCCAGGCTTTCTGCTTCTTCTTGATTCAGCTTTGAAAGATTATATTTTTCTAAAAATGTGTCCATTTCACTCAGGTCTTTAAATTTCTTGGCATATTGTTGTTCATTGTAATTTCATATAATCATTTGCATTCTATGGTATCACTTGAAATTTCTTCTCTTTCATTTCTGATTTGTTTATTTGGGTCTTTTCCCTTTTTTTCTTGATTAATCTGGTTAAAGACTTGTCAGTTTTGTTTATGTTTTCAAAAAAAAACAGCTCCTAGATTTATTGACCCTTTGAATTGTTCTTTTATTCTCTATGTTGTTTAATCCTTCTCTGATCTTGGCAATTTTCTTTCTTCTACTTGCTTTGGGTTTTGTTTGTTGTTGTTCCTTCTGTTCTTATAGATCTAGGGGTAGGTCATTTATTTGAAATGTTTCTATCTTTTTTTTTAGGTAGGCCTGTATCTCTCTGAACTTTCCTCTCAGGACTGCCATCTCTATGTCCCATAAGTTTTGGACTATTGTATGTTCATTTTCATTTGTTTTCAGAAACTTTTTGATTTCTTCCCTGATGTCATTCTTAACCCATTCATTGTTTAACAGCATGCTATTGAATCTTCATGAATTTAAGTGTTTTTGAGGTTTTTCCTTTAGGTTGGTTTCTACTTCCAGGCCTTTGTGGTCTGAGGAGATGTTTGATATGATTTCAAATTTCTTGAATTTGTTGAGGCTTGTTTTCTGTCCTATCATGTGGTCTGTCTTTGAAAATGTTCTGTGTGCATTTGAAAAGAATGTGTATTTTGTGTCTTTGGGTTGAAAGCTTCTACATATATCAGTTAAGCCTGTATGATCTAATACCTCATTCAGTGCCACAATATCCTTGTTGATATTTTGTTTGGAAGATCTGTCCATTGTTGACAGTAGGATGTTAAAATCCCCTGCTATAATTGCATTGCTATCTATATGTTTCTTGAAGTCCTTGAAGATTTTCCTTTTACATTACGGTGTTCCTATGTTTGGTGCATATATGTTTAAAATATTTGTCTTCTTGATGGATTCTTCCCTTGAGTATTTTGAAGTGTCTTTCTGTGTCTTCTTTTAATGCCTTTGTTTTGAAATCTATTTTTTCTGATATAAATATTGCCAGGCCAAATTATTTTCCTCTGCACTTTCTTAGAATATTTGTTTCCAGCCCTTCACTTTCAGTCTGTGTAGGTATTTTGTTCTGATGTGGGTCTCTTGTAGGCAGCATATGTGAGGGTCACTTTTTCTTATCCATTCAGCTACCCTATGTCTTTTGATTGGAGCATTTAATCCATTTCCATTTAAGGTTATTATTGATAAGTACTTATTGCCATTTACGCCTTTTGTACTTGTGTTCCTCTCTCTCATTCTTTTTTCTTCCTCTTCTTACTTCAGTATATCCTGCAATGTTGGTACAGTGGAGTTGTAATCTTGGAGACTTCTTTTTTTTTTCTGAGAAACTCCTTATTTCACTTTCCATTTTAATTGGGAGTCTTCCTGGGTAGAGTATCTTAGTTACAAACCTTTGCTTTTCATTACTTGGAATATTTCTTGACATTCTTTCTAGCTTGAGTGTTTCTGTTGAGAAGTCAACTGCTAGCCTTATCAGGGCTCTTTTGTATGTTACTTCCTGTTTCTCCTTTGCTGCCTTTAAGATTCTCTGTTTGTCTTGGAATTTTGCCACTTTAATTGTAATGTGTCTTTTACTGGGCCTCTTTGGGTTCTTCTTGATTGGGACCCTCTGTGCTTTCTAGACTTGTGTGACTTTTTCTCTCATCAAGTTTTCCATAATTACTTTTTAAAACAAGTTTTCCATTCCTTGCTCTTCTTCTTCTCCTTCTGGAATCCCTATTGTATGGGTATTATTATGTTTCATGTTACCATGCAGCTCCCTTTACCCCTCTTTGTTCTTTTTTAGTCTTTTTTTCCTTTACCTGCTCTTTCTGGGAGATTTTTCATACTTTGTCCTCCGCCTCTCTGATTTGATATTCTGCTTCATTGAGCCTGCTTTTGATTCCTTCTACTATGTTCTTTAATTCAGAAATTGTGTTCTTCATTTCCTCTTGCCCCTTTATGATTGTTTCTATGTCCTTTTTCATGCTGATATAGTTTGCAGTGAACTCAAGCAAACTATAGTTCTTTGTAGTTTTATTGTAGTTTTTGGTGATTCCCACTGAGCTCACTGAGCTTCTTTATAACCATTGTTTTGAACTCAGTATCTGATACTTACTTGCCTCTCTTTTATTTAGCACTCTTTCTGAGGATTCTTCCTTTCCTTTTGGTTGGGCATTGTTCCTTTGTCTTCCCATTATTTGTGAGACTCTTCTTGTTTGATTTGATTTTTAAATTGATCTGTTTTGACTTCCTGACTGTATGGTATGATCTTCTATGGTAGGAGACCTGTGAGATTCAGTGGTGCAGTCTCCTTGATCTCCTGAACTTGATGCTCTTGGGATGCCCTTTATCCTTTTTATGTTGGCTTTCTGGATGTAATTGGTTATTTTTTTAACAAGTGCATTTGATTGCATTTGATTGATTGTTTTGGAGGGTCCTTCTCTCTAGCTGTCTGACTGAGTGTTACATCACCTGCCACAGCTTGTGTATTGTGCAGGTGCTGCCAGAACAAGATCACAAAGCCCAGGAATCAAACCCACAACCACAAAAATAAGTCCCCCCACACAATTCCACTGTCAAAAGCAAATGAACCAGTATTAAGAAGAGTGTAAAGAGATTAAGACTGTTATAAGAAAGGAGAGCAGATCTGAGATGACCTACTGAAAGAAAAATGACTTTGAGAGGGTAGAAGGAGGAGTACTAATAAGAGTTGGAAGTTTGAGCAATGCAAAGAGAGTAAAATTTACATTATGCATAATAAAGGGAATAAAGAATGTCTAATGGAGTGTGAGAAAGGAAGTGTATTGTATTAGCTTTAAACAGAAATTTAAATAAAATAGAAGTGAGAGAATGAAAGAAAAAAGTAAGTAAAAATAGTAAATAAATAATAAAAATATAGTAGCCAAATTGGAGAGAAAGATCCACCACAGCACTATTAACAACAAATGAGTTAAAATTAATATAGGTGGTATGGTAATAAGAAAGGGAAAAGAAACAAAGAAAAGCTTAAGAGATGTCTAGAGGAATGGAAAATGATTTTGAAATGATAGTGGGAGAGGGAATACTAAGAGTGAAGAACAAATCCAGGCTAAGACAGGGAAAAGTTAAAATTTGAGATGAAAGAAAAAAAGGAGAATAAAGAAAAACTAAAGGGCAGGGTGAAAAAGAAATAGAAGAAAATAAAAAACAGGCTAAAATAGGTCACAATTAAAATGAAAATAGAAAAAGAGTAGGGAAGGGGCATGTTAAATTTTGAGATTTGAAATACAAAATTAGTGAAAATCTAGAGATAAAGTGGAAAAAAATGCAACAACAACTACCCTACCTACAACCAACTAGCCAAGATTGCTATAGGTGGAGGGAGAATGCAGGTACTTTAAGAGCAGGGGAAAAGGATGTGAGATGACCATTGACAAGAAAATTGGTTTTGTGTGTATGGACAAGGAAGAAATAGTAAACATGTGGACTGGAAACAAATTGTAACAAGAGAGAAAATAAAATACGAAGTGAAAATAATGAGAGGAAAGAAGAAGGTAAAATGGGGTAAGAGAAGGGAGGGGCAAAATATGTGAATTGAAATACACTATAGTATAAAATTTAGTGACTTATAATATGTACAAACTTGCTAGAGAAGAAATGAATATTAAGAAGCTATGCAGGAAAGAAAATATCACTAATCCTGGAGAAGACCACAGTGGATTTATCTCGGTAGCCTCTAGTATTTATACCAGTGTGTTTTCTTTCTGGATCCACCTCTAGTGATATCAGATGTTGACCCCATCTGACCTTGGGCAGCTGCTTAGAGACTTCCAGGGATCTACTGTCTGTGGCTGTCTACTTCAGTTGTTAATCTAGTTGCTCTGCACTCAGCAGTCAGATTTAAGCACTGTAGGATGGGGCTGAATCGCTCCTGGGGTCCAGGCATTTGTTTCCCCTCAGGCTGCTGCCATATGGGGGATGACTCAGCACTGGGATCCCAGAAGGTAGTCTCTCAGTTCCCTCCCCAAAGCCTCCATCCCTAATTTCTCCTCAAGCATCTCTAGTCCACCTTGCCCACCCTTTGCCAGAGGTCTACTGTTTGTGGCTGACTCCTTAGGTTGTTAATCTAGTTAATCTGTACTCAGCAGTCACTCTTAAGTGCCACAGAGCCAGGGCAGATTACATCCTGAGGCAGGAGATATTGTTTTCCTGAAGGGTGCTGCCACTGAAGGGAGTGGTCTTCCTGAGCATGAGGGCTGCTGCTGTGTGGAAGATGATTCAGCACCAGGATCCCAAAGACTACTCTCTCAGTTCTCTCTCCAAAGCTTCCATCCCCAGTCTCTTCTCAGGTGTCTTCAACCCCTTTGCCTCCACCTTTGCTGGAGCCCCGGGTAAGTGGCTACAAATGAAAACTTGTGTGTTGGCCCTTTAAACAGCTCTTTGTGTCTCCAGCAGACCATCTCAAGCAGAGAGCAACCCTTCCACTTTTTGCTGCTGTTTGTTATCTGTGTACTTTTTGGACTCTGATGCTCTAGTCTGGGAATCCCAGCTTAGAGTTTAGACCCCATTCCTCTCAGGGGGATCCAAATGGCTGCTTAATTATTTCTCTGACACTGCTGCCTGTGGGTGCCCACCCAGCCCTCTTGAATCTCTACCACACTTTTTACCCTAAAGGTTGTGCTGAAGCTGATTCTTCTTTCTGTCTGAGGTTATAAGGCTTCTCTCTCACTATTGCTCAGTTATTTGTTCCTGATTATTTCTCCACAGTTTAGTTGTAATTCCAGATTTGTCCTGGGAGGAGGTTAGTGTGTCTTCCATTCACTCCTCTGCCATCTTCCTGTTCTCTTTTTCTTTGCTGTTTCTGTTTTCACTCTTTGGTCATTAGTATATTGATTTTATTTGTAATTTTCTAATATTTATGATATTTATTTTTAGCTACTTATCTCTTAATACCCCATGTTTAAAATTATTTAAAAATAAACTCATTGTGCCCTGACTGGTGTGGCTGAGTTTTTCAGGTCAACAGCCAACCTGAGTTGGTTGGCTGTTGACCTGAAAAATGAAAGATCACGTGTTCAATTCTTGGTTTGATTGCCTGGGTTGTTGTTACATCCCTGGTTAGTGTGCGTACAAGAGGCAACAAATCAATGTTTCTCTCTCTCTCTTTCTCCCTCCCTTAACCCCTCTCTAAAAATAAATAAATAAAATATTTAAAAATTAAATAAAAATAAACTCATTTGTATATCTTCTTCTATATAGAGTTAAATATTAGTAAGTTCCTTGTTTCCTTGGATTAAGAGCTTTCCCGCCTAAAAATATACTTCATCTTTCTTTTGCTTATCTACTCCTTCCTTCCTTCCTTCCTTCCTTCCTTCCTTCCTTCCTTCCTTCCTTCCTTCCTTCTTTCCTTCCTTCTCTCCTTTGGCTTACTCTCCCATCCTTCTCTTTCTTCATCCTCTGGTTTATGTATCTTTTAACACATAATTGCTACATAAATATCATGATGTTGAAAGTGAATGGTTCTGTCCAGAACTTCTGTTTGCATTGATATGGTTAATTATCCTTGATTTTCTTCTCACAGCACATGGACCTGCCTCACTTCCCCTATGAAGCCATGTGAGGACTACAGGGTCAGAGTCTGATGTTCTAGGGCTAGTGGGGCCTAGGCTCACAGATAGCTATGTTCAGCTGTGGTTGGCAGTCTCAGATTCTTCCATTTATTCTGTAGCTGTTTTTGATATCTTCCATTCAATGGAGCAGATCCTGTTTGAAGTTGTCATGAAGTTCATTGTTGATATTTAGTAGACTTGACCTTGAATCTTTTCTGGATTGTGTTCTGCTTCTGGGGTGAAAGTCCTGAACCTCCAGCCTCTATCCAACTGCCCTGATTTGGCTGTCTCACTCCCACAGCCATTGTCATCTTGCAAGAAGAAGGGGGTCACATGGAGGGCACTGGGTCCCTGTGCAAGGAACCACAGGGCCTATCTCAGAGCATGTGCGTGTTTCTTATATTCAATTTGCTAAAATTTCTATTTATTACTCAAGGTAATTAGGACATTTATTCTCCCTTTTCTGTTTAGATTCCTTGAGGACTTCAGCATTATATCCCTGTGCATTTCATTGCTGTTCCTGTGAGATGAGGAAGGTATAAGGCCACCCAGGGCTCACGACCAAATCTGTCTGGACCTTCTTGCTCCTGCCAAGTTGCCTCCATGGAGCACAGAATGAAAAGCTGTGGAGAGGCACCACACTAAGATTTGAGACTTTTCAGACAATCCCTTCTTCTGTTTAGTCTTAGGCCACCAACCATGAAAGCATTTTCTTTAAGTGTTTGTGCTTTTTGCTTCTTTTACTCATGGTGTCTCCCCTTTCCTTACTTCCTGTTATGACCAACTCTCCAGTCAGATTACTCAATTCTGGGGTAAGCCAACATTACCATACCACTTTTAGTTGGAAATCATACAATGCTTCACGAATTCCTCTGGCTGCAAGTCTGGGTGGCAGTTTAAGGCATCTACCAAAGTTAAAATGCACACATGAGTGGTGGGCCTTCCATGTGGCCCAGCAGCACTCAAAAAGCAGACAATGAGTTTGCTCACTTCTAGCTATTCCTGGAGAATCAGTAATAGTTTTCAAATGGCACTTTCACTTTTTTAGAATATTTTTAAAATTACTTTATTGTTGTTCAATTACAGTTGTCTGCGTTTTCTCCCCACCACTCCCCCCAACCCCAGCCAAACCTCCCTCCCTCCCTTACTTCCACCCTCCTCCTTGGTTTTGTCCATGTGTCCTTTATCATTGTTCCTGAAAACCCTTCTCCCCACTGTCTCCTCTCCCCTCCCCTCTGGCTATTGTAAGATTGTTCTTAATAGAACATTTCAATGTATCTGGTTATATTTTGTTTGTATTTTTTTTTGTTGATTATGTTCCAGTTAAAGGTGAGATCATATGGTATTTGTTCCTCACTGCCTGGCTTATTTCACTTAGCATAATGCTTTCCAGTTCCATCCATGCTGTTGCAAAGGGTAGGAGCTCCTTTCTCTCTGCTGCATAGAATTCCATTGTGTAAATGTATCATAGTTTTTTGACCCACTCATTTGCTGATGGGCATCCCACTGCTAGGATTATACCCTAAGAGCCCTGAAACACCAATCCAAAAGAACCTATGCACCCCAGTGTTCATAGCAGCACAATTTACAATAGAAAGCTCTTTTTAAAAAAGCAAATACTTTTGCCTCTTTTCAGTGTCATTTGTAGGTTAAAAAAAGTGAAGTATGAGTGAAACTAGGATGGTTGATACTCTTTTGAGTTCAAACTTAAACTGACAATAGCACACTCTGAAAATGACTACCATCTCTTTCCTGACCTGTTGGCCATGAGTGACTTTATAAGCAGCAAAGGAAGGAGGTGCAAGATGCAGTGGGGTTCACTAGAGTATCTTCAGATACCAGAGCAAGAGGGTGGCTTCATTAAGATCACAGGCCTCATGTTCAAAGAAGCAGCTTCTCTTAAACTCTTTGCTTTTCATTTGTAGTAAGTTATAAAATACAATTTTCTAAATTGCCACTTTCTTACTGTTTTATTACATACAATGACCTGTTCTGCATTTCATGTTTTATATGTGCCAGGAACTATGTTAGGTACTTTATTAACACAATCTCATGTAATTCTCACAACAATCCTATAAATAAATACTAAGTAGTTTGTTATGAGAAACTGAGGTACTAAGCAATTAGGTCACTTGTTCAGGTTCACACAGATAACATGGAAAGTGGATTAAACCTAGGCTGACTTCAAGAACACTATAACTCCCTCTGGGCTATGTTCTGAGAAAAGTTAGAGGCATTAGCACATCACTAAGCAGAGCAATGCAGTGAGAACTCATGAAATGTGGTAAAGTCCAAAGGACCATGTTCTGTTCCAACACTGGAGTATCAGCTGCACAGGACTGACCCCATCAATTTCTGGGAACCTACTTTTTATTGACTATAAAATGGCACAATGCCATCTACCTAGCAGGGTTGTGCTAGGAATTCCTGAGATGACCTCTGTGGGGTGTCTAATTGTGCTTTTCATTTCCTAAGTATTTGCTTATTGACTGACTTTTTGTAGGTAATTTATATGTCTACATTCTTTAAATATATAAGTTTCTGAAAAAATAATACTTACACATATTTTCCATATGCTAGACAATTGGAGATTAGCAGTTGTATAAATATAGTCAACAGAAAGAGGGTATACAGTTAAAGCATACCTATGAATGTGTGCTTTATCAGGACCTGTTACTGATAAACTTCAATTATTCATAGCCCTTGATACATATTCCCCCTGAAAGAATTTGTTGCAGGAAACATAAGAAATTGGGTATAAGCCTATAAGAACATATCTTGCAAGTGGGAACGACATTGTATAGAAAACTCTGAACAGTACTCACAACTCTAAAAACATCAGTAAAACACTAGAAGCAATTTCCTGCAAGGAAATAAAGAAGGAAAGTAAGCTTATTGCTATTACATAGGTTTTCATATATAGAATGATTACCTTAATTTTCATAATAAAAAAGAAGACATAGTAATAGCATAATGGTATAGTGGTAAAAAGGTGTGAATTATTCTTATTTTACAAATAAGAATCCTGATGCTTACAGACCCTGAGTTTGCCTCAGTCACAAAATTAGTGAAATTCAAAGTCAGAAATTGAACTCAGGTAAGTCTAACTTGAAAATCTAGGATTTGGTATTATGAAAGAATCATTAGAAAGAATGTGACTCCTACCTTTGAGTCAAAAATTGACATTGTACCCTGGCCAGTGTGGCTCAGTTGGTTGAAGTATCATCCTGTATACCAAAAGGTTGCAGTTTTGACTCCTGGTCAGGGCACATACCTAGGTTTCAGGCTCAGTCCACAGTCTGGGTGCTAATGGGAGGCAACTGATCCATGTCTCTCTCTCACATAGATATTTCTCTCTCTCTCTCTCTCTCTCTCCCCTTATCTATCATCTATCTATGTATCTATCATCTGTCTGTCTCTCCTTCTATCCTTCCACCTTCTCTCTCTCTAAAAAGTAATGAAACAATGTCCTTGAGTGAAGATAAAAAACAAAATTAACATTGCAAGGGATGTTGTAATTTCTGCCCAGAATATCCTTGAGGCTACACATCCTGAAATCCATTTTTATGAGAAAGATGAAAGTGTGCAATTAAGACTGTTCACACAGAAAAATGGGGACAACTATAATTGAACAGCAATAACAAATTTAAAAAATAAGACTGCTCACATCTGTTTCTCTATGGCCACATTTCTAGGATATCAGGTTACCAATGGTTTAAAGGTGGTGCAAAATCATTTTGCTGCTCATATTCTTGATGATGAAGTTTGATCTTTTTCTTTTTCTTAAATGAGTCCCTTTAACATTTCATATAATAAGGGCTTGGTGATGATGAACTCCTTTAGCTTTATGTTGTTTGGGAAATGCTTTATCTGCCCTTTGATTCTAAATGACAGCTTTTCTGGATAGAGTAATCTTGGTTGTAGGTCTTTGCTTTTTATCACTTTAAATACTTCTTGCCAGTTCCTTCTTGTCTGCAAAGTTTCTTTTGAGAAATCAGCAAATAGTCTTATGGGCACTCCTTTGTAGGTAACTCTGCTTTTCTCTTGCTGCTTTTAAGATGGTCTCTTTATCTTCAACCTTCAGCATTTTAATTATGATCTGTCTTGGTGTGGCCCTCTTTGAGTCCAGCATGTTTGGGATTGTCTGTGCTTCCTGAACTTCTATGTCTATTTCCTTTGCCAAATTAGGGAAGTTTTATTTTATTATTTTTTAAAATAAGTTTTCAATTTCTTGGTCTTCTTCTTCTCCTTCTGGAATCCCTGTGATTCAGGTGTTGGCATATTTGGAGATGTCCCAGGTGTTCTTATTCTCTCTCTTTTTTTGAATTCTTGTTTCTTCATCCTGTACTGGTTGACTATTTATTTCCTTCTTATGTTCTTAATAGTTGATTTGAACCTGAGTTTCCTTCCCTTCATTGTTGGTTCCCTGTGGATTTTTTCTTTATTTCACTTAGTGTAGCCTTCATTTCTTCCCTTATGTGTTTGCTTGATTCACTGAAATCTCTAAGCATCCTTATCACCAGTGTTTTCAACTTTGCATCTGATAGGTTGGCTATCTCCATTTCGCTTAGTTTAATTTTTTTCTGGAATTTTGATCTGTTCTTTCATTTGGGCCATATTTCTTTGTCTCCTCAATTTGGCAGCCTCCCTGTGTTTATATCTGTGTATTGGGTAGAATTGCTTTGACTCCATCTTGGTGTTCCTGTTACATTGTAAGGGGGCAGAGCCTTAGGTATTCATCAGGGCTGGGGAACCTTCTTCCCAGCTTTGTGTCACTGTGTGGGGTAAAATGACAACAAATTCACAACTATCAACAACTGAATCTAAACGAAAAATAAGAACAAACTAAGCAAACAAGTAGAGTGGGAACAGAATCGCAGAAATGGAGACCACATGGAGAGTTTTAGAGTGGGAGGAGGGGGAAAATGGGAGAAAGGGTACAGGGAATAAGAAGCATAATTGGTATGTACAAAAGATACAGGGATGTCAAGGATAGTATAGTAAATGGAGAAGCCAAAGAACTTATATGCACACCCCACAGATATGAACTAAGAGTGGGGAGGGTTTTGGAAGGAAGGGGAGTACCAGGCAGAGGAGGGCAAAGGGGAAAAACTGTAATAAAATAATAAATAGAATAATCTTTAAAAAATAAAAAAGTTGGTGCCAAATCAAATAAACGTCAAAGGTCTTTTAAATAGGACTCAGGGAAATAGGCTTCAAAGTAGTTGTTAGATGTTAAGTCAATGTGATCAGAAGCTGGGAAGGCAAGAGAAATGTCTATGAATTCACTAAAATATAACTTCAATACAGCAGCATCGGTATGACAAAATTGTTGTGACTTGGATGCCAACCAGGCACAAGTGTATAAGTTATGATAGAGACTGTAGAGATAGTCATTACCATTTAACAAGCACCTAACTGCCAGGGACTTTAAACACATCATCTTCAACCTGCATCTGGGCAATGGAAAGGGCAAGTATCATTTATTACATCCTCTACATAATGAGGAAAGTTGTTCCAGAGATGGGACACTGCCAGGTGAGATGCAGTACAGTTCTCTTTGGGGTTATAAGGGGTTCTCAGAGTCACCAGCAGTGCAAATTCTGAAACAGTGGTTTTAGGTGTCAGCCCACAGACAGACTATGGCCTTAAAGGTGCTTGCCCGATGTGGAGTTTCTCAGTTGCAGGTGGACATGCAGGTATGCTGTCTTGCAGAATAAAGAATCATGCTTTTATACATGAAAATCTCAGATGCAAAAGTGGGGTATAAGGAACTATTACGTACATATCAGTTATGTACATTATCAGTCAACTCACAGCTCATCTCAAAGGACATTTTCATTTGATCCTCCCCATATCAGCTTTTCCTTGGTATGAGTGTGCCTACTTACAATGACCAATATTTTTAGATGAGCACTAAGGGGGAGAAACTGTGAATTCAGAAAGGCAGAAATTCCTAAATTGAGAGTTAAACTGATCATCTTTACTTATAAATTGTTAACAATGACAAAACCAAAATATTTAACAACTATGTATATTTGTTATATATATTTAAATCTGATGCAAAAAGTGGACATGTTTTGAGCACACAAAAAATTCTTTCTTGTATTTCTTTAAGACTACATTCACCATACTCATGACACCACAACACATCAGCGAGTCTGTCATTTTGTCAAAGATATCAAACTGTAATGCTCATGGCTCTCTGACAAACAAATCCGAGGGCTTTGACAGTGCAAGGGAGCCCTGGGGACTGTGGTGTTTCCTGAGTGCCTGCTTCTCTAAGGCCATTCACACTCTAAGCTGAGCCCATTTGCAGGCTCAGTTTGTCCTCCAAGTGTCAGTCAGAAACTTGCCTTTCTTTCATTGTCTAATTTGCTACTCACCACAATTATACAGATATGTATTTTTGTTCCTACTTCACAGTATCTAAATGAAAGCTCAGCCTTAGCTGAAGACACAAATCACCTTACACTTCATGTCATTTCCAAGACTGCAACCTAGAACCTGCATTAGCTGATGTGGAGCCATACTGGCATCACAATTTTCAAGAGTCTGCCTCCTGTGGACACATGTTCCCATCTTCAGTAAGATTTCAGTCTTTCTGCTCTGCCAGTAAATAGTCAGGGCTTTGTTTACCTTCAAGGCACAGAGATAAGAGTTCCCAGCAGTCTTTCCCATATAAAGCTTGTCAGCTTCAGATAACTTGGGCCACCTGCAGTGCCCTCAAGGAAAATGTGGTGCATCACTGCGGTTTAGCAGCTGGAGTAAACCCATCCATGGTCTCCGATTCCAGATGAAAGCACAGCTTTGCTGAGCCATCTTCCCATCTTTCCCTGGCTATTTATGCTGGTATTTTCAGAATGACTGAATAAGTCTTTTCCCCTTATTCCTAGCTCATGACTTTCTCTCCTATTTTCTAGGAAAAAAAGAAAACCAATAAGCTTTTCCTCATCCTTTTGTCAATACAATATGATACACTATATCTGCCCTGTCTTTCTTTTATTTCACAGCTACTTCCAGCTTCCCCTCTGTATGCACTCAGCCCCTGTCTGCCCCTGCCTTCTACTGAGGCACCAATCACAGCTGACCTTCAGTCTCTCCCTTAATTACACCTTTTGCTCACAAGTTCAATTCCTGTTTCTTTTTTTGCTCAACTATTTCAAATTCCTTCTCCATTCTGTGGTTTTTGCCTCTTGTCCATCTATCTAATTTTCTTTTCAGACCCCTGCAAAGGAAATGTAGAATAATGGCTTATCAAAATTATCCATGTCTTATATCCCAGAACCTGTAAATATGTTATGTTACGTAGAAGGGAAATTAATGTTGCCAATTATATGATTTATAGACTAGGAGATTGTCCTATTATCCAGGTGGATTCTAGGGTCTTTAAAGGAGGAAGAGAGAGGCAGAGCATATGCCACAGTAAGTCCATGTTAGAATGACTCACCTAAGCATTGCTGGTTTTGGATACAGAAGGGGTCATGAGCCAAGGAATGTATAAGAAGCTTCTAGAAACTGGATAAAGCAAGGAAATTACTTCTCTCTTATAATGCCAGAAGAATATAATCCTGCTGATGCTTTGATTAATAATAAATACAATCAATTTATTTTGTTTTAAGTCACCAAGTTTGTGGTAATTTGTTAAGTACTAATGAATTCCTGATGCATTGTCCTTCTCTTTGAACAGACTCCTTTTGACTTAATTGTTCAAGCAAGCAAGGCGCAATGAATTCAGTTAGGTCTTGCTTGCATTTAAATAATCACAACAGCTTTTTCATATATTTGGATAGTAGTATCTATACATGAATGTGTATGTAACTATGATTAATATTAACCATATGAAACTGCTACTTAGGTAGGTCAAAATGGAATATTAGCAAGTTCATATAGTTCAGTTATATATATCTCTGTCCAACTATGGCAAAGGTCATTATGCCATGAGCTAATAGTGCACTCTTCGTTCTGAGGACCTCTAGTAGGAACTCTTTAGCTTCACCATAGTTGAGTCCCAGACTTTGGCCCAGATCTTGGGAATCATCAGTCAGACTATATAGACATCTGGAAGATAAATATATCCACAGATGTTTGCCTTTCCTACTGATCCTTCAATAGAGAATTTAAATGATTAAATGACTGTAAGAGAAAAAAAGAACATACTTTATGGCAAATGTCTCAACCACTTATATTTTTCCCCAAGGCAGCAGGAGAGGAAATAAGCTAAAAGAGGAAGGAAAGAAGAGGAAGAGGAGAAGGGGGAGGAAGTACAGGAGGAAAGTAAGAAAGAAAAAAGGAAGGAAGGAAGGAAGAAAGAGGGAAGGAAGGAAGGAAGAGTGGGAAGGAGGGAGGAAGAGTTCAAAGAAAAAAGAAGCTTGTAGTAGACACAATTTGAATTCCCTTCCCATATAGTATTCTTTTGAGATATTTTTGAAAATAGGCTTATGATTCCTAGATGATATTTGATGTCATTAAGTCATTGCTAATGATATATTAAGTTATTAGTTTCACGTCTGATATTGAATACATGCTATTTAACTAGTGTAAAAGCCTAAAAATACAATAATAAAAACCATTGGGCTTGACTAACTCTACTTTTTAGCATCATCTGAGAGAAGACTGATTAGGCTTTAGGATTAATGTGTTATATCTTAATAGTCACTGTTAGTCTCAGCAAAGCTTTGTCATTCTTTGATTTATTTCTTTTATATATTTCCAATATAATAGAACACTCTTTATCATTGACTTTTTTAACCTGAATACTGAGCTCATTTATAACCAGAATGTTGCAAAGTGAAGCATAATTCTTAGAGAAAAAAGTGATGGTTTTTGTATCTAGTAGAATTTATATCTACAATAAATTTCTTATACTAAATATTATTAAAAAACAAAGTGAGGTGAGCTATTTCATATGTTAACTATTTGTTCTTTCTCTTTTACCAGACTTATTAAAGGGCATTTTCAGTTTCTCAGCAAACTTAAACAGGAAGTGCAGAGATTCCCATATACCCTCTGCTCCCATACTTGCACAAACTCCCTGATTATCAACATCCCCACCAGAATGGGACATTTATTACAACTGTTGAACCTATATTGATAAATCATTGACCCTCAAAGGCCATAGTTTACTTAGAATTCATTCTTGGTGTCATACATTCTATGAGTTTGGACAAATGTATAATGACATAAATGCATTATTACCTTATCTTTCAGAGTATTTTAACTGCCCTAAGAACCCTCTGTGCTCTGGTTACTCACTTCTCCCACTTTATCACCCCTGACAACCTCTGACAACCACTGATATACTCTCTCCATAGTTCTGCCTTTTTCAGAATATCATACAGTTGGAATTCTAGAGTATGCAAACTTTTCAGATTGGCTTCTTTCACTAGGTATTATGCATTTAAGTTTCCTTCATCTCTTTTCAGAACTTTCTAGCTCATTTCTTTTTTAACAATGAACAATATTCCATTCCCTGTATATACACCGTATTATTTTGTATATTCACCTACAGAATGATATCTTGGTTATTTCCAAGTTTGGGCCACTATGGAAAAAGCTTGTATAAACATCCACGTGCAGGATTTTTTGTGAGCATAGATATGTTAACTTTTAAAAGACAAATATAATCCTTTAGCCATAATATAAGATAAATTATAGCTACATGATACAAAGTGGATGAGCAAAGGAACATGGTAGACCTTTTGTTGAAAACATATTGGTAGAAAACTGTACTTGAACAATGATTAAAATAAAATTTAAAAACTATTAAAATTTAAAAAAGAAAAGAAAACATAACTCATTTGAATCAAGCTCATTAAATATATATAAAATACATAAATGTATAATTCATGTATTATATAAAAATAAGTTAAAAAACAAACAACAAAAACAAACAAAATCCTCAGTGATTATAGTCGAAAAGACAATTTTATTCAGAACTTTTGACTTTCTGGTAAAAGTGTATCTCAGGTAACTAAAGAGAAAAAAAATGGAAGAGGAACAATGTTCTTTATAGAGAAATTCCATAGAATTGTGGAGGGAATGATAGGCATAGAGAATCACTATCTTGCATACTGTTAGGAAACCTTTCATTAAGGTGATGGTCATCCAAAGCTGACAAGAGTCTGAGGTGAAAGGTGGATGGAAAATATTTTGTGAAGAGACTAGTCACTCAACACTTTTATTCATTGATTCATTGATTGGTCTTAGCATCCCTTGCAAATGGACAAGTAGAAGCTAGTTGCCTCCTTAGTGAGATGGAGAGGAAAACATACTACACTATCTGGGAAGCATTCTTGCCAAAAGTGCTGAATCAGATCTAACAAAACCATTACAGCTTCCAATTGCAGGACATGCAGAGAATACTGGAAAATTTAAACATCAACTTGAGGAAATATGGTGAATCTAGAATTCAAGATATTTTATAGAACAATTGACCCAGTTATTTTGACAAATCAGTTTCATGAAAAAGGGAATGAGAAGGAAGCTCGATTAAACAAGGATCAAGAGCCTGGCCAGGTAGCTCAGTTGGTTAGCATGTTGTCCTGCTATGCCAAAGTTATAAGTTTGATCCTTGGTCAGGACACATACAAAAATCAACTAATGAATGCATAAATAAGTGGAACAACAAATAAGTGTTTCTCTCTTTTTCTCTTTTCCTCTCTTTCTCTCTTTCTTTTTAAAATAATAAATAATTGAAAAAATAAAGAAGGATCGAGAGGCTAAATCAAAAGCAGCATGGGGGACACTTTCTGATTAAGATTTGAAAGAAATATGTATATAAAGAGAGAAAGATATTTTATATTATTTCATCTGAAATATTTGGATATGGAACCATTATTATATGTTACCAAGAAATTATTATTAGGTGTTGTAAAGGCATTGAGATTCCAGCTTTTAAAAGCAAAACTTTTTTTATCTTTTGAAATATACGGTGAAGCATGGTAGAAGTGAGATGACAGGAAGTCTTGTTCTTCCTTTAAAATACTTCAACGACAACAAAAGATAAGCAAAATAGGAATAAATGAAGCAAGGTGAGCAAAGTCTTGGTTACTGCTTAGTCTGGAGGTGTTTGAAATTCTCATTATAGCAACAATATATGGGGTACAATATATCTATAAAAAAACTTGAAATATACTGAATCTGAAAAAAGTACCATTCCCAAGTTCCCACTGAACAAAAAATCTTTTGTCTCCAAACATACTCAGCTATTGAATATCACTCTTGCCCCCTCAATTCCCTGATTGAATATTCTGCACCTGAAACATAGTGCTTATTTATAATCAGAGATTTACTTCCTTCTCTCCCCAATCTGAGGGAGAGTGGCTGCAAGAAGAGAGCTCATTGGTGTGTGCAATTATAATTTGGATATGATGTGCTCAAGATGGTTCTTGCTGTACTATAAGCTCAGTAATGTAATGCTTACAAACCTGCCTGAGGTTAAGGCCTATGCCTTAATGGCGTAACTGGAGGGTCAGAAGCTCCCTAGTCCCTTGTTTATGGGGTTGTCACTTCTGTCTTCTCTGGAGCTTTGCACCTCTAGTCTTTTTTGTACCTTTTTAATATTCTTCTTTTTACCTTTTACCTTCAAACTTGTTTAAGTTTTCAGCCAAAACTAACACCAGAGAAAACAACACATTTTCCTTGACTTATCTTACAGTGATGTGCAAAGCCTTCTCACTTTGCCAGATACTGTTAATAATGTGTGCTCTACAACTCACATTCCTCCTCCAACCCCCTAGAAATGGACCTGGGTGGGCCAAGGTTCTCTGGACATTTTCCTCTGTTGTAATTCATAGAATCACTTTCAGGTTCAACACATAACATGATCACCCCCTCTTCCAGGCATCTTCTCTCTTTCTGTTACTGGCTCTTGATCATGTGTCTATTTTGTAAATGGTAAAGTTAATAATAACCATAATTTGACTACATACTGTATGCCCAGGGTATCAATCATTTTATATGAATAATCTCACTTAATTCTGATAACAGAATTACATGGAAATTTTCAACATCTTTATTTTCACTGACTAAGGATTTTTAAAAAGTGACTTAACTGAGATCACAATGGTGCATAGTAAATTGTAGAATCAGGATATAAACTCACGATAGATCACACACACACAAGCACACACGCATCCATATATAATATAATACACCAGGTAATTAAGGAAAATAAACTAAGTTAGGAAGAAAGAGTACAAAGACAGATACTAGATACTATTGGGTTGGCCAAAAAGTCCACTTAGTTTTTTCTGTAAACAAAAGACACATTTTTCATTTTCACCAATAACTTTATTGATTTGGATATTTTGAGATTGTCGGCTATCTCCTACATGGTAGAATATTGATTGTTCTCAGTTAATGTCTTCATTTGATTGCTCTCAACTTCAACTGGTCTACCCAACTGTGGAGCATTGTCCAGTGAGAAATCTCCAACATGGAACTTTGCAAACTACTTTAACACATTCTATCAGTCACAGCACCTTCTCCATATACTGCACAAATCTTTTCTTGTGTGTTTCAGTTGAGTTTTTTACCTCTCTTGAAACAAAGTATCGTATGCTGAAAATGCACACTTTCTTTCATCTTCAATATTAAAATGGCTACACAAAAAATTACCAATTTTGATAATTTATAAATGCACACTGATGTGATAGCTGTCACTATACTATCTAAGAAAACTGTTTCAAATGAAGTTAAAGACAACTAAGGGCAACTAGAGCCATCTTACAGAAAAATATTGGCCAACCCAATATTTTTAGAAGTCAAAAATTGGGACAACTGTAATTAAACAACAATTAAAAAAGAAGTCAGAGAAGTTCTCTAAGTAGATAACATTCAGGCTGACACCTACAGTGACACCACAGCCATTTGGCTAGTGAGGCAAGAGTGGCATGCGCATAATAAAGAGCAGATGCAAATTACCTGCGATAACATTTAAAAATAATTTAAGGTGAGCCCTGGCTGGTGTGGCTAAGTGGATTTAGCACCAGCCTGTGAAACAAAGGGTCACCAGTTAGATTCCCAAACAGGGCACATGCCTGGGCTGCAGCCCTGGTCCCCAGTATGGGGTGCACAAGAGGCAATTGATGTTTCTCTTCCTTCTTTCCTTCCCCTCTCTCTAAAAATAAATAAATAAATAGTAAAATCTTTTAAAATAATTTAAGGTGAAATTCACATAAGAGAATTAACCATTTTACAGTGAGCAATTTGGTGGCATTTAGTTTATTCACAATGTTGTATAACTACCACCTCTGACTACTTCCAAAATGTAACTCTCTACTTATTAAGCCATTTTTTCCTATTCCCATGTCCTGGAAATTACTAATCCATGTTCTGTTTCTAAGAATTTTACCATTCTGGGTGTTTCATATGAAAAGAGTTATACCATATGCGACTTCTTGTGTCTAGTTCCTTTAATTTCGCATATTTTGGAGGTTCATCCATAGTGTATTATACATAAGTACTTTGTCCCTTTTTTACAACTGAATAATATTTTGTTTTATGTATACACCATAATTTGTTTACCTGTTCATTCACTGATGGACATTTGGGTTGTTTCTATGTTTTGGCTACCGTAAATAATCATGTGTGTACATATACTTGCTTGAAACCCTGTCTGCAATTCTTTTGGGTATATCCACTTCAGGAGTAGAAATGCTAGATCATATGGTAATTACATGCTTAACTTTTTGAGAAACCGCCCAGTGTATTTTCCACATGAGTTGTACCATTTTACATGATCACCAACAATGTATGAAGTTCCGATTTTTCTACATCTTCACCCTGAGATTAGTTTCTGATCAATATTTTCAAGGAAAAGCATGGGGGAACCCTAAATTGTAATTGAAAAAATTAGCATCAAAGAAGTTGGAAATAAATGTGGAGTAGCCAAGGACCAGATGTTATAAGGGCCTATTAACTCTAGTAAAAAATACACAAGAAAGTGTTGTCAAAAACCAATGTCAGATTTCTCCTTGTGCTTTCTTCTAGAAGTTTTACAGTTTTAGGTCTTATGTTTAATTATTTAATCTATTTTGAGTTGCTTTTGTATATAATGTAATGTAAGGGTCAAATTTCACCATTTTGTAGATGAATATCATCCAGTTTTTCCAATGCCATTTGTTAAAAATCTATCTTTTCCTTATTCTGTATTTTTCACACCTTTCTTGCAGATCAGTTGACCTTGCATATATCTTTATTTCTGAGCTCTCTATTCTATTTAATTAGTCTATGTGTTTGTTTTTTACACCAGTACTATGGTACTATTACACCAGTACTATAAAATAGTACACCAGTACTATTTTAATTACTATAGTTTTGTAATATATTTTAAACCAGAAATTATGGTGCCTACAATTTTATTCTTTTTTTTTCTCAAGACTTCTTTGGCTATTTGGGTCTTTTGTGGTTCCTTATGAGCCAGATGAATAATAGAAGCCAATTAAGGACTGTGACTCAGAGAAATATATAATCCATGTTTAGAATATAAATTCTGGCTGCCTTCCAGGGAACAAAATGCAGAGAGGAAGTTTGGGAGAAAGGCAACCAGTTAGAAATTTATTATGGAAATCCATCTAAGGCAGGTTGGCAGGTCAGTCTAAACTGGTAGCAGTGGAAGTGATGTGGAGGAGTTAGATTTGAGATGTCCTAGAAGTAGTTGATAACAGTAGACACTGATATTTCCACGTTTATATCTCCTATGAACTTCACACTCCAACTTGTTACTCACAATTTCCATGGGGAAATTCAAAGGTTGATTCAAACACAGGTCTGCAGGTTGGTTTTCTCTTTTCTCCTTACCAGTTGCTATCCCCCTAAAGATGTTCTGTTGTTGCTGTTCCTCATTTCACCACATAGCACCCAAACTTTGCAGTTATCCCTGACTCTTCTCTTCTACCTTACTTCTGGTCCATCTCATGAAACCTCTTGACTCTACTTTCAAAATAAATTCAGATTTGGGTTGCATCTTAGGACTCGAAGAATGTCATTTAAAATAGAAATATAATAATGCTGCTCTTCTATGAAGGCTTCCTTTCTCTCTTGCAATGTCCTTTGAATCTGAACCATGACCTAGTAGTCATACCTACCTTGGGCACAGGACGTCACTATATTGCTTTTTTCTCCCTTTTTGCCCCTCACATGAATCTATCCACAGTAGCCTCATTGTTTCTCCTTGGAGAGAAAATGGCCAGCATCATTCCTCCTCAGGTTTTTTGAACTTACTGTTTTCTCCATGGAACATAGATGCCCTCATCCTGAATGTTATGTCTCTGTTCAAATGAGATATTTTGTGAAACACATTTCCTGGTCTCTATCTCCTTACTGTCTTTTATGTTTCTTCAGGTACCTACAGATTATATATTTTTATTACCTGTTTGCCTTTAATGGAGGGTAAATTCCATAAGAACAGTCTGTTTCATTAACTCCCATGTGAGGCTTAGAAATGGTATATGTGAACAATTAAATAACATTTTATAAAAGATAGTATTTTAAATCTTCAGCTTGACAAGTGTTTCACAATCCAGCTCATCTTATCTGTAACACCATGTCCAGGTTCACCATGTCTTCTTTGCTACATGCCCCTGACCTTGAACCAATGATGGAAAAATAAGGGGTTATTTTCATTTTGCTCCTTTGCCTGAAATTCACTCACTCTCTCTTCAATTGCTAGGTAAACTGCTTCTACTCCTTGTAGACCTGACTGAAATTCACTTGTCTCCCTCACTGTCACCAAACAATTAAATATCTTGCCTTCATTACTATGGGTTACACTTACCTTGGTCACATCTACTTAAGATGTTGCTCATTTACACAATCAATGTACCTCACCTGATCCTCAATGAATGATGGAAGCTTTGTATTACCCATCTGTGCTTTCCAGTAAAGGCAACATATACTCAATACATATTTATTCAATAAATGGGCTGTGAGTAGTTTATCATATTGACTAATGCATAATAGCTACCAACTCTATATTCCAAATCCAGAACAGAGAGTATAAGTATCTATGGGAACAAAGTATAGGCAGTGCCCTTACACAAGTACTCAATCCATAACTGCCTAACAAAAACAGAAAGAGCAAAGTAAACTGTGTGCTGCCTCATTGTGATTTTCTGTATTTCTTCTCAACAAATCTCAGTTCTGCCTTGGTATTTCACTTCAGCACTTCCCTAAAAGAAATAGTGGACTTATAGATACTTGTTTTCTTTTGAATTCTTTCATACTACTTTGAGAAATCTTTCAAGGACATGACAAAATTGTGCAGAGCTGTTACCCAGACAATTGTTATACTTTGACTCTATAGATAGAAAACTGTCTTCGAGAACAGTCAGGATGAGCTCCATACTGACTCCACTCATTACTATTATTGTAAAATGTGTTTTTAATGTCATAGTAGGATGAAAGTAAACAGAAATGCATTTGTCTCTAATGATAACATTAACACTCAGATAGGCATTATGATTAATGGCCTAATACTGCATATACAGCAATGAAAATAGGAAAAAAATGCATGCACATTTATGTTGATGGCACTGGTTCTGTTCACACTGATCTATATCTGGGCTAGAATACACACCATTTCTTCAGGAGCCCTGTGAAGTCCTGCATTAGAACATAAAGTTTATAGGAAACATGGGGAGATGTAGAAAGACATATAGTCACTGTGCAGATTTTAACAAATCCAAAGAAATATATACATGGATTTCACATATAGTGCTTTAACATTCCCTGAAGTGCAGTAGCTATTTCAGTCTATCTCATCAAATAAGTTAATATATGCTTAATGGAATTTTGGATATTACTTTTTAATTCTTTATTTTTCTTTATTTTTTATTGTTTAGTTACAGTTCTCCTAACTTTTTTGCCATTGCTTATTAATTAATTCTTTTATTTAATCAAACATGATTTGTGTATCTGCTATAAACCAAGCACTGAGACATAGCAAAAAGAGAATAGAGATATATATTCCTGCTTTCATTGTTGTTATATTTTGGTATGATAATATAGAAAAATCAATATGTAAATATATGACATATTAGAGGACAGTAAATGCTGTTAAGAACAATAAAATATTAACCTGCATAAGGCAGGATAGCAAATTCTCAGTTCTATTTTTCCATTGAGTTTGGTCAGAAAGAAAATTAAAGTCTTTTGTAAAACCTGTGACCAGAACCATGATGGGGTGATGGAGAGGGAAGTGGGAGCACTGCAAAGATAAATGCATCTGACTGTCTGAGTCATCTACGTGGAAGACCATACTAAGTGAAGAACTGAGGATAAATACAATTTATTTAGGAGAGGAAATGACGTTGTGAGAGAAGCCATACCAAAATAGGAAGAAGTATGTGTGTAAAGACTGAGCATCTAGGCCTAGACTTATTATGTTTATCTGGAAATATATTCAGTTGGTTTTGCCATAAAGCCTTGTATTTGGGAGCTGGCATTGAAGGCATAGGGCTAGATGAAAAACCCCCAGGCAGAGAGTGATGTGTGAGAGAAGGACAGGACCCAACGGTCTTTACAGAGGGGAACAGGGCTCAGCAAAGAAGCCTGATGAAGGGTCACAGAAGCAAGAAGAAAACCAGAAGAAAGATTTTATGAGGATATTTATAGAAAGAGGGAGCTGTTAGCATTGTCTCATGTTTTTTGGAAGTTAAGAAACAGACCAAGAAATGGCATTTACCCTAAAGGGGTCTTTGTTGACCTTGAGAAGAGACCTGTTTTGACTGAGAAGTGGAGTGAAGGTGAGATTGCTGCATGTAAACTAGTAGCTGGGACATTGAAAAATGGAGCAAAAGTTATGTATAAAACAGAAGAACACAGTGGGGAAAAAGTGGCCAGAAGATCATGAGGGACAAGGGATGAGGTTGCATGGTACCTTGTATCCTTCATATGGAGTGCCAGACCTGAAGGATCTGAATTCTCTCTAATTATCAACCTTAGAATAAAATGTGAGGAACCTAAGCCAGCTAGCTATCCTGGATGAAATTGCCTTCTGTCCTGTAGTACATGAACACTACATACATGGTACTAATACAAACATACAGCCTTTTCTACCTGAGTTTACTAGTCAAATAAGCTCATATTACTTCTGTTACAAAACTTATCAAAAAGAAAATAATAACATAATTATTAGCTGTTTAATGTCTAATCTAAACATAATCGTTAAAAACAAATAATTAAAAAATGTAAGATAAAAGTTTATGCTAAGTTAACCCAAATAATAGTTACTAACTGAATACCTAGTCATTTCCATATAAGATGGAAATTATTTCTCATAAGACTAAGAAATTGATTGTTAAACATAAGTATAAATTTATTTACTTTTAACTTTTTAATTTTTACAGAGAGACAGATATTTAGGTATATTAATAAATGTCTTTTGTCACATTAAAAATTCTATTATAAAACATGTATCTAAAAGTGTAAGTTTTCATAATTATGTATTTATAAATTTGCTAATCTACTACTAGGTGCTAAAATATGATCAATAGGTCATAATTGTTGGCTTCCTGGTTTCCACTGGAAAGCAAGGGTAACTAATAAATTTATGATCAACATATAACAAATAAAAATACTGGAAAGAGTAAGAGAAAAGGAAAACAACTTTGTGCACAGAGCATGAAGAGCCAATGGGATGCAGTTTTATTTGAATGGTATGCCAGGAATATAAGAAGTGTATTTGTGAAGCACAGAGAGTAACATCTAAAATAAAATGACTGGCTATCCCAGAATAACAAAATAAAAAGAATAAGGCAAAACTTAATGGATATAGAAAGTTGCAGAAGGTTTATGGAAAACGACATTTCTGTTGTGAGGTTGAAACTGCCTAAAACTGTATAGATTTATTTATAATGTTTTTTTAAAAAAACATGAGTTCAAAAATGTACTGACACAAAACTAGAGTTGAATTTTTACTCTGTTAAAATCACAGTTTCCTTAGATTATTGGTCTGCTTTTTGTAAAAAATTATAAAAGGTTTTGTTTTACTTTTAATATAATCTGACTCAGGAAAAAAAAGATTCTGAATCTTATGAAAATATTTTCATTGCTTCACATTTTCTTTATCAGGTCTTTGATAATGAAGAAAAACAGTATTTTCAGAATTAGAAGAGGTAATGTTTTTTATAATTGTATTTGCTTTTAAAATATTTTTACTGTTACTTTAGTTTAATGAATAACTAAGTATTCTTTCACAGTGACCTGTGATCCAAGTGTTTAAAAGTTTTTGACATTTTTACATGCTTCCCCAAATCAAATTCTAAACACAATCTTTTTTACCTTGAATTAACTTTGAGATTTTACAGAGAGACCTTGGAAGGTATCAAAAGATATGTTCTCTTTCTTTACAAATAGAGAAATGTTAATTTTTTAGGCTAATTGAACATGTTAAATGACATGGGCAACACTGTAAAATAAAATGTAATGTTAGTCCTTTTTAGATTACATTTAATTAGATATATATCATTAAAATACTTATTCAGAAATTATATAAAATTGTGCAATCTGAGAGGGAAGAAGTAAATAGCCAAGATTTGAACATCCCTACCCAACATAAGCTCTGCCCACTGCATTCTCCTCCTACTTCATGGGCTTGGGAAAGAGGGAACCAGGCTTGGGAAGAGGAACCTAGACTATGCTCTGACAATAGATAAGTGGACAAAACAATGGGCACATCACAACCTGGAGATGGGAATGGGGATATAGGCAGTCTACGTACACTGACAAAAAAAGAAAATTATATAAAATTTTAAAAAATCTGATACATCCTGATATAATGCTATCAGTCATAATTCCACCTGTTATCTTAAAAATTGCATATTATAAAAATAACCAAATTTACTTATCAATAACATCATTTGTGCATGTGAACTCTGACCATATCTTTAACCACGGTTATTTTTGTCTTTTATCATTCAGAGATGATTATTGTTTTACTCTCCACTCTTCTCTGAAAGTGTTTACAATCAACTACAGGCAGAAATCCTCCATCTTCAAAAAAGATTCATGGAGAAGATCCTGAGAAGTACTCTAGGTTTCTGTTAAGTTTAAGATCACACTGCTCAACTGGATAAGACTTTCTAAAACTCTAATGAAAAACTGTTAGACTCTTAAAGTTACTAATAAAAAATAAAGCAAAATAAGAAGTAATTACAGGAAGCTGAATAGACTGACAAAGACTATTATAGGTTTTATATTTTATTTCAAACATTTCTGGTTCTTTAATGTTTTGTTTTCCAGACTTAAAGAATGACATTTTCTTCTTTCTTAAGCTATCTATAACTTACAGTAATTTAATAAAGTATAATTTTGTAAACAAAAGCTAAAAGGTTTACCTTTTTCTTTTACCTGATTCCTCCAAAATCCAGAAACTCATTAAATATTCTTATTTTTGGCAATATATGCATTTATATAATTTCAAAAGGAATGTGCTATCCTTCTAATAGGACACAATTTAACAAGTCCTTAGTTTGGCTTTTTTTTTTTTTTAAGGTTTTTTTTGTTTTTGTTTTTGTTTTTTTTTAAATGGAGAGATTCTTTTTTTAAATATTTTATTTATTTATTTTTTAGAGAGGGAAGGGAGGGAGATAGAGAGAGAGAGAGAAACATCAATGTGCGGTTGCTGGGGGTTATGGCCTGCAACCCAAGAATGTACCCTGGCTGGGAATCGAACCTGGGACACTTTGGTTCCCAGCCCGCACTCAATCCACTGAGCTACGCCAGCCAGGGTTAGTTTGGCTTTTTAGACTAAGGAGACTTTAAAGTTCTATCAGATAATCCTTATTACCAGACAATTAAAAGCTAAAGTTTGACTTGTTGGACCCAATAAAACCCCTCAGATATTACCGAAGCTTTGACTAAAATGTCATATTCCAGAATATGCACAGAATCACTATTCAAAATGTTACTGAATGGTAAGTGGGATTATATGGCTCACCACCCAATAGGCAAACTCTGGAGGCAGAGGGCTGGTGACAAAGGAAATGGGTCATTTATTCAAAGGCTATATAATTTTGGAAGAATGGCAGGATTTTGCCTGAGCCCATTTCCTCTAAAACACCCAAAGAAAAATAACCCCATAACCCTTTGCCAGATTAGTTCTAAACTGAACATGGAATTCCTTTTTCCTTTTAAAATACTATCCTTTGGGAAATGCAAGTGGCTGCAGCATGACCATTCAGGTGGCTTTAGCCGGTTTCTCGTCACATCTGGCTTCAGGCATCTTTTGAAATACGTGCAAGTGCCAGTGTCTTATTTGCTGCATGATGACCTTTCTTCTGCTCCCGCTCACCAGCCCAGCACCAGTGCCCTGTCCCTCTGGCCATTGGCTTGCCAGTGCATCTGTGTGACTGGCCTAACAAGACCACACAGTGCAACACCAGTCATCCATACTACTGCCACTTCTCATGCTGGTAGGGGCTCAGGAATGCTGCCTCAACACATGGTCTCCAGGGCCTGCCAGCCTGGGAATGCTTGAGTCTCCAAACAGGTGAGCAAGGTGAACCAGAAGGTTAAAAAGTCCAAGACTCTGCCCAGATTTTTGGGCACAAAATCCTATGTGCTCTGGAAGCATCCTGCTTTTCTAGTCAATCCCTGCTAGACTGGCAGGACTTCCCCTCCCCTTGTTGCCATGTCCTGGAAAGGTTTCTAGCTGCTTGCAGCATCTGCCCATTGCAGGCTGCTATGTGCTGGTTTGTTTACCCTTTACCTGGGGTATTGAAATCTATCATGCAGGGGCTGTTGTTTTAGTCATGCTGCCTCTGGCACTTCCCAACATCCCCTTCTCTGGGGCCTGAGCAGGCTCTTGTGTCACCTCAGGGGTCCCCCCTCACCCCCTAGTGAGTTTGCCAGATCCCTTGTAACAATATACCCTTTAACACGTCTGGACCCTTTGAAATCTTACAAAGACAAAATAGATACTCTGGTTTCTCTTCAGGTCGTATAAATCTTTCACCTTTTACAATGACAAAATGGGCAAAGGTCTCATTCTTCTGTAGTTACTTCCTGTTGGCCAAGGACATAGCCCTACCTATCCTCTGATCCAGAGATCCCTAACAAGAAAGGAGATCCGTAATGGAGGGGAGGCTTCCCACGAGGGAAAATAATTCTGTAAAGTACAGATCACTTGGCTATCCCTGGTAAGTTGTGTACGAGATGTCCAAAGGATGGCATTTCTGGATAGGTTGGCATCCTTGTTATACTCTAGAGGTGACAAATTTGTCACATTTAGAGTACATTGTCAGAACCTCACAACTAAGTGCCAAAGGTAGAGACCAGTACTACAGTGTTCCAGATTAAGAAGGGAGTGGTTTCCTTGGAGGAGTGTGTATAAGGCATGTCACATCTGTCTGGAGCCCTTTTGTCCACTGTACTTAACTTAGATTGAGGGGAATATTCTTAGATTTTCCCCTCTCTGAAGAACTATGGGCCTTTTCTGTCTGAACTATTAGGGCAGAAAAGGAAAAGAGTTTTAAATGAAGTTGATAAACTGCCCCATACTTCATCAATTCTACCATGTAGTCCAGCCAAACCATTGAGTCTCACTTCAGGAGGTGGCAATGCAGATGGGCTTTTTAAGTGAGGTCTATATTGTGTAAACAAGTATCCAGGTAATAAGGCCATCAGCATACACCCTATGAAAATAGAAGGCAGAACACAAAGGTTAATCCACACAACAAATCATAAACCAGTCTCTGAGTTCACAAGACTGTCATTTGAGAAGATGTCCAGTTGCAAGACCTTTGCTGGGCTGATATTAAGCAGTGACAATTTGACAAATTCTTCTTGTCTATAAATTGAACATCTCTGGTGATGTTATCTGGTGCTGAGGTAAAATCTGTATATAGAAATAAACTCAATTCCCAAGTCGAAACAAAACTTTGAGAATAATTAGTTGTACTAGAGTCCAATATTCACAATTGAGTATTGTGATTTTCCCTGAAACACAGTTTTTCTCTTTAAGATTACCTTTATTGTTATCAAAGGGACTGCCTTAAGTTCTGTTTTAATTTTTACTGTGTATGTGTGTAAACACAACAAAAGTAGCAATTAATCACATCCTCTTTGAATCTGCTTTGCTGAAACTTCCACAAGGAACCTTTGGATACAGTTTTAGTCAGCCTTCAGAGCATAGAAGCCAAGTCACACACCTGCCATTAGGATTTACATGCAGTATTTACATTCCTCAAGTCCTTGAGGTTTCCCAAAGTGTCTCAAGGTTTCTCCTTGCCATCTTTCAGGACAGCAACCTTCATTCCTTACCTGGAAAGACTTTTGAGAAACACACAACAGAACAAGGTACAAGGCTACTTTTTTAGTGTGCTTTCATTAGCTTCAAAAGTCAATCTCAGTTCCTCAAGGCTTTCTGGTAACAACCAGAGTCCAGGCATGCCTCCTTCAGACATAACATTTCAGTCAGTCTTCATTATTAAATTCACAATGTGAAACTGGTCCCATTGGTTTTATACAAAGAAACTTTATGCCATCACTCACCCTTTTATAGTGCCAAATTCTGAAGAGATCAGGTAGGGAGAAAAATGCAAAGCAAAAATGAAAATTCTTGTCCTTCTAATATTCATCAAAATTTCATCTCCATGCTTTATGCCTTCTATTACTTATTTTCCAACTTAATGTGAAATTCTAACTCTTAGAAATCTCAATTTCCTTTTGAAACAGAACAAAATCTAAAGCAAAGACAGAGTTTCAAAAAGGAGAGACTAGAACTAGCTTTAGAATCTTGTCTAACACCAGCTGGTTAGCCAACTAGTATCCCAAGTGACCTTTCCTAGGTCCAAATGGCAGAGATCTCTCGCTCCAGATGGCATACCAACCAGCTCTATATAGCAGATACAGAAGATTCTTGGTGTACACAGAGCAGCAAAGATCAAACCAGGCCCCCAAAAGATCAGAAAGTAAGCATAGAATAACTGTATCCAAGATCTGAGATTTCTTTCTCTTTAATTTTAAAACCTTCACAATCTTCTATATACCTTTTGAATTTTCTATACACCTTCTGAGTATTATTTCTGATTGAGTGTAATCAGAAATAACCATTTTAGCCTAACTCACTTTCAATACTTGTCTTTTCTAATGATGGACAGGGCCATACTCTAACTCAGTATCCAGCAGTTAAAGATCCCTAGATTTGCAAACACGTTCTGTAACTTCTTTAAACACAAGCTCTTGGTCTTATTTCTTGCTAAATCCTTGTTGTGAAATAAGGCTTTGTGTGGCACCTCCTCTTCACCCCAGCAGAATTAATTTTATGAGGAAGCTACCACTTGGGAAATACAAAGAGAACAGAAAGAATTTGGCTTTGGGAGCTGCTGCCCCTTTCCACAGAGAAATTTTGCATCTCCCCCAAGAGTGTAGGTCCAGCTTTTCCTTCTGCCATCAACCACAGCATCAGGGTCCAAGTCTTCCACAGGCAGTAGCCCTTTTATATATGTCTTTCAGGTCTTTAGTAAGACTTGATTTCCCAGACAGATGAGTGTGAGGACTCATCAGATGTATAGACGGACCTGCAATGAGCAGCTTGTGCAAAATGGTTAGTGTTTACCTTAAATATTGTGCATATTGTTTTATTTTTGACACACACTTTAAATCTAAAGAGGGTTTCCTAAAATAAAGATTTCAAATGGTCTCACATACTATTTCAAAAGGGCTCAATTTAAGTCCACTTCTGGGTGCTACCCTAATTCAGAGCAAGGCGATAAGAAGTGCCTGGTCCCATTTCAAATGCATTTCCTGGCATACTTTCATCAGAGTCCTTTTCATTTTCTCAGTCTTTCCCACAGCATGCAGTTTCCATTGAAATTTAGTGTCTGTCTGATCTTTTAGGAGATCTCCAAAGTGAACGATGGTCCATCGTCACCTTGAATGCTGTGAGGAAGCCCAAATCTGGGTTTTCATTGTTTTTTTTTTTCTATGAAACTGCTTTTATTTGTATATAACTCCCAGTCTGGTGTTGTCAGTGGCTGGTCCAAGCAATTATTCTAGAGGGCTGAGTCTCCCTCTGAATCCGAGAACAGGGTGGCTGGGCTTATGGTTGTTGTAGTCTATAAGGTAACATTTGAGTTGTTTAAAAAATGGCAGAGTAGGGCACCATAAAATATATATCACAGATGTGTTGCACATTAACTGCTTTATCTGGGGTTCTGTTGGCCCAGATAACTTGATCAGCCTGCCCATTGATCTTGGGTGAAAAGAGTTAACCCCCGGGTCCTTCTGAGCAATTCAGGAATGCCTGGAGCTAGATAGAATGTTCCAGCCAGACTTCTACCCATAGTTGCTGCTTCTCAGGAGAAAAAGTTACTTGTACATGCAATTTACAAAGGAAATCTCAGCCCAGCAATGGTATGGGGCAGGCTGGCATGTAGAGAAAACTATGCATAAGCTTTTGATCCCCAAACTGACATTCTAGAGGTTGAAGAAACATCTGTTTTTGTAATTGTCCAGTTACTCCGGTAACCATTACTGCATCCAAAGTTTTCTTGGTTATCTTTGTATTTAGCACTAAGTATGTAGCTCCCATATCTATAAAGGAAACTGATTAGCATGTTCCCTACCATCAACTGTACCCTGGGCTCCTGGGAGGAAATAGTAATCAGTTAGAAGATGCCTAGGGGAGCCCTCAGGCTTCCTCATTCACCAGATTTTTCTTTCCTTTCTAGCATTTCTTACTGATGGATTTTATCCTCTTAAGTTCCCCTTTGAATTTCAGGTATTCCTTTCTCAAATGGCCCTCGTCCTTGCAATAGGCACATTGATTGGTGCCTAGTGGGGCTTTTTTCCTTTCTTCAGGTTCCATCTCTCCTTATGGTTTCCCCAAAGTACTTCTAAAACACCATGGCCTATTCTTACTTCCTTGCTTCCTGGACATTGTAAACTTTAAAGCCTATGTTCACCAACTGAGAGGGATTAATTCTCTCTTTTTTAAAGATTTTATTTATTTATTTTTAGAGAGGGAAGGGAGAGAGAGAGGGGGGAGAGAGAGAGAGAGAGAGAGAGAGAGAGAGACAGGGAGGGAGAGAGAGAGAGAAACATCAATGTGCGGTTGCTGGGGGTCATGGCCTGCAACCCAGGCATGTACCCTGACTGGGAATCGAACCTGCGACACTTTGGTTCCCAGCCCACGCTCAATCCACTGAGCTACGCCAGCCAGGGCTGAGGGATTAATTCTCAAAGCCCTGTCTAAATGCTGGAGTTTCTTTCTGATATCTGAGGCACTTTGCTTAATAAAAGTCAGGTTCACCATCTGGAAATTTTCTGGTACTTCTGGGTCACTAGTAATGTACTTTCTATAGACCTGATAGACCTGAGTTTCTAAAATCTCAGAAGGATCCTCATCTAACTTTTGTTGCATGTCCTGTATCATATTCAGAATCTTTTGCTTTGGTACCCCTTTCTTAAGTTCTTCTCATATGTACCTCCTATAATATTCTAGGAGGGCTAGACCCCACTCTATTTTGGTCCCAGTCAGACTCTGTCAAGGGAATTGCTCCAGCTGTGTTGGGAGTCCCATTGAGATTCCCTCCTGCATGTGTTGAGTGTCCTCATTAGCTTTCTTTATAACCAGCTGCATTTCATCTTCCATCAGCAGATTGTTAAGGAGAGCCTATACATGTTCCCAGTTTGGATGATGAGTGGCAAAAATGGACATGATAAGATTTGCCATTCTCTGAGGATCCTCCCTACACAAGGGGTTGGAATTCTTCTAATTCACTAAGTCTGATGTGGAAAATAGAGTATGTTCCCAATTATAGTCAGCTGGTTGGCTTTCCTGATTTGCTCTACCTATAGGGTATTACCTGAAAGGGAACTGTCTTGCTCTGGATAGTGATGCTTCCTGGCCAAATTGGGTGTCCTGGCAGGTCTTTGAAGGGGAGAACCTTCCCTTATCGTATAGGGGTGGGGCCCTTGGCTCTCTGGGCCCTATTTTAGGGGCAGCTAGAAATGGAGGTAGTGACAGGGCAGATCTTTTTGCTACTAACCCTACATCCCTTGGGTTCAGGCCATTTATGAGGCTTATTTCTTCATTCTCCTTTTCTTCCTGTGTCTTACTGTCTGGGACAGGTTTGGGGCCACTTCCATTCTCTGCACCATCAAGCAGTTCTCTGTCTCTGGTGAAACCCTATTATGTAATGACATAAACACCTTGACATAATGGATTTCATCCCATTCATCTAATCATTGCCAATATAGTTCTAACTGCATGATGGTACAGTAATTTAGGGAACCATTTAGAAGCCATTTTCCTCCATAGTCCAAAAGATATGTAGGCCACACAGTGTTATAATAATGAACCAATTCCTTCTTAGACGTTGGATAATGCCTGTACATAGCCCATTCCACTAAAATTCTACTCAGCGTGCACCCTCCAGGAACCAACACAGAATAGCCCCTGATGATCTGGGCATACTGACCCATAATTTTGAACACAAAAAGACCCCAGGCAAACTAGGAACATATCAACAAAACTTGCATCCATGACTCCATTATTCTAAATGAGTGCTCACAAGCAAGTTTTCTGCCAACTGATCCAGAAAACAGTGGCCCCCAAACAATGGCCTCTTCAAAGCTCAGCCAGTCCTCACATGGACCCTGGTTCATAGCCCCAAAACAAAGGGTGATCCTCACCCCTCTTAGAGTCTATCCCCTTCCCAAACCAATTTCCTTTCCAACTTTCAGGTGTATTAAAGCAACTGACACCTTGTGTGGGTGTGTAAAGAAATTTCCAGACACTGGGAATCCCCACAGCCCCAATCTTGAGGAGGACAGCCTGCCACAGGCAGCTATTGCCCCATGTTGGGCACCATTACTGTTACCAGATAGTAAGTGGGGTTCTACTGCCCTCTGCCAAAAGGCAAACTCTGGAGGCAGAGGTTTGGTGGAAAGGGAAAAAGGTCATTTATTCAAAGGCTATATAATTTTTGAAGAATGGCAGGCTTTTGTTTTAGAGTACATTTTCTCTAAAACACCCAAAGAAAAATAACCTCACAACCCATTGCCAAATTAGTTCAAAGCTGCACCGAGAATTCCTTTTCCCATTTAAAATACCATCTTTTGAGGTATGCAGGTGGCCACAGTATGACCATCCTGGTGACTTTAAGTTGCTGTCTTAAAAGTCTCAGTCGGGCTTCAGGTGTCTTTTGAAGTCTGTCCATGTGCCAGGATCCTATTTACTGCTTGCTTCTCTTTCCTCCATTCCTGCCCACTGGCCCAGTGCCTGTGCCTCATCCCTCTGGCCATCAGTTTACCAGTGTGTCCATGTACCTGGCCAAGCAGGGCCACTCAATGCAGCACCAGTTACCAATGATGCTGCTGTTTCTCACCCCAGGAGGGTCCCAGAACACTGCCAGACCATGCAGTCACTAGGACTGCTGGCCTGGGGACTTTTGGGCCCCTGACCAGACAAGCAAGAACTAGAAAGTAAAAAGGGCAATGCTTAGTTTCCCTACTTGTAAAATGAGAAGCTTCATTGCTTTTCATTTTTTGCTTAGGTGACTTATTGTGTTTATTGTTTAGGTGACTTCTGGCCTCAAAATTCTATGAAGCTATCACTGTTTTATGACACTTTGACAGCACCAATACAAAACCATTCAATCTTCTCAGAAAAGTAAGGTAAACTCATTACTTGCATTTCATAAGTGTTTAAAAAAATACTCTTCCAGAGGATTTGAAAGAAGGTATAACTGTGAGTGTGTGAGGGTGTGTGTAGGGAAGGTGGCTATGTGTTTTAGGAAGATTGGAAGTAGGAGGAATAGAGGAAAATCATTAAGAGTCACTGCCCATTTAAACATAATTTAGAATAAAATAAAGTACTAAAATAAGTTAATGAGAAATATTCTAATTTATATAATTTGTTTCATTTATAATGTGAAAGATAATTATCAACTCACATAAGTTTCTTAAAATAATTACATAAATCTTTGCCATGACAAAAAATCATATATAATAATTTACTCTGATAACATAAAAAAGCACAGTCTCTAGAATGCATTAAGGTAATATTTTGAACTATAATTTCTCCTGCAAAATTTGTACAGCTTTAGCATTTTAAATATCTAACAATTCAAATAGTTATTAAAATTTTATCACAAGGCATTTATGACATAGACAAAAAGGTATTAATGTCATAGAAAACTTCAGGATATAGAACTTTGTGACTAACCATGTTTTAATGGTTTAGGGTAAGGCAGTAAGAGGAATTAAGAAAGTGTGGTCAATGTGGGAAGTCTAAAGAAAAAATAAAGAACTCAACAATTGTGGCAAAAACATATTCAGAGCTATGGAAATAACTACTGGGGACCTCACCTAGTCTCCTCTCCATATTAAAATACAGCAAAATGATGACCTTCTTGAACTTCTGCTTCCATAAATGTGAAAAATCAGGGTCTGTTATTTGAGCTGCCCAGTTTGTGGTATGTAGTTATAGCAGCTGAGCAGAATTTCCTGTTTGTTCACTTGGTCACTACATTGTCACCTTAAAAAACAACAGTTTTTACCCTTTCTATGCTGGTTTGTGGTACTTGTTTCTTTCTTCTTTGTTGTCTTCACTTTTGCTGGCTTTTCTTACTTGGATCATCCTATTAGGAATTGATGTGGGATTCTGGCACCCAGCTTCCTCTTCAAATTTAGCTGGGATGATAAGGATGACGGTGTTGGATTTCCTGTGTGCCCCAAAACTTATTCTCCACCCTGATCTTTGCTCCAGTTAATGCATAACAAAGTCTTCAAAACTCAGTCATGTAAGCTAACCATTTTGTTACAAACTAGAGTGCTGGACTGGGTTTCTTCACTTTTCCCCATCTAGAACCCCCTGGTGTTGGAATGTTGCAGATGGCTTTCACTCACCCCTTCACTAGGACTGGTCAGGTATTGGCCACTCCACATGGCTAGCTTGGGCTTTGGTGATCTAAGAATGCAACTCGGCTGTGGTCCTACTCAGGCTTCAGCTGGCTTTTTCTTTTCTTTCATTTTTTAAATGCTGGCCTACTCTAACTTCCAAATGCAGTGCGTAGGGGAATACACATTTTTAGATTATCAACGTACACAATTATAGAATACTCCCTACTCTGTTTCATTCTGATCAGTAAAATAATGTAAATAGTTGCCTTAGGTCACAACAGGCAAATTTATAGGGAGAAAAAAAAGACCCAACTTCTCAAAAGTCCTTAGTCAGAGACATAATCTACAAACTCATCATTGTTCCTGGAATAAATAAGATTCATTCATTGCATGAATTCCATTGAAGAAATAAACTTAGATTTTCTGTATTTGACAGAAAGTTAATCTCTAAATATGAATACTCTAAATGTTGCTTTGGCCAAAGTCATTAGAGAAAAAACAAATTGCTTTGAAAGCAGTTGATCTCCAAAGTTTAGATTGGCACAGTCCTTTAAAATTTCAGCAAGGTATGTTTAGTGAAGCAAAAAGCAAACAGAACCAGAGATGGCACCTACATTTCTTCATGAAGGCCCTCTACAATTTCATCTTAAAATAAACTACATTTTATCATTTTAAATGCTGCATGCATTGAGACATACACAAGGTAGACAATCGTGTAGGTAGATTACTCAGATGTTGAACTAGCTGGCTAGAAGATGTCCTGGAAACCATCTGTCCTGACCCAGATTAGTTCAGAACTAGGTGGCCTCATTCCACTAACTCAAGCCATTGTTTAAATTTTGGCTGGATTAGCTGGTTACTTCAACTATTTATGCATTGCAAAGAGGAAACTGCCTCAGATGTGCTCCTTGAAAGAAAAACTGCCTGAAGCTCAGGGATTTCTCTGGATTATACCATTTTTTTTTCATATTTGAGTTTTCAAGTGGATAGAAAGAATAAAGTAATAGTGTATGCCCTAAAAATATATTTTCCAAAGAATGGCATGAAGTGACCAAAAGGAGCCATTTACTACATGACAATCTTTATTTTCACCTTGAGTCATGTGTGGCTAACACCTCAGCTGGGTATGGTTTTTCCACACCTGAAAGAATTGAAGTTTTTTTGTGTGTACCACATATTCTAAACTGTTGCACACATTTTGTTTGTTCTTTTATCTATTTATTATTAATGTCTATTTCTTCCTCATTTTCTCTTTCTTTTCTTTTTAAGGGTGAACTTAACTACATTTGTTTGTTGTCCTTTAACTAGCTTTTAAAAAAACTCGAGAAACCACCCTGACTGGTGTAGCTCAGTGGACTGAGTACGGGCTTTGAACCAAAGGGTCACCAGTTCAATTCCTAGTCAGGGCACATGCCTGGGTTATGGACCAGGTCCCCAGTTGGGGCCATGTGAGAGGCAACCACACATTGATGTTTCTCTCCCTCTCTTTCTTCCTCCCTTCCCCTCTCTCTAAAAATGAATGAATACAATCTTAAAAAAAAAACCTTGGGAAACCATAAGTAAATGCATAAAAACAAAATGCCAATGTTACACACAAAAAAAGTTTTACTGTGATAACATAATTTTCTCACTCATCAGAGGCAACTATCATTGCTAATTTCTAATGATCAGAGCCACACCCTCAATGCTCTAATGCTGTTTCTGTTTTGCGTTCAGACACTATACAGGTGCATGTGTGATGTGAGTGTGTGTGTATACTCTAATTCCTTTTATGCAAATATGAGGACCAGATAGAAGAAAATACACACAATTCTGTTCTTTGCTTCTTTTTGTCCTGATATTTGTTAGGAATTAATAAATTTTTGTAGTTATTCTATAAAAGCAGGATTCCCAACTGTGTCAGTCATTTGAACCTGGGTGGCTTTAACAACAGACCTTGTTTCTCACAGCTCTGAAGGCTAGAAGTCCAAGATTAAGGCACCAGTAGATCTAGGTCCTGGTGAAGGTTTTTTTCTTGGTTTGCAGATGGCCACCGTCTGGTTGTGCCTTCACATGGACTTTTCTTGGTGTGTGAATATGGAGAGACAGAAATATTTCTTTCTCTTCTAATATGGGCACCAATCCCATTACAAAATGGGATTATTTTGACTTACCCTCATGACCTCATCTACACTTAATCACTACCCAAGGCCCTATCTCTAAAGGCCATCCCATAGTGGGTTAGTGATTCAACCTGTGAATGTGGGAAGTACACAAACTTCCAGTGCATAACACCACCCAAAATGTGGTTCATACACCAAGACTGATGATAGCATACACATACACACAGAGGGTATAAAATAGTTTATTACTTCTGTAATTATGGTCTCCAGGAGAGTAGGCCTCTCCAGCAGGTCCCAAACAGTCTGGGACAGCCAGAATAGGAGACCAGGCTGAGTCTATTGTAGGTGGCAGTTTCCACACCACTGAGAGACTTGTGGAATTTGAATCTCCTTCCCAATCCAAGGAGGGAGCACCAAGCTGTCCTGTCTGCTTTCCCAGATAGGGAGTACAAGACATAGTGGGAGGACTATCAGCAACAAATGGGACTTCTTACATAGAAATCCGCTCCACCCCTTGCATTTTAAAAATGCTCTCAGAGTTTAACATTCTGACTCAGTCTGCACTCAGCAAAGTCATGCACTCACTATGGGAGTCAAAGAGGAGGGTTCCACCCAACCTGGACATGGACGTCACCCTCACAGGGCCTTAGTTTCAGGACCTCCATCCCGAACAAGGGGACCGCCCTCCTCACCTCTGCAATCTGAGTCATCTTGCCTGGTTTTGAGGTGCACATAAAGACAATCCCACACTGTGCACTTTTGGTTGTGGTTTGCCTTGCTCAGCTTTTTGCGTGTGAAGTCTGAGCATGTGAGAGAATGGAGTGCAGGGAACCTCATCCTTCTGGTGCACCAAAGTCCATTTATGACAACATGGAATCTGTGTTTCCATGTTGCTCTCCAGGAAGGATTGAACTCATCCCAGTTATGTTAGTACACTGTTCAATGTTGCAAATAACAGCTCAATGATCATTCTTTTGTGTCTTCGGGGCATGTGCATAAAATTTGTGTTGAATAGACATGTAGGGATGGATTTTATAATCTCAGGGTGTGTGCTATCTTTATGTTTAATAGATGCTGCGAACAGCTCCCCAAAGTGGTTTATCTAGTTATACCTCAGTATGAGGGAGTGGCAAGTATTCCAACCTTCACCCATATCTGGAATTTCTTGTCTTTTTAATTTTACCATTTGAGGGAGAGTATAATGGTATCTCAGTGTGGCTTAATTTTCGAATATGTTTTCTTATGTTTGTTGATCATTGAATATTATCTTTTGTAAAATTCCTGTTATGACATCTACTCACTAAAAAATTGGATTGTTTTTCTTTTTTTTAATGATTTGAAAAATGTACTATGAATAATAATAGTCTTTTGCCACTAATATGTATTGCAATTTTTTCTTTCACTCTACAGCATGTTATTTCTCTTATATATTTTGATAAATAGAAGTTCTTGGTTTTAATGACTCTAACTGATCCATCTTTTCCATTATGCTTAGTGTAGATCATCCTGTTTAAGGAATATCTCCACATTATAAGGTCATGTGTTATTTCCTAGAAATATTTTAAATTTAACTGTCACATTTAGATCTACTATCCAGCAGAAATTCACTTGATCTGTATTCTGAAGGGTGGAATGACAATTTTCATTTTTCTCCATATGTATATCCAATTTACTCAAGACTGTTTACTTTAAAGTACTATAATTTCCCATTTTCCATAGTGCTACCTGTCAAAAATCAAGCACTTGTTTATGCTCAGATAAATTTTGGACTTTTTATTGCTTCATAAAAGTCTGTTTACCTGTTTTTGTGCCAATACCACACTACATTGTCTTAAGTAATATGCCTTTACAATAAATACCTATAATGGGTAGTGTGAGTCCACTAGTTTTTAATTAAGATTATGTAGGTTATTCTTGGTGCTCTGCATTCCATATATATTTTTAGAATTAACTTGTCAATTTCTGCAAAAAAAAAAAAAGAAAATGAAAAAGAAAGGAGGATTTACATAGGACTGGCACTTTCTGTTCAGAATGTTTGGGGAGAATTGATCTTGTGATTCCACTGAGTTTTCTAATCCTTAGATACAATATATTCTTCTCTTAGGTTATGCTTAATTACTGTCAATAATATTTTGTAGCTTTTTTGTATAAGTCTTGTAATCTTGATAGTTTTGTGTCTATAGAGTTGATCTGGTTTATTTGATAATGTGGTAAGTATCATTTAAAATTGCATTCTCCAATTTTCTATTGCTGGTACATAACAGTACAATTTAGTTTTGTATGATGACTTTCTATCCAGTGACTTTGCTAATTTTAATGAATAATATCCTAATTTATTTGTGGATTTTTGATGTTTTATATATACAATCATGTCATCCAAGGATAGAGACAATTTT
This sequence comes from Phyllostomus discolor, assembly GCF_004126475.2. Lineage (NCBI taxonomy): Eukaryota > Metazoa > Chordata > Mammalia > Chiroptera > Phyllostomidae > Phyllostomus > Phyllostomus discolor. The sequence continues at coordinate 129,381,906 of NC_040905.2, forward strand.
ATTTCTTCTTTCCAATACTTATACTTTTCCTGTTTTTTTCTTGCCTTAATCATATTGGTCAGAACCTCAAGTAATAAGTCAGCTGTAAGTGTTGATAATTACCTCCTTATATCACTCCTGCCTTTGGGGAAACTTTCCAGTGTTTTGCTATCAAGTGTGATGTTCTCTGAAATTTGTTGTAGGCATCCTTTCTTACATTAAAAACGTCTCCTTCTGTTATATGTTAGCTGAGAGTTTTAACTAAATTAAGGGTAGCTTTTATAAAATCTTTTCCTATATTTCTTGAAAAAATCATGTGATTTCTCCTTTTTTTGTTAGTGTAGTGATTTATATTGATTCATTTTCAAATGTTAAACTAAGTTTACATGCCTGGAAAAAACAAAACTTTGTTATAATCTAATATTTTCACATAGTTCTTTAGTTGGCTATGATTTTGTTTAGATTATTTGTATCTATATTAATGAGAAGGATTAGTATACAATTTTCCCTTTTTGAATGATGCATATAGGTTTTGGTGAGCAGGTTATGTTGTTACTAATCAATTTCTCTCTTTTCCAGTACTTTGAAAGAATATGTATAAATTTATGTAATTTTATTATTATTGTTATTTATTTATAATTCTCTGGTAAAGTCAACTGTAGTGAAGTTTTTCTTTTTAAAATAAGTTTTATTATGATTATTAAAACTTTCTAACTTCTTTGGCTTTAGTTTTGCCTAGTTTCTCTAGGACTACGTCCTAAATTGTTTCTGTAAATTTTTCATAACATTCTCATTTCAATTTTAGCCTATATCTTATCTGTAATTTTGTTCCCTTTTTCATTCCTGATAATGTTTGTGTTTTCTTTCTTTTTGTGATCATCATTGTCAATAGTTTATAATATTTTAATCTTCTGAAGATTCTGAGGGGAACTTTATTCCTCTCTCTGAATTACTTTTTCTGTTTCCCAGTTTCTGCTCTTATTGTAAAATTTCCTTCTTTTCATTTTATTTTGGTTTAATTTATAATTTTTACATTTCCTAGCACTCATTAATTTTGGAGACTTTTTTCTTGTCTGATGTGTGTATTTATAATTATGCATTTTCCTCTAGGCAAAATTTTAGAAACATTTCACAAATTTGATCTGCTGTGTTTTTGCTATTATTTTTAACACAAACATATTATGATTTCTTTGATTCATTGGATATTAAAATGTCATTGCTTGCTATTCCTACATTTAGAGATTGTGCAGTTTTCTTTCTGTTTCTCACTTCTAGCTTTACTGTGGTCATAGATGGCACTTGGTATAATTTCAAACCTTTGAAATTTGCTGAAACTTCCTTTATGGTACAGCATGTGGCCAATTTTGGTAATTCTTCCATATTCATGTGAAAAGAATGGATGTTATATGATAACTCATCTACATTCTGTCTTTGATCTTGGAACCTGGTTGCTCTCTATTTTATTAATTGAACCTTTTAAACAGAGTTGTTGATTCATATGCAGATATAAAAAATCCCTTGTATATAGTACTTGGTTTCCTCAAAACTGATGTTTTGCAAAATTAAAGCACATCGTCACCAGCACATTGACATGAATGTAATGACATCTCCTGCCATGAACCTCTGGGCAGTCCTGGTATTTCTGGATGATGGAGGAGCATTTCAAAGTGCAATGGGGTAAGTCAGAGCAGAGGTCCCCTGAAGATAAGGGAAACCCCCAATCCTGCAAAAGGTGGAGCAGGGAAGAATGCCCACAGAGGGAAAAGTACAGCATTTGAGGCACATTGCATAACAAAGGCAGATTAACAACCCATGGTTTCCTGAAGGGAGGAGCTGCTGAAGAAGGCTATTGCCTTCTTGTATAAGTAAATTATATACAAGACTGTGAAAACTTGTGTCAGCTGAGTGACTCAGCAGAGTGACTTGTGACATAGCCAGGGGGGAAGCTCATATAGCTCTTGTATGAACTGCAGGGTGGGATGCCCACCCTGGATGCTTGTGCAGGGCTGGGAACTCTTGCCCTTACTAAAAATGGCAGCTGAAAAAAGGGTCAAAGACACTGGGGAGCTGACAAAAATGGCAGACACTAGCACACCATATGAAGAGCCAGGTGTTTGGCCATGCAGGAAGTTCTGAACCAAGACTTTAAAATAAGAGTGTGCTGAGAAATACGATGTCTGTCTGTTGGTTGGTCTGTGGATCTGTCTGTAAGGCTGGAGGTCTGTAGGTCCATTGGAAACATCCTCAGAATCCCTCCCACACAGAAGACAGCAACAGAACTGGTGGCACTGTAGGGGACCTACCTGGCCAAGCACACAGACATACTGGTGAGCTGATGGCTAGAGTAAAGGCAGCTTTGGAGGAGAGAAACAGATACTGTGAGAAGGACTCGTGCCAAGGTACACAGACTCACATAGACTCATAAGAGATGCTTGGGGCTGAACTGTGACAGGGAATGCTGAGCTTTGGACTTCTGTGCATCTGAAGGAAACTTTTGAATGGCATGTTCTGAAACTAGCTTGACTTGGCAGAGGGAGGCAAGGCTATTCATTTTGGGATCTTTTTAAAGGGAACAGGTCTTTACAGCAAAAAGGCTCTTTCTCATTCTCTCTCTCTCATGCGCCTGGTACAGAGGAGCCACTCTCCTTGTATGGGGGCTCTTGGTACAGGAATTTGGTACTTGGTGTAAGCTTTGTCTCTGAGCTTTTCGCATTTGGACATTCTGGGCCTCTGGCCCTGCTCCTGCACAGATGGGAGTGCTTGTGGGACCAGAATATATGGTGTCCAGCAGGGGCTTAGACCCTGCAGAGGATGGGAGCCCACTCCTGGAGGCAGTGTCCCATGCTGAGATGTGTGCCACCCTGTGCTCCAGCATCTGGGACACCATGATCTAGTGTAGAACAGAACATGGTTTCTGGATCAATAGTGCACCCAGATCCTGAAAGACAGAGCTGCTGCAAGAAGATGGGGACTCTGAAACCCCCAAGTGCACATGGGAGAGGAAGATCTGCTTGTGTGACTGGCTTAAGGACAGATAAGGAAATGGGGAACCTCTGGGCACAGGTTTGGCTTGTAGCCTTTTGAGGAGCAAGGGAAGTTGTGCATCTCATGGGAGAGAAGGGCTCTGAACAGGAGTGCTCTAAGCTCCCCCAAGGTTGGAACCCTGTTAGTAAAAATCCCTTTCCTTCAATACAAATCACTGAGTTATATACAAGGGTGCTAAGTGACTGAAATCCAGTTTGCATGGTTACAAAAGCTCAAAGGGACAAAGATGCTTCCTAAATCAGGGGGCTTGCTATGGCTATGCCTCTTTTCTTGGTACCACTTTTCCTTCTAGGTATACTCCAGATATAGATACCTTCTAGGTATACTGCAGATGGAACTTTCAGACTCAGAGTGAAAGGAAACTATTTCTTGCCATGGTGGTGGAGTCCTGCCTGTTGTTGTTGGATGGAATTTTGTTCCATGGGGTAAGAATGAGCCTGCCCAACTGGATGGCCTTTTGCTGCTAGTGCAGGCTGGGAAATGCCAGGTCTGGGACCTTCTTTTCTTAGAAGATGCTTACACTGTTTTTCAGGCCTGAAAAACACCACCCATCCTCCTCCTCTTCCCACATTTTAGAGCTCTCCTTTGGTTGTCTCTTGTGCCATTTCCAGGTTTTATAGTTGTGCAGAGCAAGGAGGAGGGAGAAATGTGTATACTCTGTCTTAGCTGGACCAGAAACCTGTTTAAAAAAAAAAGTTTTGTCCAGCTCTGTCCAGTATGAGTCAGTTGGTTGGGCATTGTCCTGCAAAGCAAAATGTCACTAGTTCCATTTGGGTTAGGGCACATGCTTGGGTAGCTGGTTTAGTCCTCCCCGTCCCTGGCTGGGGCACATAGGAGAGGCAAGAGATCAATGTTTCTCTCTCACAACGTGTTTCTCTCTCACAGTGGTGTTTCTCTACTGCTCTTTCTCCCTCCCTTCCCCTCTCTCTAAAAATAAATAAATAAAATCTTTAAGAAATATTTTGTCCAGGTTATGAGTTGTTTTAAAAATTCAAATATAAACAGAACTAGAAAATCCACAGTAGAAAAAAGACTGAAAAACCCACAAATAAGCAGAATATGAAACAGCATACTCAAACAACAAGAGTCAAAGAAGCAAGCACAAGGGAGCTTCTGAACCCAAACTACTGACTGAATCAGACTAGAATCGTGCAGTTCACATTATTGCCTCTTCCTTCAGTGTTTCACTTGAAGTTATACACGTCTGTGAAGTAGTAGCTCTAAGTTCTCTCTGATGGCATTCCTGGAGAACTGTTTTAAGTCCATCTCTTATATGTACATACTGCTATAGTTTTCAGCAGTGTTTGTTTCTGTTCATGAGCAATATGCTGGTGGAGAAAACTGAGTGTACAGCTTCCATTTCACAAGAGAATGGAGGCATGGGAGGGGGGCTTTGGCAGGTGAAGATGCCCAGGAAATCTTTTGAAAAAGTCCCTCATTTTCTTTCAAAAATGCCATGGTAACATTCTAAGAAAGTTTTATTTCATATAAATTAGGTGCTTTTGCTATTACACATACTTTTATAGTTCATCTCTTCTAATATTTAAGCAGCTGGACAAGTTCTGGAAAAAGTACTTTTCATTTTCAATGCAGATTCTTGAAAGGAACCCCAGAGGGTCTCCATTTTAATGGAATACTTCTTTCAAATTGTAGCTGAACTGCCTTGGTTCAGAACTGCCTGATGATCAGAGTATCTCAGAAGGGTGACCAGATGGATGGTGGGTTGGGCACGAATAGGCACTGGCCATGGTACCCTTCATTGTTAAATAGTGCAAGGAGCTGGGAAGCAATATCTGCTATTGAAACACAAGAGTGGATAATCCAAAACAGAGCTGCTGCAAAAGGAGAGTGTCCTCATTGGCCACAGCTCCCCTTGAAGACTGAAATCGGCTGGTGCCTGGCCCCAGTCACTGGCACTCACCCCTCAGTCCCTGGGCCTGCCTGCACTCAGCATATGCAGTCGGACCTGGGCACTTGGTTGTGCTGATGGATCAACCCCACTCTTGCAGGCGAGCTAGAAATGCCTTCAAACTGCATAGGGCAGGATCTTGCTAGGTAAACACACCATTATGCTGGGCCCTGGAAGGGGCACATTTACAGCTTCCACTTCCCCCAGAGCCTACAGGTAACTTGCCCATGAATGTGCTGTGAGAGGCTCCCCACTCTTCCTGCCTGCAGGCTGCCTCCTGCCAGGCCCTCTCTGTTCACTTTCTAATAGTCACTACTGCCTCCTCAGAAGGAGCACACTGTGCCAATGAGACTGATGAATAGGCAGCAGTTGAGCATGACTGAACTTTGCTGCTGCTTACTGAGACTTTGTGAGAAGCATTAGGTAGTTGCAGAAAATGCCCCCAGTTGCCTACAGCACAGGGAGGGCGGGCACAGCACGCCTGCCTCCTTGACACCCTAAATTTGAGGCACTTCCGGTGCCCTTGCTTTCCCCCTTTCCTCCCAGACTGGTTTGCATTTGTCTTCTGGTTCTCCTCTCTTTATGGGTCTTTTCTTTCAGTTCTTTTCTGTCACTATTTTGACCTCTTCCTCAGCACCCAGGGCATCAACACAGTGCTGTCACTAGCAAACTTTGGGACTTTTTCAAGATGATGCGTCATATTTATTGTAGTTTTTATGTATGTTTTAACAACATAACATGCAAAAAAAACTGTGCTACTATTTTTATTAGCTTTCCATTTTTTGCGTGTTACAAAGTTATTCAGTATTGTGTTACTGACCCCATGTTCCCATTCACCCTGTGGGTTTTATGAAGTGATATTGCCAGGGCAATGATTTTTAGGAAGGTATGGGAGGCTGGTATTATGCAGAACTGACTGTGGACTCCCAGCAATGAATCTTTGACTCAGCATCTGCTAGCTGGACTCAGAGGTTTCATATCACAGAGAGAATGGCAGACCAATTAGACTACATTACACATCTGCTAAAGATTCAGTGTCTTCAGACAGACTTTCACAGAGAACCACAAAAAACTGAAATAATACCATATTGAGACTGGAAAAATACTTACAAATAATATATAGGAAGCATCACGTTCTGGTACCTCTGTACAGGGAAGTCCTTTCAGATCATCCTCATTTCGAAGTAAATCCACTCTCTCTCCTTCTTTCTCCTTTGGGTGTACATGAAAACCTGAAGGAAGGAAGCCAAAAGGAGAGATTGTCCAACCACAAAACAATTCCTCCTATCCCACAGAGCAGACAACTGACAGTATACAATTTCAAGAATGAGAATGGAGCTGCCCTTGGCAGGAAAGATGTATGGACAGATTGTTGCAGGGCAAACTGAAAGACAGATTTCCTGTTTTCCTAATTGTATGGCTCTATGCAATAGCTATTCAGAGACACTAAGGACCATAGGTAATAATCTGGGGACAATTTTTAACTTGAAGTATAGACCTTTTGGAATTAGAGATGGAGCTACCAAGACCAGGTTAGAACAGGTGTGAAATCCCTAATATCAAGAGGTACCTCCAGCACTGCAGGGCCCTATAAGCATAAGATTGGCTCTTCTTGACATTGAACCAGGGGATGTGAGGCATATACAGAGATGGAAATTTCCTCAGACCACACACAGCCCAAGTACTTCATTTGATGCCAAGTCTTTAGTGAGGCAGAATAAGTCAACCCCAGTAAAAGATGTTACATATCATTTGTTTTATATATGCTAATGCTTCTTTTTATTATTCTAGTAGAGTTTGTTTATAAGTCCTCATTCCAAAATATAGGTTTAGTCCTGTCATTCTCAGTTAATTTTTAAAATTTTAATAAAATAATACTTTCCAATATTAAGCCAGATTTCTTTGTAAATTCTGCTTTAACATTTTCATTTTAACAACAGACATTCTGCATACATATATAAATACATGCACACACAAAAATATATAAATATACATAAATATTAATAAAGGTATATATATGAGTGTGCATGTATACTCACACATATTCACACAGATATATTTGGTTTTTAGGATATAAAAGGAATGGAGATTTGCTGTTTTGTTTTATTGTTGTTATTGTTTGGTTAGGTTTCTTTTGATAAGGGACTCTCTGAATACTGCAGAAGTGCAAATGGAAAGCCTAGGGTTTTAGCCTCATCCATGTTCATCAGACCCTGCCCATCATTCCAAGTGAACTATGAAGAGAAAATGATGCAGCTTTAAACATGGTGTCCAGAGAACCCTCCTGACTCCCATGCTTCATTGTTGCTACTAAGCTTTTTTTACACAGAAATTCCTGAGTCATTGATTATATTTCTGAACCATGCAGTAATACTACCACTGCAAAACATGTGGAGAGTTCTTCACAACTTAGAAGCTGTGTTCATGCATCACATTTTGAATTTTACAACAGCCTTCTGAGGTGAGTAGCATCAACACCAATTTACAACTGAAAAATCACACACCAAACGGTGCTCTAATCCTTTGATGAAAGACTCATTTGCAGGCAGGTTATGAACTGAAGTTCAGTTGTGGTCAACACATAACAGTCATCCATTCCACTCACCTTAAGATTAACTCAGAATTCAAAGACTGTGATGTGTATATAGAAACAGAATCTTTTCCAAGGCCCATTTTAAAAAATTTAATTTTAAAAATTAAATAAACTAGGGTGACATTAGTTAATAAGATTATATAAGTTTGAAGTATACAATTCTATAATACACCATCTGTATATTACATTGTATGTTCATCACTCAAAGTTTAGTCTCCTTCTGTCACCAAACATTTAACCCTCCTCAGCCTCCCCTATTATCCTTTCCCCTCTGGTAACCACCATACTGTTGCCTGTGTCAATGAGTTTGTATGTTTTGTTTTGTTTATTTATTTGTTGCTTTCTGTTTTACATTCCACATATGATTCTTGTCTTTTACTATCCAACATTTCAATTATCATGATGTTCTCAAGATCATCATGTATTATCACATGTGTTATCACAAATGGCAGCATCTCATCGTTTCTTATGGCTGAGTTGTATTCCATTGCATATATGTAACACATCTTCTATCCAATAATACACTCAGGGATACATAAGTTGTTTCTATGCCTTGGCCATTGTAAATAATGCTGCAATGAACATGGAGGTATATGAATTAATATTTTCAAATATTTCAGGTAGATAGCCAGCGATTGCTGGATAGCTTTATTTTTACTTTTTTGAAGAACCTCCCTACTGTTTTTCCTAGTGGCTGCACCACTTTACATTCCTACAAGCAGTGTATGGGGGGTCTTGTTGATAATAGTATGTTGACTTTTGTGCGGGTGGCAGAAGAGAGTGAGCCATAACCTCTTGCAAAGGCGTAGGGCTTTACCTTCATTAGAATCTCATTAGCCTTTGAGTAATGAGAATGATATTTATCCCACTTGCGAATTTATATGGGTTGCCAGGCTAGCAGCAAAGAAGGAATAGTGGCAGTGGCACTGTTAGACTCAGCAGAAGCTTGCACCAACTGACTAGAGCTATTATTAAATATTAAATAATTTTGTCTTTCTATCATAAAGTCATTAGTATCCTGAAGTTAACTACAGAGAGAAAATTACATCAGAAAATCTGCAAATCCTATAAATCAGTGCTTTTTTTTTCCTTTTTCTTTTTCTGGAGAGAGAGTTGACCAGAATACCACTGTGCCAGGGCCACTGAGGCCTCTACTCTCAACCCCCTAGTTCAGAGGTCTTTATTCAAGTTTTCTTCCAGTTTTGCTACTCCCCATGGGCCCAGGCATTGGTGGTGCCAAGAAGACATGCCATTCTTGAACCATCTCAGGCCCTTCACCAAGGCACCCAGCACCCAAGAAATCTCATCCCAAAAGACACAAACCCACTTCCAGGCCCTGCACAATCTCCTTCCCATGTGGGTCCTTTTGAGAGCTTAGAATGTCCTTTTCCCTTTGATGGTTTTGGGTGGAGTTTGTGGTGGTGGGGGGGAGTGGTACTGCTAGTTTATTACTACTGTTTGGCATTGCTAATTGGCAAACCCTTGGATGCAGAAGAAATGAGACAAGGTGTGTGAGTGGTATCCTGAGTCAGGGGAGATCACAGGAGGTAGGGCTCAGCACCTGCAGCTGTCTCCCTCTTCTGTCAGCAGCCTGTTTCCCACAGAACAGAACATGACCATTGTGTCCTGCTGACAGGGACTCATGCACTCTGACAACTTTAAAGAATAAAGTATAATATTAACTACAAATGTCTCAAATAAACACTTTCATTTTACTCATAATTCACACAGTTGCAGAGGAAATCCATACTTTTTGAAAAGCTAAGAAAATGGTAAATTGAAAATCACTCTAACCACACTATTCTCAGATAGAGCATCAGCATTTTGGTTAATTAGCTGTCAGGAGATTTCTAATACTGTCACCCAAAAATATAAATGTGTAGTAGACTGTCCTGCATGGCGTGGGCCCAGCCCCCAGTGGCAAACATTTACTGCAAAGTAACTTCCTAAAATCAGTGCTAAACCTTCCAAGGATAAGTATAACCAGTTCAACTACTTTTGCCTTTTCATTGCAAATAACCCTCTTTGGTGATGTGATTAGCAGCATTGGCTCCTTTGTTTTCTGTAAAAGGTAATCACCTAAATTGAACCTGTGCATAGTAAATGAGGACCATCATGTAATGTGTGGGGAGATAGAAATAAAGGCCTGTCATGGCAGAGGCCTCAGCTTTTGCTCCCCTTGAGAGAAAAGCCTTGCTGTCCCTTTTCCTCCATAGGACTCAGTAGTTTGTGTGAATGTCTCATTTCATCCATAATGACGTGGACATTGCGGGCTGGTGTCTGCATCATAAATGTATATGTACTTGTCCATGTTTAAAGTATGTATAGGGTGTATGTGTGTGTTATGTGTATTGTGTGTGTACAGGTCTATGTAGGATCATATTCCACTGTATACTTCTAGTAAGTACTTTTCTCCCCACTTTTAACTGACAAAATATTTTCATGCCAATAAAAATACCTGATTTTAATAGCATATGGTAGGCCCTCATATGACTACAGAGTACTCTTTAAAGCCAACTATGTTAGTTTCCTTTACAACATTGGGTATATTTCATATATTTCCAAATGTAGTTATACATGGTATGTTATTTTCACTTGGAACAATTTTCCTCTATTTTTCCAAAATAGATAGAATTTGCACTGCCAAGGAAACTGTAGGTACCTCAGTGTGAGGCTGATACATTGAGAGGAGAAGCCAGGTTTAGGGAGGACAACTTTTACTTATCAATAATGGCAAAGAAATGAAAGAAGAAAGGCTGCCCCTTTTTCAAGCCTGCCCCGCAACTCGCTGCCCTTTCTAGTCCTAGAATCTTGATGTCTCCAGGTATTCCTACATAGTTGGGTCCAGGTCTTGCACATTTTAGTGGCTTCCAAAGGTGGTGGGGCATTGCTGGGGTAACCATCTCATGTTTCCCACACTTCATTTAGGGAATAGACCTAATTAAGTTTTGATACACCACCCCTTAATATATGCCAATTTCAATTGAAATTCCACTCACTTAAAATTTCACTTCTACAAGGTTCCACATGAAATTAAGATTCGGAATGTGTAAGCCTTCCTTACCCAGTTTCTCACAACAAATAACCTAGGGACACCTCTCTACTCAGGGCTCCTGAGTGTGTCATATGTTCTTTGATAAATTCACCACTTATTTTTCTTACTTATATAATTCATCAGGCAGGTGTCTCCTCTTCCCTACTGCAGGTTTTGATTTTGGTGGTACTTCAGCTAGACTTTGACTTCAAATCCTCTTCCATCATTAATCATCATCATCATTCCTCCTTTCCTCCTTCTTTTGCTTCTTTTTCAATAGAGTGGACATGTTGTGATTATCATCATATGGATCTGTGGTTTGAATTACTCAAGATTGTTGACATTAATGCAAATGACTACATATTCAAATTTTGAGTGTGCCAAAGATGAACAAATTATATTTCAAAAGCAAAACAAAAATATTTTCCATTTGGCAAAAACTGGAGGAAAATTACATTTTCCAGGAAAAATGATTCATGGTTTTGGCAATTACTTGTTTGCTTAGGAGAGCAGCTGCTCCATTCCACCGTGCCTCCTGCTCTTTCTCCTCTGTGAAGATGGGCATGTATCCCACTCATGCCCATCTTCAAGGATTAAGGGGAGGCTCCATCTTCAGAGTGCTTATTGCACTTTTATTTGATTTGAGACTTTTTCTGGTTTATTTAACTAGACTGTGTTACGAGGTCAGAAAACTGGTATTATCTTATTATAGCTATAGAGATTCAAACTCTGCTGTGTACATGGTAATTTTCTTTGATAGGAAACACATGTGGCTATGGGCAAGACTAAATACCAAAACTTTTCTGATTGAACAAATGGCAGGTGCTTCATAAATATGCACTGACTGAATGAGCAGCACCTGGAATCTCCTCCTTCCCCTGAAAACCATAGATGAGTGACTGCCAAAAGAGGCTGTATTTATCTGGAGTCATTTCAAAACACATGTAGACCCAACTCTCTCAGGTATTTTGTTATGACCAACAGTTGCAGAAAATATGATCCATGCTTTGAAAAGTTTCCTTGGGTGGTTCTCGCTTGCCTGCTCTTCTGCTTTCATTGAGAATGGGTAGCTGAGATCTTCTAGACAGTTAGACCTGGGAGGGACTTGAGGGATTCCTTAGTTTTCCCAAATTGGTGAAAATTAAGAATGTCTGCATTCAAATTCCTAGGCATTTCCCTCGGAATTCTGATGAGAGGTCAGGGAGGGCCTGGGTTTATCTTAAATTATGACTTTGGGTTCCTGGATTGTCAGGAAAGTTTGAGACATGCTGATGGAACATAATCCCCTCTGAGGCATTGGGAATGACAGCCTGGAGCATCAGTGTGAGCCTCCAGGAGAAGCTGTGCACCTTCCAGCACTCCTGCATCCCAGGACTCCGTGGCAACAAAGGCTGCACCGCAGTGACAATGTTTGCCAAGGTTTGTTGTGTCATGGTAATTATAGGGTGAACACAGCTATACTCTTCACTACAAATAAAGGTGTCACAGCCCCCTCCACAGTAATCGTTTCCCATTAAGGAAATGTTAGGTTTCTCTAATAATGAGCTGCAATGACACAGCAGATAATTCCTGTAGCCATGATATCATGCATCCCAAATCAGAAACACCACTCTCCTGTTAGCCACGTCTTCAGATCAAGGTCTTACCTCCTTATCTTGTATGTCTTCTTCCCAGGAAGCTGAACTAAGACAATCAATCTTCTGGCCTCCCCCTCTCCTAAATAGTAATTAAGCAACACTTACACATAAGGTTAAACAAAGGCATTAGGCTTAGTTATGACAAACGAAAAATGCAATTTTTTCCTGAAATTGTTAAAGTATTGCAGATCATTCTAGCTTTGCAGTTTCAGTAGAAATGATTACCTGCACACATTTCCTTGCGACTTGCCTCCATGTTTCCTCCTCATTCCCTCTCAGAGCTTTATACTCCTCCAGAGACACAGGTCTATTATGTTCACACAGATGTTTACAGAAAGTAACCCACCCACATATGAAGATAAATTAATAGTAAATTCAGCTTGCCTCAAAGTGGAGAGATGTAAAATTTATGATAGAATCCTAGCTTGTCTCATGTTTATGGCTAAATACATAGTAATAAGTTGAGAGGGATACAGGAGAAGTTGTGGAAGGTGGAAGGCAGGAAATAGTGGGTCTTCATCCAGCCCCTTGTCACTGCAGTCTGTACCCACTCTGAGCACATTTGCATAAACTTCTGACTTTTGATCAATGCATATTCATGAGCTAGTTTGGAGGTCATGAATATGAGTCATGAGCTGTCTTATCTCTAACTGAAGCCAGTTTCCCAATTTCACCTTTTGGTAGAGGATCAGGAGGAGGGTTTTATGTCTCAGATGGGTAGAGAAAATTTTGGAAGATCTTTATTGCCTACTTGAAAATTTGATTTCAATCAAGATTAAATTGTGACTTGACTTCACAAGTATGGGTTAGAAGTCATTTGGAGCCCCCCAAAAGTATCTTTTGCTTATATTGTTTTCCAACCCAAGCATAGATTGTATCCAGTACAATCAACTCAAAGAAAAAAATGGTTGAATATAACATACCTCTTTATACCAAACAATTCTGAAAACTAAGAACGTAAACCTGCTGCCTGCAGGCTTGGAAGGGCTATGGAGAATGAAGGGAATGAGAGTGGAGGATGGACCTGGCTGCAGCACAGGAATAGGGTTGGGGGAGAGGGGAGATGGAAATGCTTATTTTGCTGCAAGCATCAGGGAGCCAGCACTGGCCCTAGGTCTTCATTTGTCACAAGCAGGTGGCCACAAGGACTCTAATTTTACTCAAGATATGTACAAAATGTACCCTTGGGATTTCTAGAACTATCTAAGACTCCTTCAGGGAGGCTGGGGGGAGACCAAAAAATACTATTCTACACACCATCTGTGGTTGTTTCTATATACCAAGCTGCTGTGTCATGAAAACTATTTATAGTTTTTTTTAAAAATTAGATTTTTACTTCATGTTTAATATAAAAAATAATTTCTGCAGGAATTAAAATATATTTCAAAATATTTATCAAAGGTCTTCCTATGTGTATTTTATGTGTTTGAGACTTTAAAAACACATTCTTTATTAAATAATACCTTACCTGATTTTTATTCAGTTCTATTAATGTTTTAGAGTTCTTCTGAGATTTAATATACTTACTACATTTGCAAAAATACCCACTTTATTAGTACAATGAAATAGCAAAATCTTGCAAAAAATTTTTAAAATACTGCAAAAACAAAAACACATCTTCTATTAGCAGCTGATAAAGCATACAATTCAGAGACTTGAAGATTATTTAATAATATCACCTCCCTCTCCCAAAGACACACACACACACACACACACACACACACACCCTAGGGTAAATAACATTTTCTGATGCGGATCCTGGCCTACAGACAACATCTGTGTGTGTTGTGGCTGGCTGCTAGTGAACAAATACACATGGACAACAGAAACCCTGTGGAGAAAAAGGGGCAGCATGGCTGCTCTGAGAGAGAGAAAGGACGTGAGGGCCCCAGCCCCCACCTAGACAGGCTTTTATTTCTTTTCTGGGTGCATTACATGGAGGGTAGTCCTCATTTACTCTGCACAATTTCACTGCAAGGGATTACCTTTTACAGACAACAAAGGAAAGAATGTTGCTAATTACTTCAAAGAGAAGAATGTTAAAGATTGGGGGGTGGCAGTGGAAAGTGGTTGAACTGGTCACACTCCATACTTGGGAAGTTTAGTACAGACTTTAGGAAGTTGCAGTAAACACTTGCTGCCTCAATTCAAGATGAGGGAGTTTTAGCAAAAGCAAGTCTCTTAGCAGTCTAGGTACAATGCAGGCCTGATTCCCCATGGGAAAACCTCTCCTCGGGCATGGTCCTTTGTGTCACTCGCTCCCCACTGGTTTTCCATGTGGGTGCTGAGCTACATTTCCATGCCATGCAAAATGGTTCCCTATAATTTTCCACATACAGAGTTTGTTTTGGTACTGAAGAAGTCTTCCAAGAACATTTCCTAAACAGTGTATGTGTGCCTTAGACTTTAATTTTAAGTTCTTCTGATTCTCTATTTCCCAATTGTCACAAGTATAGCATTCCATAGAGCTGGCCTCTCTACTTCAGCACATTCTCTGTTACAGACTGAGTGTATATCTCTCAAATTCATATGTTGAAACCTAATCCCAGTGTGATAATAGGAAAGGTGGGGCCTTTGGGAGGTGATTAGTCCATGCTCATAGATCCATCCTGAATAGGATTAGTGCCCAGTAAAACAGACCTCAGGAAGCTCTCCTCCTGCCTTCTGCCTTGTGCAGACACAGCGAGGAACCAGAAAATGGGCTCCCAACAGACACTGAATCTGTCTATATCTTGATCTTGGACTTCTAGACTCTAGAACTTTGAGAAATAAATTTCTGTTGTTCATAAGCCCTCCAGTTTGTGTTACAGCAACCCGAGTGGACTGGGAGAGTTCTGACAAGGAGAGTTCCTTTCTTGGAATGGGAGGCACTACTCTCTCTTGGTTCTTATCTGTATCCTCTGGCAGCTCCACTTCTGTTCCCTGGATGGCTCAATTCTCTATCATGGTTTTATAAACATAGACATATCCGTGACTCAGGTACCCATGTCTCATTCTACCTATAATCTCCTAACAAGATCACATCCATCCCGATGGTTTGAAATGTCTTCTCTATGCTGCCAAATTTTCAAATTCATGGAAGGTATTCATCATTATATTAAATAATTAAGCAATTTTTAAACTTATGTACTATGTATTGTTCCAGGAGAGCTCCTTTTATAAAACTAGAATATTATAGACAGACATGAATCCAAAAATTCTCAATTATATGGACAATTACCAGAGTGAGAAGTGTTATAAATGGGTTGGGGACTTTTTTTTTTGCAAACGTGTAATTTGGACATTTTATTTTAAAAAGTAGGTTAAGGCAGGCTTTTCTGAGTTACTGATGATTAATTTAAAATCCAAAGGATAAGCCCAAATTAATTAGAAAAACAGGAGAGGAATGGGCCTCTCTGACCTTGGGAGAAACATCGTATATGCAAGCACAATGACCTAGAAGACTTAAAGAAGGCCTATGGGACCAGAAGGCTGTGATGTGACATGTAGCTGGAGAACAATGCAGGGATGTGCCCTGACTATTCCGGTTGCTTATTGCCATGTTAAAAACTATTTTTCTCTGAGAGCAACAGCAGTAGAGAGCATTGGGATATTTTGATGAGAATGGAAGGAAGATAGATAAATTGATGGAATACAGTTTGCATTTCAGAAAGCTTCATTGTGAAGGACACAATATATGTGTGCAATATATGTGGTCTACTCACAGTAGCCCAGTTGGTTGGGCAAGGAAGAAGTGATATTATGTAACAGGGAGTTACAGTGAAGTTACTGACTTCACATTGTCAGTTCCTGCTCCTCTGACTGCAAGTCCCAACTATACCATTACATGACAATGACAATATTTTCTCATTATTCAAGCCTTAGTTCCCACATCTTTACCTTTAAAAAGCCTCTTGTGATCAGTCAATAAGTTACTGTTTCCTCTGCTTCACACAGTGCTACATGATCATTGTTTTTCAATTTGTTACTCACAGGACTTACACTTACGTAAACAATCAGTGGGAGCATGGGCAACAGGCAACAGGGTGAGTAGAAGCCTCACTGGCCACTTTGGAGCAGCAGACCAACCACACAGAGCTTCACAGAGGATGTGGGCATGCTGTTATCCAGGCGTGCCTTGAGGACTCCAACCACCTCTGGCAAATGTGCAGGTGTGGTGTCTAGGATCTGACTGAGGGCTGTTGGCATCTCAAGGCTTTCTCATGGGGCTCCTGCAGTCCAGCCCTTCAGTGACCCTGATACCAGAGACAGTCAGGGAGTCCCAACAAGTCTCCCCATTGGCCAAGATGGTTCAGGGGAGGTTCTTACACTGAGTGCACCTGCTGCAGTGGAAGGCTAAAAAGCTGAATGCAAAAGCTAAAAAGATGAATGGGTAGGGCTTGGGTGTACCAAAAGATAGCAAGATAATTGCATTAGAAAAACTTCCCTTTCCTTTTCTTATAAGAAGCTGGGGCTTGAGAAGGAAGCAGGGATGATTTTTGAGATCAGAGTTCACCATTCTCCTACATCACAGCACCTGAATAAAACCCCTTTCCTTTTGCACCAGCACCTGTCTCATGAATTTGGTTTTCCCTGTGGCAGGCAGCTGAAAAGAGTTTTTGTTACACACCATGATATGAAATTCTATCTTTTCTGTTGGCCCATTTTTTTCTTCTTCCTAGAATGTAGTCTCCAGGGGATAGGAAATTATTCTTTTTTGTTCATCACTATATCTCCTCTGTACAGGTAAACACCTGGGACATGTGGATGTTCAATGATATTTGTTTCATGAGTGAAAGGAGACACTAAATCTATTATAGAGACATTAAGGAGTAAAACAGGTAGGAGTCAGTCCTGGACTGGTTGTGATGGTGGAGAAAAGTGTCAGGAATCATTTCAGGCTTCTGGTTTGCATAACAGTAGAAACAAAATGGAAAGATAACTTGGGGAAAGAAGATAATACATATGGAATGAATAAGTAAATGAATGAATGAGTGAATAAGTGAATTAATATTTTTACTTTATGGCAAAACAAGGATTGATTCAATTGTGGGAGCTCTTCTCTAGACCAGCAGTTCTGGGTTTTGGCTGACACAGTGTTCTAGTTTCAATCAACTTCCTGAACAAAACAAACAGAAAAGAGAGATGAGCACATGTGTTTTGCTACTTCCCCACTGTGTTTCTATTTCTAGGATTGCAGGGCAGTGTACTGGGAATGATCTGTGCTAAGAGGGTGTGCCCTCCAGGAGGCAAGACCTCAGAAGCCACTGGGCTCTGGACCATGCATGCCAATCTTGCTGATTAAATTGTGCAGCCTGCAGAGAGCCCTGTTGTCTCTGGCAAGTGCCTTCTGAGACTAAAATAGGAAAGAAGAGTTCAAGCAGGGCTGGTGGGAAGAAAACGCTCTGCTCTCCCATGACACACAGGAAAGAAAATACCACCAAGTCCTGGACAAAATGGAAAGATGGGTTGTTTGGATTTTCCCTCAGGGAATAGTCAACAGATGAATTTGCCTATTTTTTTCTGTTTAAACCAAGCTCCCTTCTGCTAAGATCTGCCCCCTTTATGAGGGGGCACTTTCCTCAAGTACATCAAAGATTGTTGTTGATATTTTTCCTGAGGCACTTCTTTATTGTCATCAGAATTTGTCCTGAAGTATTAAGAAAAAAAAGAAGAACCAATGAAATGGTGATATTTCACTGGTTTGAAAGTAAAGTCCTTGAATTGCTATTTATTCAATTGCATAAGATGATAATGAACTGATCAATAGGCAAAACTAATCATTGGTGTAAAAGATCAGAACAGTGCCCCAACTGGTGAGGATGGGGGCTGCTGGACATGACTGAGAAGGGGCCTGGGGGAACTTTCTGGGGGAATGTAAAGTTCTATATGTTGATAGGGATTTAAGTCACACAGATATATGCACTTGTCAAAACAGTAAATGGTCCTCTAAAGATTTGTGCTTTTTATTCTAGGCTATTTTTACCATAATCAAAATAAATAAAACAACAAATATTGAACTCAAGTTAATGATATGAATGTCAACAAATTTAGGGTGAAGGAAGTCATGTCTTTAACTTATTTTGAAATGCACCAAAAATATGGTGTACAGATGGGTGGATAGAGGGAAGGGGGCATGGGAAGACAAGCACAAAGGCAGGTATAGGAAATACTGGATGGGGGAACCTGGGTGGAGATTACATGAGTGTTCATCTCACCAGTCTTTCAGTTTTCATGTGTTTGAACATTTTCAAAATGAAATGATAGAAAAACAATTGAACTGATTAGAAATGTGAAAAATGACCATTTCTTTTCCATGTTAATTGTCTTTTCTTCTTAGAAATGCAAAGTTTTAGACACAGAAATTCTTTCTGCTTTAAGGTGCTGACTTCAACATTTAATATGTATGTTTCCCCAAACCCAGACAAATGCTGATTATTAGATAGCATTGTAAGGGACATTTTCATAAATTGGTCTGCAGAAGAGGCCTGAGTGATGGTATCACGGAGTTTACTGTTTTTTCTTGTTTTCCTTCCTGCTCATGTAATTCTCCTTACTCAGGTGCAAGTTTCACAGCACTGGTCTTAAGGTTTTGACACAGTGCTTTGTTTTGCTCATGATATATTCCAAAGAGTCATACAAATCTCTGGCAATATATTCAAAGAAATGATTTTATAGATTTGTTTACATAGTACAACAGAATCACATCTACAGTTAAGTATAATGGAACTTTTCAGTAGCAGAGTATACACTAATAAATATGACTACCCTCTGGCTTAAGTATCTTGCTGTCAGAAAATTTCCATACTACCCAAAGCAATGTAGAGATTCAAGGCAATCCCTATTAAAATACCAATGTTGTATTTCAGAGACATAAAACAAACATTTCAAAAGTATATATGGAACCATAAATGACCCTGAATAGCTGCAGCAATTTTGCAAAAGAAGAACAAAGTTGGAATGCTCACAATACCTGATATCAAACTGTATTACAAGGCCACAGTATCAGAACAGTCTAGTACTGGCATAAGAAGGGACACAGAGATCAATGGAACAAAATAGAGAGCCTAGAAATAAACCCAAGTCTCTATGATCAATTAATATTTGACAAAGGAAACAGAAGCATAAAGTGGAGTAAAAATAGTCTCTTCAACAAATGTGGGGAGATCTGGACAGCTACATGCAAAAAAGTGAAACTTTACCACCAGCTTACACCACACACAAAAATAAATTCAAGGTGGATAAAAGACTTAAACATAAGTCATGACACCATAAAAGTCCTAGAGAAGAACACCGGCAGAAAAATGGCAGGCGTTCCATGCAGCAACATTTTCACCAGTATGTCCCCTAGAACAAGGGACATAAAGGAAAGAATAAACAAATGGGACCTCATCAAAATAAAAAGCCTCTGCACTGCTAAAGAAAACACCAGCAAAATGAAAAGGGAACCAGCCATATGGGAAAATACATTTGCAAATGACGCCTCAGACAAGGGTTTAATCTCCAAAATATATAAGGAACTCACACAACTCCAGTCCAGGAAGACAAATAACCTAATTAAAAATGCGCAGAGGACCTGAACAGATACTTCTCCAAGGAGGACATACAGAGGACCCAGAGATACATGAAAGGATGCACAATATCACTAGCCATCAGAGAGATGCAAATTAAAACCATAATGAGATACTACTTCACACCAGCCAGAATGGCCATCATAAACAAATGAACAAACAACAAGTGCTGGTGAATTTGTGGAGAAAAGAGAACCCTAGTATACTATGGGTGGGAATTCAGACTAGTGCAGACACTGTGGAAAACAGTGTGGAATTTCCTCAGAAACTAAAAATGAACTTTTGGCCCAGCAAATTTCACTGCTGGGATTATACCCTAAGAATCCTGAAACACCAATTCAAAAGAACCTATGCACCCCAATGTTCATAGTAGCATTATTTACAATAGCCAAGTGCTGGAAGCAACCTAAGTGCCCATCAGTAAATGATGGGTTAAAAAACTGCAGTACATTTACACAATGGAATAGTATACAGCAGAAAGAAAAAAGGAGCTCTTACCCTTCACAATAACAGGAACCTGGGTTCATGTTACTAGCAGTGACGGGGGCAGTGGCAGTAGCAACAGCAGAGACAGAGAGGATGGCTCTTCCTGGGGGTGGCACCAGCACCTGGAGAGCATTATGCTAAGAGAATTAAGTCAGGCAGTAAAAGACAAATGCCATATAATCTCACGTATAAGTGGAACCTAATCAACAAAGCAAACAAGCAAACAAAATGTAACCAGAGACATTGAAATAAAGAACAAACTAACAGCAACCAGATGGGAGGGAGAAAGGGATAATGGGGGAAAATAGGAGAAGGGTTTTTCAGGGACATGTATAAAGGACACATGGACAAAGCCAAAGGGGGTAGGGTGGAAGGTGGGAGGTCAGGATGGGTGGGGTGGGTGGGAAGTTAGGGTGGGGGAATGGAGACAACTGTATTTGAACAATAAAAATTTTAAATTTAATTAAATTAAAAAAAGAAAGAAATCGAGGTTCTCCATTTAAAAGGTCTTACCCACAATGTTTGCAAAGTGACTGCAAAGGAACAGCAGTTAAATTGAGCACTGATAGACAGGATATATTAGCCAGTGTTTGAGCTGAGACATCTGGGATGAGAAAACTCATAGTGATTCTGTAAGTGTGAAAAGCCTAGAACTGCATCAAGGTAACCTGATGGTGCTATTAATATAATCTAGCACAAACCCTTTTTCCTGCAAGAAAGAAATGATTAACCAAACAGTGAAGCATACAAGAAACTATATAGCATCCCAGAAGGATGTTCAAGTAGACTAGTGCCCAGTTGTGGCTCTCTAGATACAACCAGTGATGGCGGGAACAGCTTCATGGGTTTGAGAGGTCCCCTATGCTTGGTTTAGAGTGCCACTGTCATTGATTGAAATTATTAATAATTTTATCTTTGAACTCATGTTTTCTAAGTAAAGTGTGGACAATAGAGGGTGTGTGAGCAGAGGAGATGTGCTGAGTGGCAACATGCCCATATACACACTTAGGTCCATGGCAGTTGCTGTGGCCATTCCAGGATACCATGGGGTCCAGGGATCAGCGAAGCTGGGACCTGGGCTCACATTACCGGCAGAGACTTAGAGTAGTGGCAGTAGCAAGAGCAGAAGGAGAGGGTAGCTCCTGCAGGGGGCAGCACTGGGCCCCATAATAAGAACTTCTCCTGCTCAGGCTGTGGATTTTGTCAGGAAAGTATTACAGATCAAAAGTGTGCTTGTGGACATTCTAATAAGGCATTCCAGGTAATTGTGAGATTTCTCTAAGAGTTTAGAATCCAGATCTTGGATAGCAGCTTCAACCAAATATCCACAATCTTGGTAATGGAAATAGAAATTAAAGTTTAAAGTTATCATATTGTTAGAAAACTTATGAGCCAAATATGGGCAAGGATGGCAATTTTAGAATTAGTTTTCTGTTGTAATGGAAGGTATAGTGATAACATGCACAAACGGGCATTTGAATTATATACAAGTCATGAAGCCACTTCTGCTTTTTTGTAAGACCTGTGCAAGATACTCTGGAACTGCTAAGAAAACATTAAAATGCCATTGCATTTACATTTAAAGTTAAATCCAATATTACATGAAACCAATTTGTGTGGAGGTTTAAATATTTTTAGAAAATTTGATCTGCAAGACTCTTCAGTTCTAGATGTACTAAAATTTATATTTGAAATCATTTATCAGAAATTTGTCTTGTTGAAGAGGAAAATTTTTTCTCTACTCTTCTAAGCTATTTCTCTGATCTAATAATTAAATCAACATGAGACAGATTAACAAGAAAAAAATAACCAAATTTAATTACATGTATGTGTATAGGAACTCCACACACACGAGGTTTAGAGTCAGAAATGTTAATGGGTTAAACGTGACATTCTGAGCTAAGGATAAGCTAAGATGTCTGCAGCTTTGGAGGGGCAGAGGGTAATTTGCAGGATGGTAAGAAGAATGGATGTTCAGTAATTAGATGTTAGCCTTGCTGTATAGATAGGTCAGAAAATAACAAGGCTCCCAACTTAAATTCTTTAAGGGGGAAGTAAAAGTCTCTTGTGAGCCCACAGGGACTTGATTGCCTTCAGCTCAAAATAATTCACATGCCAAAGTGGTGTGTCTTGGGGAGGTCTGTCCTGTACCCCTTCAATCTAAATTTTATCACAGCTAATAAACACTCTTAACAGTTCTTATAACATTTTCATTAGCATAAAGTTCTTTCTCAAATTTAAACAATGATTAAAAAATATTTCATATTGCCAGCAGTAACTGACCTTGTTTTCAATGATATCAATTGCAAATAGGTTGCTAGAAGCATAAATTTTGATGAGATAATGAATAAATTTCAGGAAAACAAGCCAGAAATATCTTATAAGCAATCAACATCTCACATTAATAAAATATTATTATTTATTGTCTTACAGTAAATCATGACATCATTTTATATAAATATATATATACACACATATACATATGCATGTACATACATTTTGAGGGGGTTCTTGTAAGTTTTTGTTATTTGTGTGTTACTCCTCCTCCTTGAAATAATTAATTTTATGTGCCAACTTGACTGGGCCACAGTATGTCCAAGTATTTGGTTAAACATGACTCTGCATGTGTCTGTGAAGGTGCTCTTTCATGAGATTAACACTGAACCTGTAGTCGGAGTAAGTGGATGCCCTCCTCAGTGTGGGTGGGCCTCATCTGCTGTATTAAGGCCTGAATAAAACAGAAACATAGAGGTTGGAGAATGGAGATCAGTATTTTCCTGCCTTCAGGTTGGACTCACACTGGGACTTACACCAGCAGTTCTCAGTCTTCAGCTTGTGAATGGAAGATCACAGGACTTTTCATAAACCTCATGGTTTAATGAGAAGTCTCTTATCCATGGCCCACGTGGTTCTCACCTCTACCACAGCTCTGTTTCCTGTTAAAATCCCCTCCTGGTTTCTGCCTTTTCTCATTCTAAGTCTCTGGGATCCAACTTGGTCTAGTTATTTGCTGAGTTGTCCTTGGAAGAGAAGCCAGGTCCTTAGAGTTTTGAGGCTGTTTGAATGAGGGAAGAGGCCCTTCCCTCATTTAAACAGGTCAGGGAAGATTACCTAAAACATTTTACAAGTTGGGGATTAAACTTCTGAAAATTGTTTCTACTATGATAAAGTGTGCTTTGTTCTCTGCTTTGAGTTGCCTCATCAAAGGCCTTCCTCTCCTATCATCTGCTCCCATCAATGTGTTTCATTCCATTTCAACTGTCTCCCCACAAACGCTCCCCTTGCAACTGCATAAGTCTGAGTTAGGTATAAAAAAGTACGCTTTAACAAGGCCTCCAGGTGGCTCTGATGCACAGTGATGTATACCCTACTCATTCACCTTCCATGCTGGAGTCACACGGTGTCAGCCTGAAGCTGCCAAAACTACTTCTCTAAACAGGCAAGACTCAGTTCACTGGCTTTCCCTGCCTTTTCCCATGTGAAGTCAGGACTGGTGGTATCAGCTTTCATTTAGGAGTGAGCTGCCAAGCCTCAGAACCCAGAGAGGCAGTTTTTTCTCCAATGAGGTGCTCTTAAAGATATCAGCAACAGGCTTTCCTGTCTGTCATGTTTATGCTACAAAACAATGACATGGATCCAAGGTGAGAACCAAGTTTTGGTTCCTACCCAAAACTCTGGGAGAGACTAAGGGTACAGGGCACTGGCACTTGTAGAGTTTGACAGTACACATGCATCACACTTTCAGATGCTCTCTACCATAGGCCACAACTGAGTGAGGAACACAGACTGCAAATTTTCTAGGAGACTCTACAGTGTGGGAGTCGTGTAATTCTATCTGAAGATGCTATCGCTCATGAAGGAAAACTCACAAATCACAGTAATACTCTACTTTTGGTATCTCCTTCCATTCCTCAGAACTTGAGGAGAGCTTGAAGTCTCTGGTGACTTCTCCTTCCAGAAGGTCTTGGGATGAAGAGTCATAAATAGCCCAATTTGAAGCAGGTTTCCCTTTCAAGGACACACACACCAATGCTTGTATCACAGGGAAAGTGGTCAGATGTCACCCTTAGGCCACTGGAGATCCTAAGATGGGGACAGACAGAGGGAACTTGATTCAGTGAGTGCTTGCTCTAGAAATAGCAATGGAGCAGTGTTCTAGCTTCTCCAGGTGCTAGAGGCCTATGTGATGATACTGTGCTCAAACCACAGAAGACCTCTGTGAGTTTGCAAAGGGCTGAGGGCCACAAGATGCTCCTGGACTGAATGAAAGTTGATTGTGACTTGAGGTTCCACCTTCCAACATCCCCTGGCGAGGCTCTTTCTTAATCATAGCTGCCCGTGTCCCTGTGGCCATATGCATTCTAGTGCTGACAGAGCCTGAAGCTGCTCATAACCTTTGAGGGTAGGGAAACTGCACTGGGGACAGTCCTAGTGCAGATTGGGGCTCAGCTCTCTGATCTCCACACTTTCCATGACAGGTTCTGAGCATGAATTAATTTCCAGCCAGAAGGACTTATACCTTTGAGGAGGGGGTGTGACTTAACCAGAAGCACGTAGTCCATCACCTGGAGGGGTGAGAACTCTGGGAACCTCACTATCCATAGTTTTTAGGGCACTCCCCTACCCTTTAGTTCCATTTCTGTGCAGATGTCACACAGGACAGGCCAGGTGTCCAAAATGTCAATGTCAATAATTTATTCCTCTGTGCTGAAATTAACAATGGAGGAAAGGAAGACTCTGCTAGCCATGAAGGGATGAGTGTGCAGCCTGAAGCTTCTGATCAAAATGTGCCTAGTTCTAGCCAAACTGGAGGCATAGGTAGAAACCCTTCACTTCCTCACACAACCAAAAGGAGGATAACAATCAATCTGAAATCAGTAAACAACCAGGAGTGTCAGAAAATCAATCTGCAGGGAACTCCAACAACCAAGGAATTAGAGAAAGAGTCAACCAGAACAACCAGACCAGTGCAGAAAGACAAAGAAATATGGCCCAGATGAAAAAACAGAGCAAAAATTCAGAAAGAGAGGTAAGCAATGAAGAGTTAACCTAACTGATGGAGAATTTAAAGCCCTGGTAGTCAAAATACTTACAGAACTGATTGAGCTTGGTCAAAAAATGAAAGAACAAATGAAAAATACCCAAAATGATATAAAGCAAAGTATTCAGGGAACCAACAGTGACAGGAAGGACACCAGGACTCAAAGCAATGACTTGGAACAAAAAAATAAATAAAAGTCCAACCAGAACAGAAGGAAGAAACAAGAATTCAAAAAAATGAAGAGAAACTTAGGAATCTCTGGGACAACATGAAACCTTCCAATATCTGAATCATAGGGGTGCTGGAAGGAGAAAAACAACAGCAAAAAATTGAAAACTTATTTGAACAAATAATGAAGGAAAACTTACCCAATCTAGCAAAGGAAATAGACTTCCAGGAAGTCCAGGAAGCCCAGAGAGTCCCAAGGAAGTTGGACCCAAAGAGGAACACACCAAGGCACATCATCATTAAGTTACCTAAGATTAACTATAAAGAGAGAATCTTAAAAGCAGCAAGAGGAAAGGAGAGAGTTACCTACAAAGGAGTGCCCATAAGACTATCATCTGATTTCTCAAAAGAAACCTTGCAGGCAAGAATGTGCTGGAAAGAAGTATTTCAAGTCATGAAATGTAAAGACCTACATCCAAGATTACTCTATCCAGCAAAACTATCATTTAGAATGGAGGGCCGATAAACTGCTTCCTAGATAAGTTCAAGTTAAAAGAGTTCATCATCACTAAGCCATCATTATATGGCTTGTTAAATGGCTTCATTATATGAAATGTTAAAGGGACTTACCTAAGAAAAAGAAGATAAAAAATATGAACAGTAACATGACAACAAACTCGCCACTATCAACAAATGAACCTAAAAGAAAAGAAAAACAGTGAAAGCAAAAACTAAGCAAACAACCAAAACAGGAACAGAATCAGAATCAGAGAAATGGATATCACATGGAGGGACTTCAGTGGGAGGGGAAGGGAGGAATGTGGGGAGGGTAAGGGACAGGGAAGAAGCATAATTAGTACACATAAAGTAGATGGCAAGAGATCAAAATTAGTATAGAAACCAGAGAACTCAAAGAACTTATATGTACAACCCATGGACTAAGGTGGGGGGGAGTTTGGAACAGTTGGGGGAGTGTGGGGTGGAGGGGGGGAGAAAGGGGGAAAATTGGGAAAACTGTAATAGTATAATCAATAAAATATACTTAAAAATACATGCCTAGGGCACACTCCAGCATGTGAGGGTGTCCTCCACCGGCATGGCCTAGAGCTGCCAAGAATGTGGCAAGTGCTTTCTGGACAGTCTCTGCCCTCACCAAGTTGTACTCTAAAAACAAGAACCATTGAGTAAATGTACCACAGTTTTTAATCTGTTAACTTATTGATGAACACTTAGGTAGCTTCCAGCACTTAGCTATTCTAAATTGTGCTGCTATGAATGTTACAGGGTGCAGCCAAGAGGGGGGACCCCAAATAGGCATTTGAAATGGGGTCCAGAACTCAAGGTGTCCAGGAGACTTTAAGGTGTCTTCACCCCTTCCCCCATAGGCACACAGAGCAAGAACATGCAGGGCAGCTTTGCAGCTAATCCATGGCATGGTCATTTAGCATACCTATAGCCTTTGGCTGGTCACTTAGATATGCTAAATAGCTATGGCCATGCTCAAGGCCAGGGGATGGAAAGGGACCTTCCCCCCCAAGATGGGACCTGGGAGGCAGGTCCCCTGAGTTACAGCGCCTGCGTGGGAGCTGCGAGAAGATTGGCTCCATGACATGGGGTGACACCTGCCCAGACCCATGATGGCGACCAGAAAAGCTGGAGAAGAGAGCAAATTGAGGGCAAGTGTGCCCAAGTGTAGGAGGAGTCAGAAATGGGGCTGCAGAAGAAGATTGGCGCGGGGGATTTAAACCCAGACACGGCAGCCATTGAGAGAGAAACCACGCGGCCTTGATGGAGTGGAGACTCCTGCAGCCCTGAGAGAGGGAGAACCACATGGCAGCCCTGGAGGAGAGAACCATGCAGTTTTGGCAGAGTGGGGACTCTCCCTTCCTGCAGCCCTGAGAGAGAGGACCACGTGCCTGGCAGAGTGGGGACTCCCACAGCTTTAGAAGGGGGAACCACCACCTGGTTTTAGCAGAGTTCCTGGCGACTCAGCCAAGGGTGCCAGGAATCCAGGGAGGTCTCCCAGTTGAGAGGGATTACTAACTGAGAAGAACCAGAAGACTACCTAAGCCATGAACTTCTATTTCCTTTCCTGAGATACGGTACTCTGGACTGGGCAAAGGGGGAAGGAAGGAAGGACTGTGTGTTTGTGGGTGTTTTTAGGGACTTTAGGATTTTTTGATAAAGACATTAGGTCACTACTTTAAGTTAGTATAGCATTAAATAAACATTTTCTTTCCTTTTCACGAATCTCTGGCATTGAGAGACGTCTTTCCTAGGGCGGCGGACATAACGGACCGGGGCCTTCTTTCAATAATAGCATATCATCCCAGGACCCCTTGTGTGTTCTGTAACATGAACATTGGGGTGTATAAGTTCTTTTGAATTAGTGTTTAAGGATTCTTAGGGTATAATCCCAGCAGCGGAATTGCCAGATCAAAAGATAGTTCCATTTTTAGTTTTCTGAGGAAATTCCACAGTTTTCTACAGTGGCTGTACCAGTCTGAATTCCCACCCATAGTGCACTAGGGTTCCCTTTTCTCCACATCCTTGCCAACACTTGTTGTTCATTGATTTGTTTATGATAGCCATTCTGGTGGGTGTGAATTGTTACCTTATTGTGGTTTTAATTTACATCTCTCTAATGGCTAGTGATGTTGAGTATCCTTTCATATGTCTATGGGGTCTCATATGTCCTCCTTGGAGAGGTGCAGGGTGGGGATTAACTATGGGAGTGGGAGTGGGTGGATCAGGGGAGAACAACAAAGGGATGCACTGGGACAGCTATAATAAAGCAGTGAAGTAAATAAATAAAGAGCTGTTGCATGCAAGTTGATGCAAAAATAACTCTTCTTCTACCCTGTCATCCATGGGTCATCTACATATGTTCCTTGACTAGACCCTTCCCCTTCTTTCTCCTTTTTCCCCCTTTCTCCTCCCCTCTGGTCATTGTCATTTTGTTCCTTGTTTGCATACCTCTAGTTCTATTTTGCTCATTTGTTTGTTTGGTTCATTAGGTTCCTGTTGTAGGTGAGATCATATGGTATTTGTCTTTTGCCACCTGGCTTATTTCACTTAGCATAGTACCCTTAAGTTCCATCCATGCTGTTGTGAAAGGTAAGAGTTCTTTCTTTCTGCTGCATAGTATTCTATAATGAACTAAAATGGCAAAAGTAAAACAAACAAACAAAAAACAAGAGACACTACAAAGCAAACAGGTATTTCATCCTGATCTTTAGACAAATCCCCATGGCTTTAGAAAATTCTATCTTGCTCTCCAGCCTCTGAGCTCCTTTTTCATCCTGGGCTTAGCTCCCCTCCAACCTCTTCTCTTCAAGAATCCAAGTGCAGCCCACCTAGCCAACCTGAGTCTTTGGTACTTGCTGCATGGAGTGAGCCTGACTCCTTGACCTTTCACCTGACTATGGATATGACAGGCCATCACCAACTTCAGCCACCTGAGTCTTTCTATCAGCTTTCCCAGAGTATGGCTAGCCATAGATTTTCTTCCAATACTGCTTTCTTTAAGCCTTCTCTCTAGGCCACTGAGGAATTATAAGACACTGTTCAGGGGATCCCCTCCTTCACACATCCTGGAGAAATCTCACATGGATATTGGCCCAGTAAACTCATGTCATGCATAGTGCTAACTCCCTTGCTCAGCTGTGAAAACACTTTCTCTAGTATCTATGTTCTCAGCATCTCTACCAGGGACATGTCTGATCTCAGTCTTGTCATCCCACCCTCAATCTCTGCTCAAGGGAAAAATCCAAGCATCATTAGTGATTCTCTAGGGACATCATTAGTGTTCTTAACTGTGTGGAGGTCCTTACCTGACTCCATAGACCATTCTTTGGTCTGGGTGCAGAGAGTGGATGCACCACTGTTGTGTAGTCCTGGATGAAAGCCCAACATCTCCCTATAACATACTGTAAATCTCAGCACAAAGCTCAGGGGCTTCTGGGACAGGGAGATCACTGTGGACTGGCTTCAGAGCAGATTATTTCAGACACAGCAGTCATTTTGCTCTTCCTCAGTTAAGCTTTGCTTAGTATTTATTGTGCACTATTGTGCAGAAAGTGTACCTCTCTGCCTTGAGTTTTATTGCTGGAGAACCACTGGCAAATTTGGGAAGGCAAATATATGGGAGAACTAATGGAAGATAAGGATTGTTTTAATAGATTGGTTGTGTGGAGTCCTTCCCTGCTATCTCTGTTCTGGTAAGAGTCTCTGGTGAATAAAACTCTAAGCCTCCTTTAGGCAAATGGTGGGAGGGCAGAGAACTTTTTTTGGTGCCTGCTATTTCTCAAGTGTCTCCCACTCATAATATCCCTTCTGCCATTGTGGTCTATTTCACAGTGACATGTTCTGACCTCTCACACAATCTAAGATTTACATTTAACCTGAAGTATGTTCATTTTGTGTGGACTCTTGGGCACTGGGACTGGAAGGAGCAGGTTCACATCTCATTTCTCATGCTCTTCCTGAGAACACATGCTCTGGGTGGGACAGGACAGAGCAGTCCTTCTAGGGTGCTCTGCACTGCTCTTGGATTTAGCTAATATAAGTTTTAGTTAAATTCACAAACACTAAATTCAGTTATGAGTCTACTATAGGAATCTGTGGTATATCCTGACAACTTTGGGGACTCTACTAAATTAATTTACTATTTTTAAACATGATTGGTCACCCCAAAAAGGTCTGCTTCATAGCACCTGAGCATAAAATGAAATTGTAGAGATTCTAGGGAGAGCTGATTTATAGCAGCTTGCAGTCTTCTTTCAAATGTGAATAACATATTGAGGAGAAAGCTCACAAACTGAAAAAAAATTCTTATTCAACACTTCTGAATAAAACATTTGTCCTGGAGCTTTTCAAAGGCGGGCTTCAATTTGTGAACCTGTACTCCTTTCTTCTTTGTTTGTCAGAGGACTTCATAAGGGCTCCTTGGATGCCAGGCAATGACAGTAAGTTTACATTCCAACCAGTACCTTAGAAGCTCCAAATAGAGGCATATAAGAACTTTAGCAGTTGATTATCTCTGCGGCATCTTTAGCTAGTGTCTGATCAGGAGAATGAATGACAATGCTGATCTTTTCTTTGCATTTCCAAAGCAGATGAGATATTATTCTGCTAGATTCATTGAAATTATGTCTGACAAGATCTTCTGTAGGTTTTTCTGAACTGAAGAAAAATGTACCTTCTCCATCTAAGCAATCATGATGTTATGGGGCCTTAAAAGGACCACTGTACAAAACATGAACCTGCAGTATTGTATGTGACAGGGGCTTTGTGGCTTCTTTGCGAAGCAGGCCACTGAATTCCATGACCACCTACAGATTAAAGAATGCATTGTGCTTTGGACCTTTCACACTTAGTTAACCAAACAAAGTCAACCAAAGGAAGGAAGCCTTCTCATCACTGCACTAAGGTGAACACCAGCTTGTAGCCTCCTTCTCTGTCTACGGCATTGCCTGGCTTCATATCAGCCTTGATTGTACATGGGCTCTACTCACATGAATTCTAGAGGAACACAGTGCATGCACTTTCGTCACTAAATCCATCAACCTCCGGTTACTCAGAGCAGACTGAAAGCCCCGTGGCCTGTGGCCTAATGTAGGGGTTGAACCAAAAGGGGAAGTGGACATTTTCCATCAACAACAGCTGGTGTGTTGGCTACATACATCTCTGAACACACATTGAGAAATTGTAGAAATTAATTTGGTTTTAAATGTCCATTTTTATTTCAACCAAATTTAGCACCATATTTCCAGCAAGTACCAAGGCTTTGTCATTTTTTGCCTTGAAAATTTTGGCCTGGAAGAGAGACAGCTTCAGCACAGAGGAGCTAATGTGTGCAAGTCATTCTGAATAGGTGGGGCTAGTTATCAGCAGAGAGGAAGAAGGGGCCCAGTTATCAGCCTAGAAGAAGAGGGGGCCCTGAGGACTCTCTAACATCAATAACACTTGCAATTTCTTCTGTATCTCTTGGAAGAGATGAGTCTTAATGATGCTGACACTGTTGTGGGATTAGGGCCTCAGGAATCTACAAATGGGGTTCCTGGGTCAGCAAAGTTCAATGGACCACAAATATCACACACATAAAAGAGCAATGGGATTTAACCAGCTACTGAAATCTTTCACAATGCCAATACCAGTGGCAATTAAGATATCTTGGCAGTTAGAAGCCCTTTCTTTTTTTTTTTTAAAGAAGCCAACTTTCTTTTTTTTTTTATTTTTAGAGAGGGAAGGGAGGGAGAAAGAGAGAGAGAAAGAAAAACATCAATGTGTGGTTGCTGGGGGGTCATGGCCTGCAACCCAGGCATGTGCCCTGACTGGGAATCGAACCTGCGACACTTTGGTTCACAGCCCACACTCAATCCACTGAGCTACGCCAGCCTGGAGAAGCCCTTTCTTCATCTGCAGGGACCAAGGAAACTTGCACAGTCCCCAAGTGTGACATGGGAAAAGTAGTGAGGATAGACCTCGTTATTATGGACCTAGATGTTCGCAGGTGACTTCTGGTACTCAGTGTTAGAATGTAAGCTGATGTAAGTGATAAAAAGAAGAGAATTTATATTGCCTGTCTGGGTTAGATATTGAGAACTAGGACTGCCTCACTACTTTTTTTAAGGGGGGAGAGAAACAAACAGGGAGAGAGAAAGAAACATGATGTGAGAGTGAAACATCTATTGGCTGTCTCCCATATTCACCCCAACTGGGGATCAGACTTGCAACTTTCAGGTATGTGCCCTAACCTGGAATAGAACCCACAAACTTTTGGTGTACAGGACAACACTTCAACCAACTGAGCCACCTGGGCAGAGCTGCCTTACTAATTTTTTTAACAATCCCTCTTTCAGGAAGTCAGAATTTACTTTAATCTCTTCATTTCCAAAAGTTTCCCCCTTTGCTTAAGCACTCAAAATGGCTTCTGTGAATGTTATCAGGTATTTTCTAACTTTAGTTGATTCCCTTTTGAATCATGTGTTAAATTGCTGTTCCACCAGAAACAAAGTCAAAGAGTTGAGACCCAGGAAGGAGCTGGTTTAAAATAACCCAAAGCCTGTCTGATGTTGCAGCAGCCCAGGGCGCTTTGTACTCTGAGTGTGCATAACTCAGACCTTTGATTTCACAAAGGAGAATTGGATTCTATAAAGGGTCTTATCTTAATCTCTTACTCTTTTGATGAACGCTTACATAAAGTTAAGTTGTTAAGTTATGGGGTGATTGTTGTGTGGCAGAGCTTCTTATTTCCTAACAAGGCAGGGAGAAGGGAAATGGGGACAAGGAAGGACATGGAAGATATGCTCCCTGGAAATGAGGCTAGAAAGACCACTTAAACAGAAGAAAGGAGAGAACAATGTGCAGTATCCTCTGTCCTCATCTTGGAAAAATCAACACAGTCACTACAATTTGTCAAAGAAAAACCAGAGCCAGATAATATAGTTAAAGTGGTAAAACCAAACTTCACTTGGGAGCTATTGCAAAGGGGAAAGAGTCCTTAGGATAGTCAAGAAGAGGTATGTGACTGGATGAAAAATCAGTAAGAGGAAGCATCAGGGGTATTGGGATTTTGGTTAAACAGACCTGACAGGATTCTAGCTGAAGGCCAAAGGCCAAAAGTTGAGGATAAGAACTTTGATCACATGTCAGTGGCAATCAGAGTTGATGTTTGAGGCTTCTGCCTAAACTGACTTAGCAAGATTCCTGCTGCAGCTGGGTGATGCAGACCCAGCAAAGACAAATGCTAAGGTCGATGCTTTGAGGGTTCAGAGGAGACTGACTAAAGTTCCACCATGAAAGAGTCTGTGTCAATTTATTCTCTGTTAGTAGACTGGACTAAGATTCTCTCACTGACTAAAGTAACTCTGACCCTGCAAATTGTTTTTCAGCTAGGCCTGACTTTTGGACTACTAAATTGCTCTTTGTAGGATTTTTGCTTAAGCAAGTTTGGTAAGTCAGTTTTACCATAACCCCATCCCTAATATCTGACTGCCCTCGATATCTGACTGGGTTCCTCAGCCCCCACCCCCCCACTCTTAGGTGATGTCTGATCACCTGGTCTGTCTTAAGCAAGAATCTTGCCAGGTCAGTTTAGCTAGCACCTCCTCTCCCCTTACCCCTCACATTTTCTCTTAGTGAGTTTTCTTTTAAAAAATATTTTTATTGATTATGCTATTATAGTTTTCCCAATTTTCCCTCCTTTATCCCCCTTCTGCCCTGCCCCCCAGCCCTCCAGCATTCCCCCCCTTTAGTTCATACCCATGGGTTGTACATATAAGTTCTTTGAGTCCTCTGTTTTCCATACCATTTTTATCTCTCCCTGTCTACCTTATGCCTACTAACCATGCTTCTTCCCTGTACCTTTTCTGCACTACTCCTCCATTCCACTTCCCCACTGAAATACGAATCATAGGGGTGCTGGAAGGATAAAAACAACAGCAAAAATTGAAAACTTATTTGAACAAATAATGAAGGAAAACTTACCCAATCTAGCAAAGGAAATAGACTTCCAGGAAGTCCAGGAAGCCCAGAAAGTCCAAAGGAAGTTGGACCCAAAGAGGAACACACCAAGGCACATCATCATTAAGTTACCCAAGATTAACTATAAAGAGAGAATCTTAAAAGCAGCAAGAGGAAAGGAGAGAGAGTTACCTACAAAGGAGTGACCATAAGACTATCATCTGATTTCTCAAAAGAAACCTTGCAGGCAAGAATGTGCTGGAAAGAAGTATTTCAAGTCATGAAATGTAAAGACCTACATCCAAGATTACTCTATCCAGCAAAACTATCATTTAGAATGGAGGGCCAATAAAGTGCTTCCTAGATAAATTCAAGTTAAAGGAGTTCATCATCACCAAGCCATCATTATATGAAATGTTAAAGGGACATTTAAGGGACATCGAAAGGGGCATCTAAGAAAAAGAAGATAAAAAATGTGAACAGTAAAATGACAACAAACTCACCACTATCAACAAATGAACCTAAAAGAAAAGAAAAACAGTGAAAACAAAAACTAAGCAAACAACCAGAACAGGAACAGAATCAGAGAAATGGACATGTCTTAGTGATTTTTCCATCCAATGTCCCCACCTGGCTCCTTGGCCATAAATCCCCACTTTTGCTTATTGTATTTAGAGTTGAGCTGCATCTCTGTCCTTCACTATAAAACCCCACTGCAGTGGTTCTTGCAGCCATTATCAAGCACTGCCCTCCCTCACTGTCTTCCTAACTATGCTTTAATAATGTCGTTAGTTTTTTTTAGTAGACTGCAGACACCTACTCCGGTTAATTAGTTCAAAGTGGGTACACACAAGACACATCACAGATAACTCACAGAATGAATCCAAATCTGGAAATCTAAGCTCTGAACATAGAACACGGGATGATTCCAGGGGTCTGGGTGCCAAGAACAACACCATTTTCTTAAGTTTCATTTGAAAGAAAGCTATGAGCTACAATTTTATGTCTTTGCATTAATCTGTTCAGGTTTCAAATTTCTTGGAGCCATTCCACTAGGTTAGCTGAGGTCACTGGCCCAATTCTTTGCCAAGTGAGGGAAGAACAACTTAATTTATAGCCTCTCCATACAAAGCACATTGGGGAAGCTTTCCAAAAGGTAATGGAATGATGTTCCTGGAAACTGGATGAGGAGATTTTGTGAATTAAAATAATAATAATAAATAAATTGCTGTGTAACCTTTAAATCATGATTTCTCAGGAGAACAGTATAATCTAGAGGTAAGTAAAGGATCCAGGTTGCCAAATACTCAGATAACTGTTGACAATGTAAATGGATCTACTTATAACCAATAATATTGGAGACTTACACACTACCAGCTTTTGCTAATTTTACTTAATGTTTTACAAATTGGTAAAAACAGGATTATTTGCAGAACTTTAAAGAGGCAGGCTTGAGCTTGAATTTTAGCTCCATTATATACTTTGTGAGTTTGGACATGTCAGTTAGAAACTTGGAGACTCTGTTTCCTCTTACACATAACATGGAGTGATGCAGCTGTACCCCAAGGTCATGGGGATTAAACACAGTGATATCCATGCATTACTTGGTACAGTGGCACAGGATAACCAGTCAGTATATGTGAATAGTCCCTGATTTTGTCCTGTATAATGGCTATTTGTCACTGTTAACCAATAGTGATCTCAGGCTGCAAAACAACTTAAAAGTTTATTTGGGGTATAAAAGGATTCTAACCCAAGAGATACAGATTCAGTTAGCAATACAAACTGCACCCTGGAAAGAACAAAGAAAGGCAGGGTTTATAAAGGCAAAAACCACCAAGTGTAACTCTTTTAATTAAATAAATGATGCTGGCTCAGTCATCAGGAATTGGTTAGCTCCAATATGCAAATATGAGGTGGGGAGCAAACAGTGCAAGGAAGAGGTTAAATCCACATGTTCAGGCAGCTGTGGTTGTTCCAGGATATTTATGGCTCAGCCTTGATCTCAGTATAGAAATAGGTTAGCAACTTAATAGCAAGGCAAATAAATCATAGGCTTAATCTACAAGGGCCACAGTGACTCATCCCAGAAGAAACGATTGTCTAGCTTTGGCCCTATCTGCCCCAACTGATGAAATGCCCAAGGACCAGAGAGACTGGATTCAGAGCTCTCACCTATTTCACATCAAACTCCTGATGAAGTCCAGCTACCAACTTTTTAGAAAGGCTTCCACGTTGAGTAGGGCTCCAACCAACAGTGGGCTCTGGAGGCACTCCAATGGGCCACCTTGGCCACCCCTCCCCTGAACCCCACCTAATCATTTGAGTTATAGGTCTTGTCCACTTGCCAGTTTGTTGATTAAAGCCTGTGTCCCAAACACCAACACCACAGCCAGCATGTCCACTGGACTTTTAGACCCATACTCGTCTGGAATTAGGTAAAAAGTAGACAGCCTTTGAGGGACAGTTAATTGGCCTGTCATTGGGTTTTAGTAAATACTGAGCACAAGACCCAGGGTTGTAATCTTAAAACTAAAAACACCTAATCATAATGTTAGTCTGAATAAGAGCCTCAAATTGCTGAGTGGAGGCAGCTCAAGATTCTTTCATTGTAAGCAAAAATGGCACTCAGAGCAACAGGAGAGGCCTGGCCTAGCAGGGCTCCTGTAACTCCACAGAAGTTCTTAGGAGTGGCCCTCTGATCCTTAGCACATGGCCTGAGCAAGTGCTGTCTGCACTGTCGAAGGTGGGGGGACATGACCTTTCTCCCCACAAACAGGAATAGCTAACTGATGGCTCCTCCAAGCTACCTTGTATTGGGCCAGCATGGGCTGCATCTACCACCCAGCTTGAGAGAGCTGTCCCTCACCAAGTGTGGAAAAGGGCATTCACTACTGTGGACAGACTTCATGTGGTACAGATGACTACACCTCTCAACAAAGGAGCCATACTCTACTTTCAGGCCATGCTGTCCAAGGCCTACAAGACCACCTGGTTTTGTGTTCAAGTTTCCTGAACACATGGTATCTAATAATAGCTCAATCATGAAACATGGAAACAAACTTCAGGGGCTGATAAACAGAGACAATGTAATCACACTTCGACTCTACATCTTAGGTGAGTGTACTGGGGCCTCAGTTCAACAATTCCTCCAGAAACTATTTTTCATTTGTTCCACATTTGATCAGACTGTCTGTCCCTTCCTCCAATTGTATGCCTTTTCTTTTACAGATTTTTTCCATTCATTTGCCATGAGGGGACCTGCATCCCCTTCTGCCCTTGTCTAAGGACTCAAGTAGATAGAAGATTAAATAGAGTTAGAGGCTATAGAAACACATTTTAACATCTTTTAAAAGTGTTGTGCTAACCAATTCTTAAATATGATGTCTTTTTCTCGCTAAGTTATATAAAAATGTTTTTCTATAAAAATACTTTTGATCCTATTATATAGAATCTTTCTAGACAATAAATCTTAATAAAAACAGAAAAATTAATTCAAAACCATAATAAAGCTTTGCTTGTTAAATATGATGCACTGAAAATGATACAACACTCTGACACATAGAAAGGCATAGAGAAAAAAAAAGATTTTAACAATCTTTGTTTTTTTCAAAGCTACTCTGAAAGCATTCCCCTTTTCCTAAAAACAAACAAAACAAACACTTCCCCTGCTACTGTGAGTCCTTTAAGTCATTTATGTTTGGGCTGGTGGCCAAACCAATGATCATACTTTGCCACACTGATTATGAGGCACCAGAGGATGGCCTAGCTCTTGCACTTTCCAGACACAACACCCCCAAATGTCACTTACACAAGTGAGGTGGGTAAACTGACATCAGAGACAAACTATCTCCAGCAGTGCCTCGAAAAGTAGAAACAAAATTATTCAGGCTAGACCAAAAAGCCCAGGTGAAGAGGCCTGTTGTTAACATGACTACCTGATTAATCCATGTCCTACCTGGAGTGCCCTGACATTATTTGTTTGCAAAGAAGTGGCCATGTGTGTCTGTGAGACTTACTCCTGCATATGTACCTGACCGTCATGATGTCACTTCAGCCCTGGACGTCATTCACATCTCCAAGCTCCTAGCCAGCTTGAGCAGGGCCTGAATTCATGCCTTGGACCAAGAGAAAAGGCTCATACAAACACTTTTAAAACACTTTTTTAATTTATTGCTTTTACAGAGAGAGAGGAAGGGGGAGAGAGAGAGAAAGAGAAACACTGATTTGTTGTTCCACATATTTATGCATACATTGGTTGCTTATTGTATGTACCCGAACTGGAGATCGAACCCACAACCTTGGTGCATCAGGATAACCAACTGACCTACCTGGCTAGGGCCATACAAACATTTTTAAAGTTTCATCATTCTGTAAACTAGACATAGGTAGTTTAAGAGAGACACCTTTCCTTCTTAGTAAGGGTAAAGACTTATACTGAGACTCAGTCCTCCAGGCCTAATTCTCCTACTTGGCATGATTTCCATCAAAGTCTTAGTCCTGTTGTCTCAAACCAATTTTCCACTTCTTGAAGCAGCCCCTCAAAGTCTAACCTTTTCAAGTTCATGGTAAAATAGCCAATGTTTTTCACTTGGGTCTTAAGGAAATTGAAGAGCAAAGTTAAAAGAGTTCAGCTCTAGGCCAAAATCCTGTGTGATTTCTCAGGCTTGATCATAGATATTACAAAGGCTTTATGGGGCAAGTCTCACAGGGGAAGTTGCCCTCCCCACTACAGACATGGGGCATAGCTGGCACACTGCAGATTCTGAAAGGAGTTATAGTCAAAACTCCGGGACCCCTACAGTCAGCCGTGTTGTGCACGTGTCTGCATCCCAGACCAACAGCTTCGTTGAAAGCCTTCCATGGTGACCTTCCACTGGGATCTCTGCAAAGACCTACTTATGGGACACTGAAGAAGCTTATGGGTATTTCTCCCCTTTGACTCAGAACTCAGTACTTTTCTGCTCCTAGTATTTTCCTCTCTTCCTGCCCCTGGCCCCAGGATCCACAGAACTTCTGGAACCTTTTGTTGGGTTGCCTTTGGAAGGGAGATGACATCCACATCTGTGCTGATCCGCCTGACCTTGAAAAATGGGCCATTCCATAGGAACAAATAGAAAAGGAAGAGAATTGAAGTTTTTTCTAGTTTTGCCTCTTCTTTATACTATCACAATAAGTAATTAAAGGCCTGACTATGACTTTCATTTTCAATTTATTGATTTAATCATCTCTCTGACACTTGGCAGCTTAGCTTCAGCTGAGCTCCAAGAGTTTACTCTCACCACTACTTTTCAACATGGTTCTGAAAGTCCTAGCCAGAGCAATAGGCAAGTAAAAGGAAATGAAAGGCGTATAGATTGGAAAGGAAGAGCTAAACAGTCTCTACTTACAGATGACATGATAGTCTACTTGGACATTTCCAATGGTTCTACAAAAATAACTGAGTTGCAAGACACAAGGACAACATGCAAATATTAATCATCTCCTTATATACTAGCAAAGGAAAGTCAGAAATAAAAATTAAGAACACTATGCCCTTTATGTTTACTAAAACAGAAAAAAATCAAATAATAAAGTATAGGTATAACAAAACTAGTACAGATTCTGTACAATGAGAACTACAAAATTTTAATTTAACTCTGTTGGTCTTTATAGTAAATGTGACAATTCTCCTAAAATTAATTTATAGGTTTAATGAAATTCCTATCAAAATTCAGGAAAGCTTCTTTGTAGATATAGACTGGCTGATTCTTAAATTAATATGGAGAAGGAAATGGGAGAGATGTAATGTTTTTGTAAAAGAAGAATACAGTGGGGGTAATCATACTACCTGGATTTTTATTGTGGTCAAGCATAAAGAAGAAAGGTGCCATTTGAACTCTTTTTTAAGTGTGCAACTCAGTGACATTAATTACATTCACAATATTGTGCAGCTATCATCACTTTATTTTCAGAACCTTTTCATCACCCTAAACTTCATACCAAGTATGTATTAATTCTCCATTTTGCTCTCCCCTGAGCCTCAAGTTTCCAGTAGATGAGCTGTGGTTGACCTTACTGAGGATACTTTCATGAAATGGGTCCCTTCTTTCTTGCTGCTTTCAAGGTTCATCTTTCCTTTGTTTTTCAACAGTTTGATCATGAGGTGTTTTATTATCAGAATCTGAGTTTCTTTAATGTGTAGTTAATGTTTCCCATCAAATTTTAGAACTTTTCAGCCTTTATGTCCTCAGATATTTCTTCTGTCCCTTTTTTGCTCATTTCTCTTATTTTGTATATTGTGTATATATTGGGACACATGAGATTGTCCCATCAGTCTCTAGGGTTCTCTTCATTTTTTTTCTATTTTTTTAAATCTTTTTGTTCCTAGACTGGATAATCTCAATTATCCTATCTTCAAGTTTGCTTATTCTTTCACCTGTCAACTCAAACCTGCCTCTAGAATTTCTATGATTCTTTTTTTTTCAATTTCTCTTTAGAGATATTTTATATTTGGTGAGACTGTTTTCATACTTTCTTTAGTATATAGATATAATGTCCTTTAGTTTTTTTAAATATCTATAATTATTGATTTAAAATTTTTGGTAAGTTCAACATCTGGGCTCCCTCAGGAACTTGTTCTTTTACTACTTTTTTTTCTCTGAACATGGGCCATACTTTGTATGTCTAATTTTTGTTGTTGTTATTGAAAATTTAACATAAATGATATAATGTGGTGACTAGGAAATTAGTTCTCTCAGCTACCCAGTGTTCCTGGTCATTGGTGTTTGTCAATGTTGTTGCTGTTGTTTGTTTAGTGACTTTCTGAATGCATTTTGTAAAGTCTACATTTGTTTTATGTGGCCATCAAAGTTTCTGTTTAGTTAGTTTAACGAGAAGCTAATATAGGACACATCATCTTAAATGCCTTGCAAAACTAAGCTTCATTGGTTTTGCAGAGGAGTCTGTGCTTTTGTGTGTGTTTGAGCATGACTTTAATATTTCTGCATTTATAACTTTACCTCAGTCTTTATTTCCTGCTTGCACAGAGCTACACAGTCATCAGAGATGCAATCTCAGGACCTTCTCCTGTCTTTCCTGAGCATGCACACAGAGCTATATATGTATGTGGCCTTCCAGATTCCTAGTACTATGTTGAAACTTTTCAAAACGCCTTATTCCCCAGGTGTTCCTTATGAGTTTTTAGTCAGTGGCTTGTTTGCCCTACTGCTACCACTTCCACTGGAAGCTGTAATATCAAACCATTGTCATTGATGGTTTTGATAATCTGTCCTGGAAGATAAGGCAATTCTCCCTGAGTGAACTGCTGAATAAGGTCAAATAACAACAAGCCCTGTGAATGGGGGTTTCTAGGGGACTTTCAGGTGACTCATATAGTGAGAATTTTCTGGGGATGGGCTTTTATGGAATTCCAAAACTATCTTCCCCTTCTAGTGACTATTAGGCTTCCATTTATTATAACTCTATTTTATTGCTGAGATTTTTTACTTTTATCAGTATTTGTAATAGATTGTTTAAGCATTTTTATGGTAGCTGTTTAGTAATCCTTATCAGACAATTCTATCTCACTGCTAACATCATTTGATTGGTTTTTTCTCATTCAACTTGAGATTTTCCTGGCAGGTGATTAACAAAAGTTGGCTTCATTCATTATGCCTAACATGAGGAACTGTGGAGACTATTCTTTACCTGAGATTGGGCTCATTTTAAGTATAAATAAGACCTAGAAATCTTAACATAAAGAAAATAAATTTGACTATCTAGCATTCAAAAATTTCTTTATAGCAAAATCCATCATATGTAAAGATGTAAAGCCAAAGACATAAATAAACTAGGAAAAAAATTGCAACTGGTAGAACAAACCAAGAGCATGGTATGTTTTTTATGGCTTCCTCTAATTATTTTCCCACCTCCAGTTTTATAAAATCTTCCCTGTGCTTATCTTTCCCACTCTCCATTTTTAGTTTCTTTCTGTTTGTCTTGTCTTGCTCTGTGCAGCTTAACCAACACCTGCCTTGGGGGAAATGTCTGTGTTAACTGTCTTTGGGACCTCAGTCCCTTAGGTCCGGGTGGCTTTGGTAAATTGAATACAATTTTTGTCTTCCCTCACCCCAAATGATAATATATTTCTACCAGCTGCTCTGACTCATGGCTACCTCCCTCTGCCAGGCTTCTTGTCCTCTGACTCACTGTCAGGAATCAGAAAATGCTTGAAAGCTATTTGCATGCAGTGGGCTCAGCTAAGTGAGGTATGAATTCCTCTGAATCTGGCGTCTTAGGCTCTGGCTGCTTTAAGCAGGTGTTTTGTGTATTTTCTTGCAGCTTTCCTAGCTGTGTTCAGTGGGAGTGATGATCTACTGCAAGCTGCTCTATTATAGCCCTATTTGATTGGTTTTAACAAGATAATTAAAATAGAAAACTTTTATAACAACACTGTAGATGAAAAATCAGTGTTTTGTAATGTGATTAATTGTCTAAAAATAAAGTTACTTGATTCTGATATTCTCATTTCTTCATAAAACTTGAGGGTATATAAAACAAATGGAAGTAAAGCATAATGATTACTTGCTTTTTGTCTAATTCTGCTCAAACTCCTGGAATACACTACTTAAATGAGATTATTTTCCAAAGCTTCTTGGGTTCTTATTCCAATTTTAATGAATTAAGATTAAAGTAGAATTATTGTGATTGATGGTAATCTTTTTTGTAAAAAAAATTATCAAAATAATTACTTTGAATGCACATACATGCACACATATGAATAACCCACTGGCAAGTACTTTCTGTGTGAGTACTTACTACTGTAGTTTTTTTTCAAATGACACATTCAGTACCCACATTTAAGCAAATGCTAAATACTTAATTTAACTGTACCATCTGGCATTACAGCCTTAAATAAATTCCACTTGCTTGAAAAATCTTTAAATATAGATTATTTGTTAGGATTTACTTATTCCCCTGGTTTTCCATTCATATAAATTAAAAATTATTTTATATTGTCCTATAATATTTTTGAAAACAAGAAAGTATAATTTTCCTCCTGTTATTTTACATTTCTACAAATGCTAACTAGATGGTAGTGTCATAGATAACATATTTTACTTGTACCAAAGGAAAATCTAACCAACAGTTTTGCTTCACAAGACCCTACAAGAATTGTCTAGCAAAGGCAGAGAGATGAGAAGATCTGCTTCTGAAGATGACTCAAGAATGATTACCAAAGACTTGGGTTAGACCATTGTGAAAATGCACCATAGACTTCTCTGTATAAAAGAGAGTATATAGTGTCGTAGGTTCAATTCCCAGTCAGAGCACATGCCTGGGTGCAGGCCATGGCCCCCAGCAACCGCACATTGATGTTTCTCTCTCTCTCTCTCTCTCTTTTTCCTTCTCTCTCTCTCTCTCTCTCTCTCTCTCTCTCTTTCTCCCTCCCTTCCCTCTCTAAAAATAAGTAAATAAAATCTTTTAAAAAATACCTTCTATCACAACAAACATTGTCTATAAAAAAGAGAGAGTATAAAAGTAAAATTATTCATTTCCTTCTCTGAAGCATAAGAAAAAGAGTGGGAGGAGTTTTTAAGTCTATCCTACTTTAGTTAATTTTATGATACTGTACCAAGAAGTATGATGTCATGTTTTCAAAGATTAACAAAACAAACAAACAAGAAGACGAACAAAAAAACCTTTTCAGCTACTTAAACAGTTTACTGAGAATAGCACCCTAGTCCAAACTGAGATAAGCTGAAACAGCTCTAAGGAAACATATGACCACAGCAAAAATGATGACAAGTGAATGAATGTGCTACATGAATCAGTACCAAGTTCCATTCCAGGGAAACAAATAAAGTATGTTCAGAAAGCATGTGTTTCCTAAAACAAAGGAAACATAGCAGCTGATCTATGTACACCATATAATCGGTTATGTAATCTGTTTAACATTAGTGGTGACAAAGTCCACTGTTTAAAATAGCCAATGAGTTGTCAGCATTGTGTGAGTAATAAGTGGTACACTAAAGCTTGGGG
This sequence comes from Phyllostomus discolor, assembly GCF_004126475.2. Taxonomy (NCBI): domain Eukaryota; kingdom Metazoa; phylum Chordata; class Mammalia; order Chiroptera; family Phyllostomidae; genus Phyllostomus; species Phyllostomus discolor. The sequence goes on from NC_040905.2 coordinate 129,425,837, forward strand.
TTTCTGGTCCAACCTGGGTCCATACCCTGCCCTTTATTCACTAACCAGGTTTCTTCCCTGACCGTGGGCTTTCTGTCTGTAAAATGAGAAAGGTGCTACTAAGTTTTTGCGGTATCTATGAAAGTTCCCTGAAGTACTATGAGCAAATAGCCTGGCATAAAGCCTGGAAAAACGTAGCAAGATGGCCTGGAAATGTGGTGTTCTGGCAAATGTCAGGTTATCCAGGTGAACATTGTTCAGTGATCTTGTTTAGATTTCCTACCTCTGCAGCTTTGGCTACCACAAAGTCAGCCACCATGCAAACAGGTTTCAGGGCACATTATTCTGAACACACAGATGTCGACTAGTGAGCCACTGTAGGGACCATGCCCACAGCCCTCAGAATCCTACTGCATGTGGTGTTTGAGGCTGCCTTTTAAGGACATGACCCAGGTGGTAATGGCAAGCTCAGCAGCCAGGACTTTAACCTGGTTAGGTGGCAAGATGAAACCTAAAGGGGAGGCACTGGGTGCCTGAGAAGCTGTTCGTCCTATGTCCTATTTATGCAAACTCCTTCTGTTAACATGTTCAAAACAACAATAATTGCACCAGTAAGCAAAGTGTGCTAATTATCTAAGCTTAAGGTATTGATTCAGGTGGGAACTTCATAAGCTAATTAATCACCAGTAAAATCTTTATAAGAGTTTCCTTGTATGTTATTTATACAACAAATACAATGATGGGCAAGAGGAGGCATAGCTTATTAAGGACTCATTATACAGGAATTTTCTAATAGCTGTACATGAATTAATTTGAATCTCACCACCACTCATTAGGCTGGACATGCTTATCCCCATTTTAAGATCGAGGAAAGTGAAGCTGTAAGGCATTGAATAGATTAGCCACAAACTTCATTTGTATTTTTTCTATAAACTGGCTCTAGTAGTGTTTAATTGTCCTTAACTTCATTTGAAACAATTTTGTTAGATTGTATTATGACAATTTGTCATATTAGCATGCATTTTTTTAAAAAGTTATCAAAATTGGTGAATTTTTTGTATAGCTATTTTAATATTGAAGATGGACAAATAAGCAATATTTTGGCATATTATGCTTTATTATTTCAAGAAAGGTAAAAATGCAACTAAAATGCAAAAAAAAAATAGATTTGTGTGGTGTATGGAAAAGGGGCTGTGACTGATCGGATGTGTCAAAAGTGGCTTATGAAGTTTTGTGCTGGAGATTTCTTGCTCTCCAGTGCTCCATGGTTGGATAGTCCAGTTGAAGTTGACAGTGATCAAAATGAGACATTAATTAAGAATAATCAATGTTCCACCACGTAAGAAATAGCCAACATATTCAAAATATCAAAATCAAGTGTTGAAAATTATTAACACCAGCATGGTATTTTAATCACTTTGATGTTTGGGTTCTACATAAGTTAAGTGATAAAAACCTTCAGGATTGCATTGCTGTGTATGATTTTCTACTTAAATGTAATGAAAACATTCTGTTTTTAAAACAAATTATTTTGTATTAAACAAAACAATGATTATCCAACGATGGGCAATGACAAGTGGATACTTTACAATAATGTGGAAAGAAAAAGATCATGGAGCAAGCAAATTGAAGCACTGCCAACCAAACAAAAGGCCAATCCTTATGCATAGAAGGTGACGCTGCATATATGGTGGGATTGGAAGGGAGGCTTCTGTTATGACCTCCTTTCAGAAAACCAAATGATTAATCCCACCACGTACTGCTCCAACTGAAAGCAGCAAATTGATGAAGAGCGTTCAAAATTAGTCAACAGAAAATGCACAATCTTCCATTGGGATAACACAAGACCACATGTTTCTTTGATGGTCAGGCAGAAACTGTTACAGTGAGGCTGGGAAGTTCTTATTGATCCACTGTATTCACCAGACATCATAACTTCAGGTTACTGTTGACTTTGGTCTTTACAAAATTCTCTTAATGAAAAAAAAATTCAACTCCCTGGAGACTGAAAAAGGCACCTAGAACAGTTTTTGCTCAAAAAGAAAAAGTTTTAAGAAGATGAAATTATGAAGTTGGCTGAGAGATAGCAGAAGGTAGTGGAACTAAATGGTGAATATACTGTTCAATAAAGTATTTGGTGAAAATGAAAAATGTGTCCTTTATTTTTACTTAAAAACCGAATGAACTTTTCGGCCTTGTATGTCACATGGTTAGTGAAAAGGAGTCAGGAGTTATTCAGGCAGTCTGCCTCTAAGTGCCATATCGTAGTGAAAATTAATAAATAATTAATAAATAGTAGTTATAACAATCTGGAAGATAGAGCTGGGTTAGGTGGGAGCAGAATCCACTCCCCCCTGAGCACAGGTGAAACACCTAGCCAATCTTCTGAAGAACAGAATGATCAGCCAACAGTATCCCAGTGTATATGAAGATTGGAGACCAAACATTATAGAGGACATTGAAAAAATCAAACGGTAAAAAGAGTGCTTCAGGACAATAAGGTCCCTGGGATCAGAGCAGGGACCAGGACAGCTGCAGCCCCAGGCCCAGCACCTGCCGGTTCTGCTTCGGGATTCTTGGGAGAGAGCCAGGTCAATGCCAAAAAAGGTTTGAGCAACACCAGAAGGGACCTGGATGCTTGAAGTCACAGGTGGGTAATAAGGATGAAGTGGCAAATACACAGGGGTGGTGTGCACCCGCTGAGACTGTGGATGCCTGCTGGGAAGAGTTGGGCTGTGATGGACTCTGACCCAGGCAGCCCTTGGTCTGGTTGGAGAGTTGGGCTGTGTGGGAGGCCAGGAGCTTGTTTAGAGTGGCAAGCTTGAATAGGAGGAATTTTTCAAAAAGAAAGAGAGAAAAAAGAGGCACTTAGCAGCTGTTTGGGGAATTCTCCCACAGCAGCCATCCCCACTTCCTGTGCCCCACCTCAGGGACCCATTAGCACTCACACCTGAAAATGGTGAGCACCTGAACCCATGGCCCAGTGGCTGCCCATCCCACCCCAGCAGCGAGGCTGAGTGCTCAGGCCTGCTGCAGCCCCAGGATATTTCTCTTCTTTCTGTTTAGTTTTCTTCACTTGGTTTGTTAAATTGCATTGTTTGACTATTTTCCCTTGTTCTCTCTTTCATAGTGTATTTTTAATTTTCCATCTTTCACTTCACTTATGTTCCAACACCACAATACTCTAGGTACGGTACTTCCAATTCTTGTTATTCAGATCACATAGATTCTGTCATATGATTGTTGCTCCATTATTATTGTAAGTCATCGCTCTTCCACAAAATTGTAAATACTACACAGCACCCCTCCTCAATCTTAGCTCACTTCACTGTTTCCTGAACTTTATCACTATTGTGGTTAACTCTATTCTCCTGCACACCACACCTATTTTCTATCCTTTACTCTTAATTTACCTCATAATCTGACCTCCCACAAGCTCACTGCTTTTTACATCCAACTCACAATCCTTCCCCGCCCTAACAAGAGTCTTATCTTTCTTCTACCCTTTCTAAAAAGTGGCTAGTTGGGTGAAATATCATGGTTAACACTATACATAGCCAAAGAATACCCTATCTCTTCTCTATAGGTTGGTACATTCAATGTCATTGAATACACTCCCATTGTCTTAAACCATTTTGCCTTCTCCCTCCAACTGATAAAACAAAAGAGTAGGTGGGAGCTGTGAACACCAGGATACCACTGGAAGAAAAAACCCACCAACAAAGGAACCACCAACAGGTAACAGCAGAAGAAGGGTGAAGGAGGGAGTGGAAGCTACACTAACCTCAATCCAGGACATATCTGGAAGTACAAGTAAATGGTGGAGAAATTATCCAGAACGAACAACTGAACAAGACCAAGAAAGAAGCCACAAATCCTTGAAGAGACAGAAGAACAAATTTCAACACAACTGTCTACACCTGCACAACAGAATACAAGATGTGGTGGGTGAAGTGACCCCCAGTTAACCAGCTGGAGGGAAGGACCCACCAAAGAAAGACCCAACAACAATCACAACCCAATTACATCTAGAGAGCCAAAATAAATGACAGCCCAAGACCAGTGAGCTAAGGAGATCTAGGAGACTACACCACTGAATCTCACAGATTTTAAACATAGAAGTTCCCATAAGAAACCAGGGGAGTCAGAAAAGATCAATTTAAGAAGCAGAGGCTAACAAGAAGAGTCTCACAAACAATGAGAAGACAAAGAAACAATCCCCAAATGAAAGGAAAGGAGGAAGCCTCAGATGGAGGGCTAAATGAAATAGAGGCAAGCCAACTATCAAATATTGAGTGCAAAGCAATGGTTATCTGGAAGCTCAAGGAGCTCATAGAGAATTACCAAAAACTACAGGGAAACTACAACAAACTCACTGCAAACTATATCAACATGAAAAAGGAAATATCAACTATCAACAACGGCCAAGAGAAAATGAAGAATACAATTTCTGAACTAAAGAACACAGAAGAAAGAATCAAAAGCGGGATCAATGAAGAAGAGGATTGGATCAGTAAGCTGGAGGACAAGGTAGAAAGAAAAACACCCAGAATGAGCAAGAAAAGGAAAAGAGGCTCAGAAAGAATGAAGAGGGGTTAAGGGAAATGCATGACACCATGAAACGTAATAAGACCCATATAATAGGGATACCAGAAGGAGAATAAGAAGAGCAAGGGATAGAAAACCTGTTTGAAAAAGTAATGATGGAATACTTCCCTCATTTGATGAGAGAAAAAGTCACACAAATCCAAGAATCACAGAGGGTCTCAATCAAGAAGGACCCAAGAGACTCACTCCAAGACACATTGTAATTAAAGTGGCAAAATTCCAAGACAAAGAAAGAATCTTAAAGGCAGCAAGTGAGAAACAGGAAGTAATATACAAGAGACCCAGTAAAGCTAACAGCTGATTTCTCAGTGGAAATGCTCCCAGCCAGAAGAGAATTACAAGAAATATTCCAAGTAATGAGAACCAGACGCCTGCAACCAAGCCTACTTTACCCAACAAGGCTCTCAATTAAGATGCAAAGCCAAATAAGGATCTTCCTAGACAAAAGAAGTCTAAAAGAATACACCTCTACCAAACTAGCCTTGCAAGAGATTCTAAAGGGACTGCTTTAAGAAAAGGAAGTAAAAGAGTGAGAGAGAGGAACACAGGTACAAAAAAGATGGCAATGTATAAGTACCAATCAATAATAACCTTAAATGTAAATGGGTTAAATGCTCCAATCTAAAGACATAGGATAGCTGAATGAATAAGAAAGCATGACCCACACACCTAAAAGAAACACACCTCAGGACAAAAGATCTGCACAGACTGAAAGTGAAGGGCTGGAAACAAGTATTCCAAGGAAGCAAACAGGAAAAAAAAGCCAGGGTAGCAATACCTATATCAGACAAAGTAGACTCAAAAAAGACAGACCCAGAAGGTTACTTCATAAAGCTTAAGGAAAGAATTCAACAGTTAGACATAAACATTGTAAATATATATGTACTCAACATAGGAACAAACAAATACATAAAGAAAATCTTGGAAGACTTCAAGAAAGATATTGACAGCAATGCAATTATAGTAGGGGATTTCAACACCTCACTGTCAAAAATGGATACATCTTCCAAACAAAATAACAACAAATATATTGCTGTATTTAACAATGTCCCAAATCAAATGGACTTAACTGATTGTGTGTGTGTGTGTGTGTGTGTGTGTGTGTGAGTGTGTGTGTGTAGAGAGAGCCTTTCATCCCAAAGAAGCAAAATGTACAATCTTTTCAAATGCAGTGAAACATTTTCAAAGATACTCCACATATAGGAAACAAAACAAACCTTAACAAATTCAAGAAAACTGAAATCACATCAAGCATTTTCTATGACATCAAAGGACTGAAACTAGATGCCAGCCTCAAGGAAAAAACTCAAAACAACTCAAACTCATGGTGACTGAATAGCATGCTATTAAACAATGAATGGGTCAAGAATGAGATCAAGGAAGAATAAAAAAGTTTCTGGAAACAAATGAAAATTAACTCACAACAACCCAAATCTTACAGGACACAGCTAAGGCAGTCCTGAGAGGGAAGTTCATAGTGATACAGGCCTACCTAAAAAAAAAAATAGAAAGATTTCAAATAAACAACCTAACCTGACACACACAGGAACTTGAAGAACAATAACAAAGACAGCCCAGAGCAAGTAGAAGAAACGAAATAACCATGGTCAGAGCAGAATTAAACTACATAGAGACTAAAAGCACAATGCAAGAGATCAATAAGTCTAGGAGCTGGTTCTTTGAAGAGATAAACAAAATTGACAAGCCTTTAGTGGACTCATCAAGAAAAAAAGAGAGAGGACTGAAATAAACACAATCAGAAATGAAGGAGGAGAGATTACAACTGATACCGCAGAAATACAAAGGATTGTAAGAAATTGCTACAAAGAATTATATGCCAACACATTTAAAAACCTAAGTGAAATGGACAAATTTCTAAAAAAATATAATCTTCCAAAACCGAATGAAGAAGGAGAAAGCCAGAACAGATCAATAACAGCCAACAAAACTGAAACAGTAATCAAAAAACTCCCAACACACAAAAGCCCTGGACCAGATGGTTTCACAGGAGAATTCTACAAAGCATTTAAGGAAGCACTAACCCCTATCCTCTACAGACTATTCCAAAAAATCCAGAATGATGGAAGACTCCCAAACTCTTTTCATGAAGCCAGTGTCATCCTAATCCCAAAACCAGATAAAGACAAAACAAAGAAAGAAAACTTCAGGCCAATACTGCTGATGAACATAGACACTAAAATCCTCAACAAAATACTGGCAAACTGCAACCAGCAATATGTTAAAATGATCATACACCATGATCAAATGGGATTAATCCCAGGGATGCAGGAATGCACACTATTCACAAATCAATAAATGTAAAATATCATATAAACAAAAGCAAAGACAGAAATCACATGATCATATAAATAGACATGGATAAAGAATTTGAAGAGGTACAGCACCCATTTATGATAAAAAAAAGCAGCATAGTGGGAGCAGAGGGAGCATTCCTCAATATAATAAAGACCATATATCAGAGACCTACACCCAACATCATACTCAATGGACAAAAATTAAAATCTTTACCAGTAAGATCAGGAAGAAGACAAGGTTGTCCACTTTCACCAGTTCTAGTCACATAGTACTAGAAGTCCTAGCCACAGCAATCAGACAAGAAAAGGAAATAAAAGGCATCCAAATCAGAAAGGAGGTAACAAAACTGTCAGTGTTTGCAGATGACATGATGGTGTATATAGAAAATCCTATAGACTCAGCCAAAACTCTGCTCAACCTAATAAATGAATTTCTCAAAACAGCGGGATACAAAATCAATACCCAGAAATCAAAGGCATTTTTGTACACCAACGATGAAAGATCAGAAACACAAATCAGGATGAAAAAACCACATTTGATATAGCAACAAGAAAAATAAAATACCTAGTAATAAATCTAAACAAGGATGTAAAAGACCACTACTCAGAAAACTACACAATACTGAAGAAAGAAATTAAGGAAGATGCAAATAAATGGAAACATATACTGTGTTCATGGATCAGAAGATTAACCCCATCAAAATGCCCATACTACACAAAGCAATTTATAGAATCAACACAATAACTATTAAAGTACAAATGGCATATTTCACAGACATAGAACATACACTTAAAAATTTATATGGAACCATAAACAACCCCAAATACCTACAGCAATTTTGAGAAACAAGAGCAAAGTAGGAGAGATCAGAATACCTGATATCAAACTGTATTATAAGGCCACTGTAATCAAAACAGGCTGGTAGTGGCATAAGAACACACACATAAGCCAATGGAACAGAATAGAGAGCTCAGAAATAAACCCAAGTCTCTGCAGTCAATATTTGACAAAGAGAGCAGCAGGATAAAGTGCAGTAAAAATAGTCTTTCAACAAATGGTGTTGGGAGAGCTGGACAGCTACATGCAAAAATATTAAACTTGAGCACCAATTTACACCATAAACAAAAATAAATTCACGGTGGACAAAGGACTTAAACATATCTCATGGCACAGTAAAAGTACTAGAAGAGAACATAGGCAGGAAAATCTCAGATATTCCATGCAGCAATATTTTCACTGTGTCCCCTGGAGCAAGGGACATAAAGGAAAGAACAAACATGGGATCTCATCAAAATAAAAAGCTTCTGCACAGGTAAATAAAACATCATTAAAATGAAAAGGGAACCAACCATATGGAAAAACATATTTGCCAATGATACCTCAAACAAGGGTTTAAGCTCCAAAACATGTACAGAACTCACATGACTCCACTCTAAGAAGACAAGAAACCCAATTTTAAACAATGGGCAAAGGACTTGAACAGACACTTCTTCAAGGAGGACATTCAGAGGGTCCAGAAACATATGGAAGGATGCTCAGTATTGCTAGCTATCAGAGAGATGCACATTCAAACCACAATGAGATTCCACCTCACCCCATTGAGAGTTGCCATCATAAACAAAGCAACAAACAACAAGTGTTGGAGAGGTTGTGGAGAAAAGGGAACCCTAGTGCACTGTTGGTGGGATTGCAGACTGGTACAACCACTATACAAAACAATATGGAATTTCCTCAAAAAACTATAAATGGAATTGCCTTTTGACCCAGCAATTCCACTGCTAGGATTATATCCTAAGAACCCTGAAACACCAATCCAAAAGAACCTACTCACCCCAAGGTTCATAGCAGCACAATTTAAAATAGGCAAGTGCTGGAAGCAACGTAGGTGCCCATCAGTAAATGAATGGATCAAATAACTCTTGTACATTTATATAATGGAATTCTCTGTAGCAGTAACAGAGAAGGAGCTCTTACCCTTTGCAACTGCATGTATAGAAGTGGAGAGCATTATGCTAAGCAAAATAAGCCAGGTGGTGAAAGACAAATACCATATGATCTCACCTTTAACAGGAACCTAATCAACAAAATGAACAAGCAAGCAAAATATAACCAAAGATACTGAAATAGAGGACAGGCTGACAGTGACCAGAGGGGATGGGTAGGGGATTATAGGGATAAAGGTTGAAGGGTTTGCAGGAACAATTATAAAGGACACATGGACAATAGCAAGGGGGTGTGGAAACAGGAGAGGGATGTGGGGAGGGCTGCAGTGATGAGGAGGGGTGAGGGGAAAAGTCAGAAAACTATACTTGAACAACAATTTTTAAAATGTTTGAAAAAAATGGTAGCTATCAACCTAACTAGTGCCACAGATCTTACAAAGCAGAATATATGAAAACCTACAAATAAAGGAGAAAAAAATGACTAGCTTAGCCCAAATATTTGTGAAATGTCCTATATTTTTATTGTCCCAATGGAAAATTTATAATTATTGACTATTAATAGAAAAACACCCCTGGCTGGCATAGCTCAGTGGATTGAGTGCGGGCTGTGAACCAAAGTGTCGCAGGTTCGATTCCCAGTCAGGGTACATGCATGGGTTGCAGGCCATGACCCCCAGCAACCGCACATCGATGTTTCTCTCTCTCTATCTACATCCCTTCCCTCTCTAAAAATAAATAAAATCTTTAAAAAAAAGAAAAGAAAAACACTACAGAAATTTTATTTTATGTCCAGCATGAGAATCACATATCTGCCTTAATAATTGCAATAGTTTGAAAATATGTCTGTATGGAAACAGTAAAAAATCAGTTGTGTAACTTATGCTGTTAATGGTGGACTTAATAATAAAAACAATGATAATAAACTTCTTATTCATATAACAATTCATAGCTTTAAGGCCATTTTGATGTATAATTTAATTTGATAAAATTAGTCTTTGTTCAGTAAAATATCAAGAATGAGTCATTAGCAGAGATAAAATTAGAAAGTAATATCATTATTGATACTTTAATTCTTTTATAGTGCTATTATCATTAGCTTAAGCACATTTTTAACTAGCACTAGTCAGTTAATTGTGACCATTAATTATTGAACAGCCAGCCCTGGCTGCTGTAGCTTACTGATTGAGCATGGACTGTGAAACAAAGGGTCACTGGTTCAATTCACAGTCAGGACACATGCCTGGGTTGAGGGCCAGGTCCCTAGTAGGGGGCTCACAAGAGGCAACCATACATTAATGTTTCTATCCTTCTTTTTCTCCTTCCCTTCCCCTCTCTCTAAAAAGTGAATAAATAAAGTCTTTTAAAAAATTATAAAAAATAACAACTGAACAACCAAAGGAGGCAAGATGGTGCAGGAGTGAAGGGAGCCACACTAACCTTCTTCCAGGACCAATCTGTAATTACAACCAAATCACCCAGAACAAACAACTGAGCAATAGTGAGAGAGAAGCCATCTAACTTTGGACAGACAGTAGAATCAGCTTTAGCACAACCTGTCTGGAAGGAGTACCACGGAGAATCAAGAGGGCTGGCCAGGTGCTCAGAGGTGGCAGCACCAGAGGGATAATTAAGAGGTTTTTTGGAACTCCCTGAGAAGAATGGGGTCTAAACCCTAAGCTGGGACCCCTAACCTAGAACACCAAACACCAAAAAGTGCACAGATAACAACCAGTGGTGAAGAGCGGCAGGGTTGCTCTCCACCAGAGACAGTCAGCTGGAGGTGCAAAAAGCCATTTATAGAAACAATGAACAAATTTTATTTGTAGCCAGTTACCTGGAGCTCCAGCAAAGGTGGGTGGGGGGGGTGCACAGAGTGAACTAGAGATGCCCAATAAGAGACTGGGAGTGGAAGCTTTGAGGAAAGAACTGAGAGAGAAACCCCTAGGGTCCCAGTGCTGAGTCATCATCCCTACAGCAGCAGTCATCCTGCTTAGGCAGACCACTCCCTTCTGAGCAGTAGCAGCCTGAGGAGAAAAAATAACCCCAGCCCCAAAAGGAATTCTGCCCTGAACCATGGGACTTAAGCCTCACCGCTGGGTGCAGAGTCACTAGATTACCAACTGAAGGAGACAGCAGATGTCTTGTAGTCTCAGAGTAGGCTGCCTAAGGTCAGATGGGGTCAACATCTTACATCACTAGAGGTAGATCCAGAAAGAAAAGACAATGGTAAATACTAGAGGCTACCTAGGCAAAATCCACTGTGATCTTCTCCATGACTAGCAATATTTCCTTTCCTGCATAACCTTTTAACATTAATTTCTTGTCCAAGAAGTTTGTAAATGTTAAGTCAATAGAATTTATAATGTATTTTATTTCTCTTCTTTCCTACAATAGTCTTAATCTCTTTACACCCTTATTAATATTGTTTCATTTGCTGTTGATAGTGGGATTGTTGGAGGGAATATTTTTGCAGATGTGGACTTTTCCCCTGGATTTTGTGATTATGTTCTGGCAGTACCTGCACAACAACATATACAACATGGTGGGTGGAGTGACCCTCAGTCAACCAGCTGAAAGGAAGGACTCACCAAAGGATGACCAAACAACAATCAAAACCCAATTACATCTAGAGAGCCAACATGAATGGTATAAAGGGTATCCCTAGAGCATCAAGTTCAGGAGGCAAAGGAGGCTGTACCATGGAATCTCACATGTCTCCTACCACAGAAGTTCACATCACAAACTAAGAGAGTCAGAATAGATCAATTTAAGAGCAGAGGCACACAAGAAGTGTCTCACAAACAATGAGAAGACAAAGAAACAATCCCCAAATGAAAGGAAAGGAGGAAGCCTCAGAAAGAATGCTAAATGAAATAGAGGCAAATCAACTATCAGATATTGCATTCAAAACAGTGGTTATAAGGAAGCTCAATGAGCTCAGTGCAAATTACCAAAAACTACAGGGAAACTACAACAAACTCACTGCAAACTATATCAACATGAAGAAGGAAATAGAAACTATCAACAAGGGCCAAGAAGAAATGAAGAATACAATTTCTGAATTGAAGAATACAGTAGAAGGATCAAAAGCAGGCTAGATGAAGCAGAGGATCAGATCAGTGAGCTGGAGGACAAGGTAGAAAAACAAAACTCCCAGAAAGAACAAGAAAAGAAAATCAGACTCAAAAAGAATGAAGAGGTGTTAAGGGAACTACAGGACAACATGAAATGTAATAACATCCATATAATAGGGATACCAGAAGGAGAATAAGAAGAGCAAGGGATATAGAAAACCTGTTTCAAAAAGTAATGATGGAAAACTTCCCTAATTTGATGGAAGAAAAAGTCATGCAAATCCAAGAATTACAGAGGGCCCCAATCAAGAGGAACCCAAGAAACTTGCTCCAAGACACATCATAATTAAAATGGCAAATTCCAAGACAAAGAATCTTAAAGGCAGCAAGGAAGAAACAGAAAGTAACATACAAGGCAGCACTGATAAGACTAGCAGCTGACTTCTCCATGGAAACAGTGCAAGCTAGAAGGGAACAGCAAGAAATGATCCAAGCAATAAAAAGCAAAGGCCTTACAACCAAGACTACTCTATGCACCAAGGCTCTCAACTAAAATGGAAGGCAAAATAAGGAGTTTTGCAAATAAAATAAGGCTCAAAGAATACACCTCCACCAAATCAGCTATGCAAGTGATGCTAAAGGGACTGCTTTAAGAAAAAGAAGAAAAAGAGTGAGAGAGATGAACATAGATATGAAGGGAGTAAAATAGCAATGAACAAGTACCTATCAATAATAACCTTGAATGTTAATGAATTAAATGCTCCAATCAAAAGATATAAAATAGCTGAATGGATAAAAAAACATGATCCATACATATGCTGCCAACAGGAGAAGTACCTCAGAACAAAAGACCTACACAGATTGAAAGTGAAGGTTTGGAAAAAAAATTCCAAGCCAGTGGAAAGGTAAAAAACCAGGGTAGTAATATTTATATCAGACAAAATAGACTTCAAAACAAAAGCTGTAAAAATAGAACCAGAAGGTCAGTTAATAATACTCATGGGAAGAATCCATCAAGGAGACAAAAACATTGTAAATATATATGCACCCAACATAGGAGCACCCCAATATATAAGTAAATGTTGGAGGACTTAAAGAAAGATATAAGCCCTGGCTGGTGTGGCTCAGTGGATTGAGCGTGGACTGTGAACCAAAGCATTGCAGGTTTGATTCCCAGTCAGGGCACATGCCTGGGTTGTAGACCATGGCCCCCAGCAACTGCACATTGATGTTTCTCTCTCTCTCTATTTCTCCCCCCTTCCCTCTCTAAAAATAAATAAATAAAATCTTTAAAAATTTTGTAAAAAAATCTACAAGACTTTAAGCAGACTCATCAAGAAGAAAAGAGAAAGGACCCACATAAACACAATCAGAAACAAAAGCAGAGAAATTACAACTGACACCAGAGAAATACAAAGGATTATAAGAAATCACTACAAAGTACTATATGCCAAGAACTACATGCCAAGAACTTTGAAAACCTGGGTGAATGGACACATTTCTAGAAAAATATAATCTCCCAAAACTGAATGAAGAAGAAGCAGAAAGCCTGAACAGACTGATAACAGCTAATGAAATAGAAACAGTAATCAAATAAGTCCAGGCACACAAAAGTCCTGAACCAGAGGCTTTCACAAGGAGAATTTTACAAAACATTTAAGGAAGAGCTAACCCCTTTCCTTCATAGACTATTCCAAAAAATCCAAGAAGGTGGAACACTCCCAGACTCTTTAAGAAGCCACCACCATACTAATCCCAAAACCAGATAAAAACATAACAAAGAAAGAAAACCACAGACCAATATACCTGATGAACATAGATGCTAAAATCCTCAACAAAATATTGGCAAACCACATCCAGTAATACATTAAAAAGATATACAACATGATCAAGTGGGATTCATCTCAGGAATGCAAGGATACTACAACTTTGCAAATCAGTACATGTAATACATCACATAAACAAAAGCAAAAACAAAAATAACATTATCATAGGGATAGATGTGGGGAAAGCATATGATAAGGCACAACACCCAGTTATGAGAAAAACAATCAGCATATTGGGAGCAGAGGAAGCATACCTCAACATATGTCATATACGAGAAACCTACAACCATTGTCATAATAGGAAAAAAGTAAAAGTTTTCCCACTAATATCAGGAACTAGACAAGGATGTCTGCTTTCACCATTTCTTTTCAACATAGTACCGGAAGTCCTACCCATAGTAATGAGATAAGAAAAAGAAATAAAAGGCATCCGAATTAGAAACGAGGAAGCAAAATTGTCATTGTTTGCAGGTGACATGATAGTGTACATAGATAATCCAATAGACTCCAACCAAAAACTGCTGGAGCTAATAAGCGAATTAGGCAAAACAACAAGATACAAAACCAATTTGAGGGCATTTTTGTACACCAGTAATGAAACAGAAATTGGAAAAATCCCATTTGCTATGGCAAAAAGAAAAATAAAGTACCTTGGAATAAACCTAAACAAGGAGGTAAAAGACCTATACTCATAAAACTTCACAACACTAAAGAAAGAAATTAAGGAAGACACAAACAAATGGAAGTATGCAAAATGTACATGGATTGGAAGAATTAACATCATCAAAATGTCCATACTACCCAAAGCAATTTATAGATTCAATGTAATCCATATGAAAATGCAATGACATTTCACAGATATATAACAAAAACTCCAAAAATTTATATGGAACCATAAATGACCCTGAATAGCTGTAGCAATTTTGAGAAAAAAGAACAAAGTAGGACAGATCACAAAACCTGATATCAAACTACATTACAAGACCACAGTAATCAAAATAGGCTGGTACTGGCATAAGAACACACACATAGACCAATGGAACAGAACAGAGAGTCCCAAAATAAACCCAATTCTCTATGGTCAACTAATATTTGACAAAGGGGCAGAAAGCATAAAATGGAATAAAAATAGTGTCCTCAACAAATAGTGTTGGGAGAGCTTGACAGCTACATGCAAAAGTATGAAACTTGAGCACCAATTTACACCATACACAAAAATAAATTCAAGGTGGACAAAGGAGGTAAAATCTGATGACACAGTAAAAGTCCTAGAAGAGAACATAAGCAGGAAAATCTCAGATATTCCATGCAGCAATATTGTCACTGTTATGTCCCCTAGAGTAAGGAACATAAAAGAAAGAATAAACAAATGGGACCTCAGCAAAATGAAAAACTTCTGCATGGGTAAATAAAACAGCATTAAAATGAAAAGGGAACCAACCATATGGGAAATATATTTGCAAATGATACCTCACACATGTGTTTGATCTCCAAAATATATAAAGAATTCACACAACTCCACTCCAGGAAGACAAACAATCCAATTAAAAAATGGGCAAAGGACTTGAACAGACACTTTTCCAAGGAGGACATACAGAGGATTCAGAGACACATGAAACGATGCTCAGCGTCGCTAGCTATCAGAGAGATGCAAACTAAAACCACAATGAGATACCACTTCACACTGGTCAGAACAGCCATCATAAACAAATCAACAAACAACAAGTGTTGGAGAGTTTATGGAGAAAAGGGAACCCTAGTGCATTGTTGGTGGGCATGCAGACTGATGCAGCTACTGTGGAAAACAGTATGGAATTTTCTCAGAAAACTAAAAATGGATCTGCCTTTTGACCCACCAATTCTATTGCTGGAGTTATATCCTAAGAATACTGAAACACCAGTCCAAAGAACTTATGTACCCCAATGTTCATAACAGCACAATTCACAATAGTCAAGTGCTGGAAACAACCTTAGTGCCCATTAGTAAATGAATGGATCAAAAAGCAGTAGTACATTTACACAATGGAATATGAAGCAGCAGAAAGAAAAAAGGAGCTCTTACCCTTTGAGACAGCATGGATGGAAATGGAGATCATTATGCTAAGTGAAATAAGCCATTTGGTGAAAGACAAATACCATATGATCTCACCTTTAAGTGGAACTGAATCAACAAAACAAACTAGCAAGCAAAATATAACCAGACATTGAAATTAAGAGCAATCTGACAGTAACCAGAGAGAAGGTTGGAGGGGATAATGGGGAAAAAGGGGGAAAGTGTTTTGAGGAACAACTTTAAAGGACACATGGACAAATCCAAGTGGGGAGCGGGGTGTAGAATAAGGCGATGTAGGTAGCTGGTGTGGGTGGGGAGTGGTACAGGGAAAATATGGACTATTGTACTTCAACAACAATAAAATAATAAAACAATAAATATAAAATCAAAAAATCTAAAAAGAAATTTGTATGCAGAAACTATTAGCAATATGAATGATTATATTAATATATGACATGTGAAAATGAATAAACATGAATTTTTATAGGAAAATTCATTTTCTAAGATGTCAACACTCTTTATATTAGTCTAGAAATATAGCTTAATTCCTATCAAAGTCCCAAAGGGGTTTTATTGCTCCTCAGATAGCAGTCATTCTAAATTCACCCCAGTGCACAAACCCTGAAGAGAGGTAGAAGAGGGTGGGGGGTGGAAATTGAAAAAAATTTTAAAAATAAAAAGCAATAACAGATTTTTCCTACCACTTAATAAAATGTAATACAAAGCTAGTGTGGTACTAATAGAAGGATATCCAGTCAGAATAATAAAACAGATTTAAAGACCAAGGAGAATAGCAGAAAAAGGGAGACATAGACCTAGTTAAATATGATGATGAAAGTTTCAATTCAAATAAATGGAAAAAGATAATTGTACACATGATTTCTAGGCAAAAGTCTAGTCATTACACTGGATTCCTAACTTTAGTCTAACATCAATATAAATTCTAGGTGTATCAGGTATATAAATGTTTAAAAAAAAGAAAAAATATGAATGCATGATGTTATAATCTAAATGTAAAACATGTTTCATACCACAAAATTGATAAATTTTATTCACAAGGATTAAATATTTTCATGGATAAAAATAATGAAGGAAAACCAAAACACCATAAATAAGGTTGAAAGCAAATGGAAAAAACCCCAAAACATTCCATATATGTAATATAATTATGAATTTCCTTTATATAAAAGAATTCTTAAAAATAAACAGATGGATTTTCCAGTTCACACCCTGAAGAAATCAGAATGATTAGATGCTTCATGCCTTAAACAGCAAGAAAACTATACAAAATAGGTGCTGGCTATCACAGGTCAGTAATCCTTTAGGAAATAGAAACAAATGAGATGAGGATTTCAATTGTCCAAGACTTTTGCCAAGAGAGTTTTAGGAATGAACAGCAGAGACAGGAATGAAAGAAAGCACGGTTCACGAAAGCCAAAGTGGCTAGATTTGCAGGGAAAAATGTGAGAAGATAGGGCTTCAGAGATAGCTTTAAAGATTGGCAGAGGGTCCCCTCAAGTCGTTGACCCAATAATAATCTATGCATACAAGTCAGGAAACTACCATGTATAGGGCAAGAACCACCTGAGAGAAATAGGCAGAACAGTCTCTGTAAGTCACACAGGGTTAGGAATACTTTTAGTTACTGCAGCTAGAATGAAAAGCCTTCCTAATAATCTGGGCATTGGGTAGAGTTCTTAAAATCTACAGTCAAATTTGGGGCCAAATCTGCTGTCTACTAAAGGCATAGTTTAAAAGTTAGCTTTAGGACATGTAAGGTGATTTGTCACTTAAAATGTAGCTTAACTAATCCCAGAAAAAAAGTTCAACAATATTTTTAAATAACAAAAACTAGTATGAATTCATATTATTAAGAAACCAATAAAAATACTAGCCTCAAAGAATCAAAAAATATGACCCATAAATCTGAGAAAAGTAATAAAAAGAAACATATCCCAACATATCACAAATGATAGATATAGCTGTAAGGACATTAAAACAGGCATTATTAATATGTTCCATATGATCAACAAGTTTGCAAAACCATAAGCAAGACAAAAGTGGTACATGTAAAATAGTCTCAAAACACACAGAGATGACAAATACAATATCCAAAATGAGAAATCTACTAGATGAAGTAAAAAGCATGAGACATTGCAGACAAAAAAAGTTAATGAACCTGAAGACATACGAATAAAAACTATCCAAAATGAGGTGCAGAGATGAGAGATGAAATAAAGGCCAGAAAGAAAGAGATCAGTGAGCTGTGGGACAATAGTAAGCAACAAAGTATCTAATTGAAGTACCAGAAAAAGTAAGCAGGGAGTATTTAAAGAGAATGGCATGTGATTTTTCCAATTTTGAGTAAAACTTAAACCTAGGTCTCAAGATACTCAAAAGCAACCAAGCAGAAGAAAAAAAATCTCAGGGCACATCTAAATAAAATTGCTGAAAATTGGTGGAAAAAGAGAAAATGTTAAAAGCATCTGGGGGAGGGAGGTGGATTATGTACACAGGAAAGAAAGATAAAAATGTCTCATAAGAAAACATAAACCAGAAAAATATAGACAACATTTTTAAGGGTATAAAAGAAAAAAGTTATCCTCAAATTCTGTACTTAGAAAAAACATTTTTTTAAAAAAGGCAAGATAAAAAACTTTTTGAAATATAAAATATGAGAGAATTTATTGCCAATGACCTGAACTACAAGAAATCTTAAAAGTAGTTCTTCAGGGTTCTTAGGATTTAATCCTAGCAGTGGAATTGCTGGGTCAAAAGACAGGTCCATTTTTAGTTTTCTGAGGAAATTCCATACTGTTTTCCACAGTGGTTGTACCAGTCTGCAATCCCACCAACAATGTACCTTTTTCTCCACAACCTCTCCAACACTTGTTGTTTGCTGCTTTGTTTATGATGGCCATTCTTAACTGTGTGAAGTGGTATTTCATTGTGGTTTTAGTTTGCACCTCTCTGATAGCTGGCAATACTGAGTATCTTTTCATGTGTCTCTGGATCCTCTATACGTCTTCCTTGGAGAAGTGTCTGTTCAAATCCTTTGCCCATTTTATAATTGGGTTGCTTGTCTTCTTAGAGTGGAGTTGTGTAAGTTCTTTATATATTTTGGTGCTTAAACCATTGTCTGAGGTACCATTGGCAAATATATTTTCCCATACAATTGGTTCTCTTTCAGGATTATATCTGAAGAACCCTGAAACATCAATCCAAAAAGAACCTATGCACCCCAATATTCATAGCAGCACAATTTACAATAGGCAAATGTTGGAAGCAACCTAGGTGCCCATCAGTAAATGAATGGGTCAAAACACTATGGTACATTTACACAATGGAATTCTGTGCAGCAGAAAGAAAGAAGGAGCTTATACCTTTTGCAGCAGCATGGATGGAACTGGAAAGCATTATGCTAAGTGAAATAAGCCAGGCAGTGAAAGACAAATACCATATTATCTCACCTTTAACAGGAACCTAAACAACAAAACAAACAAAGAAGCAAAATATAACCAAAGACACTGAAATAAAGAACAGGCTGGCAGTGACCAGAAGGGAGAGGGGAGGGAATTTCAGGTGCAAAGGGGAAGAGTTTACAGGAACAAGTATAAAGGACACATGGACAAAAACTAGTTGGGGGTGGAAATTGGAGGGAGGTGTTGAGGACTGAGGGGGTGGGCTGGGATGTGAGTAAAAGACATAAAGCTGTACTTGAACAACAATTAAAATAATAAAAAAGTAGTTCTTCAGTCTAGGGACAATAGAATACAAAAATCAGAAATGGAAAACGTGTGGTTAAATATAATGGATTACTTTCATCACTTAATAAGCCTTTAAAGGTAATTGACTGTTTAAAGAATAATGACAATAATAATAAGAAAATCATAATCTACAATGTGTCTTAGATCTCCAACATGTGTAGAAGTGAAATATTTTACATCTGTAACCCAACAGTCAGAGGGAGTCGAATGCAACTGCACTGTTAAGGTTCTCATGCTGTACAGAAAGTGGCATAATGTTACTTGAATATGGATATTGATAAGTTAAAAATGCATGCTGTAAACTATTGAGCATTCACTAATAAAACCAAATACATTTTGATAGTAAGCTAATATGGAGGTAAAATAGCATCATAAAAAATAATTGTAAAAAAGGAAAAAGACAAAAAGAACAGTTTTGTATAAGCAAAAACACATGGCAAAATGAACTTAAATTCACCAGATTCAAAATCACATAAAATGTAAACATTGCACATACTCCAACTGAAAACTAAGGACTTTCAAATTGATTAAAAAAGCATGACCCAACTATATGGAGCTTACAAAAAGACAGATATATTAAAAGTAAAAGGATGTTTAATGTAGATAAATATAATAAAAATTGATGGATTGATATATTAATATCAGCAAAGTTAAGAACAAATATTAGTAACATCTATAAAAGTTATTCCATAATCATGAGAAGTCAGTTCATCAAAAGGACATAGCAAATCTGAATGTGTATGTACCTAATAACAGACCTTCAAGTACATAAAGAGAATATGCTATAACTAAGAGGGAAATAGAAAAAATTACAAGCCCCCTATTGGGAGATTTCAACTCCTCTTTCTCTGAATAACTAGTAGAAAAATACACAGAATATGAGGAAGGATATAGAAGACTTTATCCACATTATCAACCATTGAGGTCTAATTAGTGTTTATGGAACATTTCACCCTGGTAGAGAAGAATGAACACTGTTGGCCAGTGAGCACTTTCTCTCTAAAAGCTTTCAGAATTTTTTTCATCTTTGGGATATTTTCTTCCATTATGTCATTGAATATATCCTCTGTTACATCTTCTCTCTTCTCTGTTTCTGTAATCTCTACTTTTGGCATCCTATTTATCCAGAGGTAATTTTCTATTTTTCTATCTCTTTAATGTTTGTTTAATTTGTTCTGTTTCCACTATATGTTGTAGAAAATTATTTCAACCTTTATTTTAGCCCTCCTATTGAATATTATTATTCAATATAGAAATTAAAATATTTTTTAATTTCTATAAACTGTTATTCTCCAACTGTTCTGTTCTCTCACTGTTCACTAATAATAGCCTATTTGTCTTTTTATTTTTAGTGTTTCAAATATATTTATTTTTGAACCATTCTTACAGGTACACAGTTAAAAGATCAGTTTAAAAAGAATACAGTGAGAAGTGAGTTCTCTCCATAGTTTCCTTGTCCAGAAATAACCACTACTACCAGTTTTTTATGTATCCTTCAAGGTAGGATAAGCAAAACTGTGTGTCTTTTTTTCACACTTTTTAATTTAATTTTATTTTACTTTATATTTTATTTTATTTTATTTTATTTTTTTAGTTGTTCAAGTACAGTTGTCTCCATTTCCCCCCACAGCCCCCCACCCCAGCTATCCCCACCTCCCACTCCTGATCCCACCCCCCATTGGTTTTGTCCATGTGTCCTTTAAAAGGATAGTGAGTTGTTCCCAAAAACACTTTCCCTTTTTTTCCCTCCCACCTCCCCTCTGGTTATTGTCAGTTTGTTCTTAATTTCAATGTCTGTGGTCATATTTTGCTTGCTTGTTTTTGTTTTGTTGATTAGGTTCTACTTATAAGTGAGCTCACATGGTATTTGTCTTTCACTGCCTGGCTTGTTTCACTTAGTATAATGCTCTCCAGTTCCATCCACTACAAATGATTGCT